>NC_050080.1:37845229-38184538 GCF_009764565.3 Dermochelys coriacea
CAGCTGTGCATGGCCCCAGCTGTGCATGCCATAGCTCCAGCTTTGCATGGCCCAGTTGAGCAGCACTCCAGGCTCTGGGCTATTCCTCACCAAGTGGCCTCATCCCTGGCATCTAGAATGTGAGAAAAAAGGAACCACAGTGCTTCCATGATGACCCTGAGGTTTCTGACAGTCTCAGCCAGAAGCCACATCCGTCCCACACAGGCCTGTGTGTGTGTCATCTGGGCTTTCTGAGGGCACAGCCTCTCCTTTTCCTTCTCCCCCTGCCTCTGCCTATAGAGGGGGAAGCATCACACTGGTTGCACCTGATTCAGCCCCACCATGCAGGAGATAATCTGTGACAAGCAGACCCAAATGCCAGGCCTCACATGATTCTGAGCGAGACACATCTGGGCCAAGCCAAGCCACTGCCCCTAGCTCTGGGGCTCCCAAGACAGGCTCCTGGGGCCAGGCCTGCTGCTGGGCACCTTTCCCGGGGTCATGGGATGCCGCACTCCAGCTGTCCTGTATCAGTAATGCAACCTCAGCAAGCACCTCCCATCACTCCTCAGAGTGTGCCAGGAGCTGCTATCAACCCAGCTTCCCATCTGGAACCAATCTGGGTCACCTGTGTGCAGGACGGAGGAATTCAGACCGATGCAGATGCAGAGAAGGGCTGTGAGGGCACTCAGGGAACCAGAGAGCAGGTCTGACAAAAGGAGAGTGAAAGAGCTAGGCTGGATTAGGCTAAAATGCAGCTGAGATGGGGACTGATTACTCTCTATATTGGTGGTGCGGAGGATTCAGGGTTTGTGGAACATCAGTCTATCTTCTATGGGGAGAGGGGGCTGTAGAGTTTGGATGGCCTCGATCTTAGGAGAAGGGGGACCAATCTCCATGGGGACAGGTTGGCTAGAGGAGTCAAGGGAGGGGAGGCTAAACTAATAAGCAAAGGGGAGGGTAAAAGTGCAGAAGAAATGAGCTCTCAGGAAAAATCAAGAACAAAATTAATCCAGGAACCCCAATTAAATGAAGAGAAGAAATTCTTGGCTTTGTTCCCCAGTGCGAGGAGCCTGGGGAACAAACACAAGGTACTGGAATTGCTCCTCTAGGAGCAGCAGTTTGGTGTAGCAGGTGTGACTGGAACCTGGTGGGATGATTCCCATGACTGGTCGGTTAAAATCCATGATTACCAGCTAGTCAGGAAGGATCAAGTGGACAAAAGGGGAGGGGGCGTGCATTCAATGTCAAAAATGGCACCACCTGTTTCCAAGTCACTGATACTGGGAAGAAAATGATCCTGGATGCTTATGGATCAATGTCCTACCAGATAAAACACATGAGAGGTTAGTTGGTGTCCTAGTTCCCAGCTTAGCACATTAACCATGAGCCCAGCCTTCCCTGTAGGAGGTAATTCCCGCCTAGCCCTGGCAGATGCAGCAGCTGCTCTGGATTTCACAGCTCGGGTTGATAGCTCAGTACCTGAAACACTTTTTTTTTGTAACTCCATTTTTATTCTTTCCTGGCAATGTAGCAATGAGCGAAATGCATCAGGCCGCACGGCAGGGCGGGGCAGGGAAGGTGGGAAGGAGGCGATCAGTGCCGGGGATGGATCTGCAATCAGTTCAGTGCAGCCTTCTCTGCGTTCCCTTCCCATTGACCTCACTGGTGCTGGGAACAGGTGTGTTTGGAACGGGCGGTGGCAAGCCCAATGAACTAACCCCTGGGATAGGTCCAGTGAGGCCAGGGCAGGCTGCAGTTTTCACAGGAGTCAGCAGGTCAGGTAACAATGAAGATCCCCCAATAAATGGTCATTCGACTAGCTGACATGGGGGAGAGCTGCAAACCGCCAGGTCTGCCCCAGGATTTGACTCGTGTCCATTACCCCAGGGGAAATAAACCAGCTGGTTCCCTAGCGAAGAGGCAGCCTAAAGGTCTGGGTTGGGATTGCCAAGGGAGCCGATGGGAGCTGGTCTTGAACCTGGTTCCTAACTCCCCTAGGCTCAGTGCCTTAATGCTCATGGGTTGGGCGTTGCCTGAGTGGAATGATGGCCGTGGAGGGGCTATTCTGGGGAGCGGGGGCTTGGCCAATCTGCAAAGCATGCCCTACCTCTGGGCGTTAGCAAAGGACAGAAGCAATGCAGCTCTGGCCCCCGCAGCTATTCCCGGCTTGGCTCAGGGCTTCAGCCTCCTCATCGTCGCCTCTATCCAGGGAATGAAGGTGGCGACTTTCGTGTACACCCCAGGAGGGGTGGGAGGCCCCCAAGAGATGATGCCCTGGGCTGTTTCCCCACACACCAGGGGGCCTCCAGAATCGCCCTGTGAAATAAAACAAGCCACAGATGGAGAACAGCTCAGTGAGTCATTCCCACTGATGCACAGCTCAGTGACAGCCCGCTATGTCCAACTGGTCTCTGCTTGGCTCCCCGAAGGCCTAGCTGGTCTCAGCCTCCCCTACCCCCACCCCAGATATTTTCCCATTCTTTTGTACAGCACCAAGCACAATGGAACCTGATTGTTGATCGCCACTCGTAGGCCTGACTACAACACCAACAGCCTCATTAATAATAAAAATGTATCAAAGATGCTTGAAGCCAGGAGGACATTCACCTTCCAAGAGTCTTTTCCCATCTTTGGATCCCCCACACACATCATGGTGGAGGCATTATAGTAATGGTATGGCCCATTACTAGGACATGCAGCATCCTGCATCACCAACACGTCCACCTCCTGGAGCCTGGCTGAGTTTGATTCACAATGTGTGCTAGTGCCGCCCCAGCCAGCGACGTTGCACATGGCCCCGGCCTCTACCCTCTCATTGGCGCGGGGCAGGGCGATGGTATCCACCCATCTGTTCAGCTTCGCTCTCTCTGCCAGCTGAGACACAAGAACGACGAAGATCAACATGAGGGTCACACTCAAGGACACAGAGACACACCCCAATACCCAGAAACACACTAAGCCATGACTGTTAGGTCACTGGGGATGGGATGGGGCAGTACCTGAAGCAGTGTGAGGTCACTGGGGGCGGGGCGATGGAATAGGGGCAGTACCTGAAGCAGTGTGAGGTCACTGGGGGCGGGGCGATGGAATAGGGGCAGTACCTGAAGCAGTGTGAGGTCACTGGGGGCGGGGTGATGGGATGGGGGCGGTACTGAAGCAGTGTGAGGTCATTGGGGTGGGGTAATGGTATGGGGATGCTACATGCAGCAGTGTGAGGTCACAGGGGATGGGATGGGGCGGTACCTGAAGCAGTGTGAGGTCGTTGGGGGTGGGGTGATGGGATGGGGGCGGTGCCTGCAGCAGTGTGAGGTCACGGGGGATGGGGGATGGGATGGGGCGGTACCTGAAGCAGTGTGAGGTCATTGGGGGTGGGGTGATGGGATGGGGGCGGTGCCTGCAGCAGTGTGAGGTCACTGGGGGCGGGGTAATGGAATGGGGATGCTACATGCAGCAGTGTGAGGTCATTGGGGGTGGGGTGATGGGATGGGGGCGGTGCCTGCAGCAGTGTGAGGTCGTTGGGGGTGGGGTGATGGGATGGGGGCGGTGCCTGCAGCAGTGTGAGGTCACGGGGGATGGGGGATGGGATGGGGCGGTACCTGAAGCAGTGTGAGGTCACTGGGGGCGGGGTGATGGGATGGGGGCGGTACTGAAGCAGTGTGAGGTCACTGGGGGCGGGGTAATGGAATTGGGATGCTACATGCAGCAGTGTGAGGTCATTGGGGGTGGGGTGATGGGATGGGGCGGTGCCTGCAGCAGTGTGAGGTCACTGGGGGCGGGGCGATGGAATAGGGGCGGTACCTGAAGCAGTGTGAGGTCACTGGGGGCAGGGTGATGGGATGGGGGCGGTACTGAAGCAGTGTGAGGTCATTGGGGGTGGGGTGATGGGATGGGGCGGTGCCTGCAGCAGTGTGAGGTCACTGGGGGCGGGGCGATGGAATAGGGGCGGTACCTGAAGCAGTGTGAGGTCACTGGGGGCGGGGTGATGGGATGGGCGCGGTACTGAAGCAGTGTGAGGTCATTGGGGGTGGGGTGATGGGATGGGGCGGTGCCTGCAGCAGTGTGAGGTCACTGGGGGCGGGGCGATGGAATAGGGGCGGTACCTGAAGCAGTGTGAGGTCACTGGGGGCAGGGTGATGGGATGGGGGCGGTACTGAAGCAGTGTGAGGTCATTGGGGGTGGGGTGATGGGATGGGGCGGTGCCTGCAGCAGTGTGAGGTCACTGGGGGCGGGGCGATGGAATAGGGGCGGTACCTGAAGCAGTGTGAGGTCACTGGGGGCGGGGTGATGGGATGGGGGCGGTACTGAAGCAGTGTGAGGTCATTGGGGGTGGGGTGATGGGATGGGGCGGTGCCTGCAGCAGTGTGAGGTCACTGGGGGCGGGGTAATGGAATGGGGATGCTACATGCAGCAGTGTGAGGTCATTGGGGGTGGGGTGATGGGATGGGGGCGGTGCCTGCAGCAGTGTGAGGTCACTGGGGGTGGGGTGATGGGATGGGGCGGTACCTGAAGCAGTGTGAGGTCACTGGGGGCGGGGTGATGGGATGGGGACGGTACTGAAGCAGTGTGAGGTCATTGGGGTGGGGTAATGGTATGGGGATGCTACATGCAGCAGTGTGAGGTCACGGGGGATGGGGGATGGGATGGGGCGGTACCTGAAGCAGTGTGAGGTCATTAGGGGCGGGGTGATGGGATGGGGGCGGTACCTGCAGCAGCATGATGTCATTGTTTGTGGTCTCTTTGTTGTATTGCGGATGGGGGATCTGGTGGCACACAGAGATTGTCTGTTGGCTCTGTTCCCATTCTCTAATGTTATGGGCTCCCAGCTTGACGATGATCTCGCTGTAAAAGCCAAGAGCAATACCTGGGCGTTAGGGGCAGGAGCGTACGTGAGGAGGGGGAGGGGCACATGTGGGTCTGACTCACAAGCACTGATATGGGGAGGACAAGGCAGCCTGGGGCTCTCAATCTGTGATCTCAGACTCAGTTTTCAGCTTTGGGGCTGGGAAATAGCACAGGGGATTTTTTCCCTCTGAGAGGCACTGGCTGCAGCACAAACTCCTGCCCAGTGGTGTGGGGGTCCCAGCCAGTGTCTCTACCAGCCCCTGGTGTTGTTCCTCTGAGCTCCTCCACACCCCACAGTCCTCCTGCCCCCTGGGTCTCAGCTCCTCCCCACCCCCGGCTAGATCCACACAGGAGTCTATGCCAGCTCCTCCCAGCCCAGAGTCCCTCGGAGCTGTCCTGGGGCTGTCGCTCTCTCCCTGCCCCAATCAGGGCAATAGGCCAGACCACAGCTGGTGTCAATGGCAGTAGCTCCATTGATTTACCCAGCATTGGATCTGGATGATGGTTTGCAGAGGCCCCTAGAGACACCCCGATGCCCCCTGACCAGATCATGTCCCTGGGTTCTGCTCTCTCAGCCTGTCACACTAACTGCTCCTTCCCTGCAACCTGTGACAGCACCAGAGCTCCTGGCTCCCCCATCACCCGCTAACCCCGACCTGCCCCGACATCCCCAGCACAGAGGCGCTTACTCTCCATTGCAGTGAGCGGCCGTCAGCACGAAGTTCTCTGCCACCAGGAACCCTCCACAAATATAGGTCTTCCCTCTGCGTTGTATAGACAGACAGGCCATGTAGGGTCTGGAGTGGGGCTTGGCTTCCAGGCCTCCAATGATCTCACCTGGGGAGAGACCAGGTTCATAGAAAGAGCCCCATCGTCTCTCTGGGCTCGGTTGGAACCGAGCTTCCCATCCCGAAGGGGAGTCGCCACAACCTCATCCCACCCCCTCTGATGCTCTCCTTGGGGGATCCCTCTGCCTGGAACTCTTCCCCCTTCTCAGCTCTGCCCCAGACTGGATACCCCATGGGGCCGGAAGGTAAATCTGAAGCTCTGCCCTCGCTCGGTGGAGAATGGGTGCAAAACGCACTAGGAGTGGGTCAGTAATCACACTGCCTGGAGTGCATCTGATGAAGTGAGCTGTAGCTCACGAAAGCTTATGCTCAAATAAATTTGTTAGTCTCTAAGGTGCCACAAGTACTCCTTTTCTTTTTGCGAATACAGACTAGCATGGCTGCTACTCTGAAACCTGCCTGGAGTTAACAGCTTTGGGGGCTGAAGTCATCCCAGATTAAGGCAGGCAACCCCTGGAAGGGCACTCATAAACTCATAGACTTCAAGGTCAGAAGGGACCACTATGATCATCTAGTCTGACCTCCTGCACAACGCAGGCCACAGAATCTCACCCACCCCCACCTGTAATAAACCCCTAACCTATGTCTGAGCTATTGAACTCCTCAAATCATGGTTTAAAGACTTCGAAGTGCAGAGAATCATCCAGAGAATCCTCCAGCAAGTGACCAGTGTCCCACACTGCAGAGGAGGGCAAAAACCCCCCAGGGCCTCTGCCAATCTGTCCTGGAGGAAAATTCCTTCCCGAGCCCAAATATGGCGATCAGCTGAACCCTGAGCATGTGGGCAAGACCCAGCAGCCAGACACCCAGGAAAGAATTATTTATAGTAACACAGATCCCACCCCATCTAACATCCCATCAAAGGTCATTGGGCCTATTTATCATGAATAGTTAAAGATCAATTAATTGCCAAAATCATGTTATCCCATTATACCATCTCCTCCATAAACTTATCGAGTTTAATCTTGAAGCCAGATAAGTCTTTTGCCCCCACTACTCCCCTTGGAAGGATGTTCCAGCACTTTACTCCTCTGATGGTTAGAAACCTTCATCTAATTTCAAGTCTAAACTTCCTGGTGGCCAGTTTATATCCATTTGTTCTTGTGTCCACATTGGTACTGAGCTTAAATAATTCCTCTCCCTCCCTGGTATTTATCCCTCTGATATATTTATAGAGAGCAATCATATCTCCCCATAGCCTTCTTTTGGTTAGACAAAACAAGCCAAGCTCTTTGAGTCTCCTTTCAGAAGACAGGTTTTCCATTCCTCGGATCATCCTAGTAACCCTTCTCTGTACCTGTTCCAGTTTGAATTCATTCTTTTTAAACATGGGAGACCAGAACTGAACACAGTTCCAGATGAGGTCTCACCAGTGCCGTTTATCCCAAGACCACATTAGTTTTTTTCATGGCCATATCACACTGGCGGCTCATAGTCATCCTGTTATCAACCAATACTCCGAGGTCCTTCTCCTCAGTTACTTCCAACTGATGCGTCCCCGGCTTATAACAAAAATTCTTGTTATTAATCCCTAAATGCATGATCTTACACTTTTCACTATTAAATTTCATCCCATTACTATTACTCCAGTTTACAAGGTCATCCAGATCCTTCTGTATGATATCCCGGTCCTTCTCTGAATTGGCAATACCTCCCAGCTTTGTGTCATCCGCAAACTTTATTAGCACTCCCACTTTTTGTGCCGAGGTCAGTAATAAAAAGATTAAATAAGATTGGTCGCAAAACCGATCCCTGAGGAACTCCACTGGTAACCTCCCTCCAACCTGACAGTTCACCTTTCAGTATGACCCATTGAAGTCTCCCCTTTAACCAGTTCCTTATCCACCTTTCAATGTTCATATTGATCACCATCTTTTCCAATTTAACTAATAATTCCCCATGTGGAACCGTATCAAACGCCTTACTGAAATCAAGGTAAATTAGATCCACTGTGTTTCCTTTGTCTAAAAAATCTGCTACCTTCTCAAAGAAGGAGATCAGGTTGGTTTGGCACGATCTACCTTTTGTAAAACCATGTTGTATTTTGTCCCAATTGCCATTGACCTCAATGTCCTTAACTACTTTCTCCTTCAAGATTTTTTCCAAGACCTTGCATACTACAGATGTCAAAGTAACAGGCCTGTAGTTACCCGGATCACTTTTTTTTCCTTTCTTAAAATTAGGAACTATGTTAGCAATTCTCCAGTCATATGGCACAGACAGGTCCCTTGTGGATGCTTCTTCTCCATCAGTCCACAGTCACCAGCCAGGGCTGGTCCAGACGGACCCACCAAACTTTTTACGAATGTCATTTTTTCTCAGAAAGCCTCCTCTCAAACCTGTCTGAATTATTGTGTTGAAACTGATTCTTTCCCCCCAGCGTTGAGTAATATTTAGGTGAAAATTTAAAAGTACCACTTTGGGTTTTTTTCCCATGGAAAATAAAAAATGTTTTGTGATCACCTCTGAAAAAGTTTCCACCCAGGTGTGGGGTGTGTTGGAAAATCTCTCCTTTAACAAATTGCTGTTATTTGCATGAGGGTGGCACGTAGACCGAGATCCGGGACCCTATTATGCCAGGGGCTGCACAGAAACTAACTGAGATCAGAGACTCCATTGCTCTAGGCCTTTCACTGACCCAGAGAGTGTCCAGACACAAGCTGAATTATTCTTCACATTGTACGGATAGGGAAACTGAGGCCCAGGGAGATTGTTTGTAAACCTGCCTAAGGGATTTCAGTGACCATCCTCAATCCGTACAAATCCCTGTCCACAGAGATCCTGGGCAGATCTGGGAAGTGGTCCCAGATTTCTTGGTTCCCAGCCCAGTGGCCTAGCCCCATGGCCAACCGCCTTGTCTGGGAAACAGATTGGCAGTGGGGTCCCAAAGGAGGCTGTGTGGGCTTGGCCACCCAACTCCTTGGGCTGCTTTGAGAGCCCCAGCTGCACTCAAGAGAGGATGCAGGGTTTGATACAGTCACTTGGCCCCAGCAGGAAGAAGGGGGGACTCTAAACGCTGCCCACAGCTCCCCATATGGGGCAAGGGTTCCATTCCCTATGGGCCCTGATCTACCACCCCCCACCAACTCACCAGCCTGAGACCCAGGGGGAAGGAGAAAGGCCAAGGGAAGCAGGACGAGGATCAAGAGCTGCATTGTCAGAGACATCCAGGGATGGGTACCGAGCCTCTGCCTGAGCCCCGGGGGTTATATGGACAAGGAAGGGGGAGGGGTGGGCAGGGCCTGGCAACCACAGGGACATGTACCCTGCTTCCCGGAAACTCCCACTCCGGATGGCCCAAGGGTGGAGATGCTGATTGGTGAAGCCTCAAGCCACAGCTGTGCTCACATCAGGGCGGGGGGTTTCCTCCCTGCTCTGGTGCCCACCCAGCCCGGCTGTGGATGTGGTTAACCCTGCCCCCTTCCTACTACCGGTGTAAGAAACACCCCTAGGCTTCTCTCCAGCGAGATACCTAGACCCATAGATTTCAAGGGCAGGAGTTTTTTCCACCAAATGCATCCGATGAAGTGAGCTGTAGCTCACGAAAGCTTATGCTCTAATAAATTTGTTAGTCTCTAAGGTGCCACAAGTCCTCCTTTTCTTTTTGCGAATACAGACTAACACGGCTGCTACTATGAAAAAAGGGCAGAAGGGACCATTGTGACCTTCCAACCTGACCCCCTGGGGGACACCCCAGAGCCAGAACCCACCCAGCAACTCCTGCCTCCACCACAGCCCCCGGTCAGTTGCTCCCATGGCTCCATGTTTAATGTTTGCATATTAGTCTCAGCCAGACCTTTTCTGACTCCAACTCCTGGCCTTGGGTATTGTCTGCCTTGGCCAGAGAGGTTGAAGAGTCCCCTGCTCTCAGAAACCTCTGCCCCATGGAGGTTCCTACAGAAGGGCCAAGTCCCGTCTTCACCTCCAATATCCTCAGGAGACCACTCTCCTTGGAGCTCTCCCCACCAGCCAGGATCTCCAGATCTCAGCTTGTTCTTGTAGCTCTTTCCAGTTTCTCAACATCCTGCTGGAGGTGAGAACACTACAGCTGGACACAATCTCCAGTCATGATCCCTCAAGAGCCGTGTCCAGAGGTGACCCCACCTCCTTGCTGCTACTCAATATCTCCTGGTTTATACACCCAAGGTGTGACAAAGTGGGACTGTTCTTAATGTTTCCTCTGAATACTGGAGGGGTGCCTAAATTTCCCCTATGCATTTCTTAAGTCTCTAGGTGGTGGGATAAGGGGGTGTAATTGTTGCAGAGCAAAGGGTCAGGGTACATAAGTGGCCAACACTCTGTCTCCTGGCAACTGATGGCCTGGGCCCTTCCCCCCTGCAAGGTGAGAGCTAAAGGGTTGGAGAACAAAGGAATCAGGTGCCCTCCTGGCCCCTGAAAGGGATCAAAGCCCAGAGGAGGAGGAGCTGGAGGGTGAGGGAGTTGGGGCTGGCTGGGGATGTGGAGTGAAGTGCAGACGTGGTTGTCTGGCTCATTGCCCCCCAAAATGGACCCGGCTGAGGGATCCTTTTCTATGTACCTACAAGTTCTGTTTTAGACCGTGTTTCTGTCATCTAATAAACCTCTGCTCTACTGGCTGGCTAAGAGTCACGTCTGACTGCAAAGTTGGGGTGCAGGACCCCCTGGCTTTCCCAGGACCCCGCCTGGGTGGACTCACAGTGGGAAGTGCACGGAGGGGCAGAGGATGCTGAATGGTCCGAGGTCAGACCCAGGAAGATGGAAGCCGGGTGAGCTTTTTGCCCTGCAGACAGGCTGCTCACAGAGAGGAGACTTCACCAGAGTCCTGCCTGGCTTCGTAGGGAGCAGTTCCAGAGCATCGCCCGGGGACTCCGTGACACAAGGACGGTATCTGCCTGCTTAGCTCCAGCATTGCTCTGAAACCTCTTGTTTGGATGGGTTCCACCATGCTCCCTTTCAGAGCCCCTGCTCTCCAGGTCAAAGCTCCCGTCCTGCCAGCGTGAACAACATCCCTCGTCCCTCGATGTTTGACCTTGTTTTTGCCTGGATTCATGTGAAGGTCTAATTAAGCCAAACTCACCAGGTGACCCAGGTAGCTCTGTAGCTTGGAGGCATCCCCCCATCCCACCTATCCTTGTGTTCTCTGCAGAATTTACCAGAAATTGTTGAAATCATGGTGGAATTCCTCAAGAGCTTCTTTTCCATGGGTCCAGATGATGAAGATGTCATCAATGTAGCGCAAGTAGAGTAGGGGCATTAGGGGACGAGAGCTGAGGAAGCGTTGTTCTAAGTCAGCCATAAAAATGTTGGCATACTGTGGGGCCATGCGGGTACCCATCGCAGTGCCGCTGATTTGAAGGTATACATTGTCACCAAATGTGAAATAGTTATGGGTCAGGACAAAGTCACAAAGTTCAGCCACCAGGTTAGCCGTGACATTATCGGGGATACTGTTCCTGACGGCTTGTAGTCCATCTTTGTGTGGAATGTTGGTGTAGAGGCTTCTACATCCATAGTGGCTAGGATGGTGTTTTTAGGAAGATCACCGATGGACTGTAGTTTCCTCAGGAAGTCAGTGGTGTCTCGAAGATAGCTGGGAGTGCTGGTAACGAAGGGCCTGAGGAGGGAGTCTACATAGCCAGACAATCCTGCTGTCAGGGTGCCAATGCCTGAGATGATGGGGCGTCCAGGATTTCCAGGTTTATGGATCTTGGGTAGCAGATAGAATACCCCAGGTCAGGGCTCCAGGGGTGTGTCTGTGCGGATTTGTTCTTGTGCTTTTTCAGGGAGTTTTTTGAGCAAATGCTGTAGTTTCTTTTGGTAACTCTCAGTGGGATCAGAGGGTAATGGCTTGTAGAAAGTGGTGTTGGAGAGCTGCCTAGTAGCCTCTTGTTCATACTCCGACCTATTCATGATGACGACAGCACCTCCTTTGTCAGCCTTTTTGATTATGATGTCAGAGTTGTTTCTGAGGCTGTGGATGGCACTGTGTTCTGCATGGCTGAGGTTATGGGGTAAGCGATGCTGCTTTTCCACAATTTCAGCTCGTGCACATCGGCGGAAGCAGTCTATGTAGAAATCCAGGCTGCTGTTTCGACCTTCAGGAGGAATCCACCCAGAATCCTTCTTTTTGTAGTTTTGGCAGGAAGGTCTCTGTGGGTTAATATGTTGGTCAGAGGTGTGTTGGAAATATTCCTTGAGTCTGAGACATCGAAAATAGGATTCTAGGTCACCACAGAACTGTATCATGTTCGTGGGGGTGGAGGGGCAAAAGGAGAGGCCACGAGATAGGACAGATTCTTCTGCTGGGCTAGGAGTATAGTTGGATAGATTAACAATATTGCTGGGTGGGTTACGGGAACCATTGTTGTGGCCCCTTGTGGCATATAGTAGAAATTGTGATTGTCCATTGGTGATCTTCCTAAAAACACCATCCTAGCCACTATGGATGTAGAAGCCTCTACACCAACATTCCACACAAAGATGGACTACAAGCCGTCAGGAACAGTATCCCCGATACTGTCACGGCTAACCTGGTGGCTGAACTTTGTGACTTTGTCCTGACCCATAACTATTTCACATTTGGGGACAATGTATACCTTCAAATCAGCGGCACTGCGATGGGTACCCGCATGGCCCCACAGTATGCCAACATTTTTATGGCTGACTTAGAACAACGCTTCCTCAGCTCTCGTCCCCTAATGCCCCTACTCTACTTGCGCTACATTGATGACATCTTCATCATCTGGACCCATGGAAAAGAAGCTCTTGAGGAATTCCACCATGATTTCAACAATTTCCATCCCACCATCAACCTCAGCCTGGACCAGTCCACACAAGAGATCCACTTCCTGGACACTACGGTGCTAATAAGCGATGGTCACATAAACACCACCCTATATCGGAAACCTACTGACCGCTATTCCTACCTACATGCCTCTAGCTTTCATCCAGATCATACCACTCGATCCATTGTCTACAGCCAAGCGCTACGATATAACCGCATTTGCTCCAACCCCTCAGACAGAGACAAACACCTACAAGATCTCTATCATGCATTCCTACAACTACAATACCCACCTGCTGAAGTGAAGAAACAGATTGACAGAGCCAAAAGAGTACCCAGAAGTCACCTACTACAGGACAGGCCCAACAAAGAAAACAACAGAACGCCACTAGCCATCACCTTCAGCCCCCAACTAAAACCTCTCCAACGCATCATCAAGGATCTACAACCTATCCTGAAGGACGACCCATCACTCTCACAGATCTTGGGAGACAGGCCAGTCCTTGCTTACAGACAGCCCCCCAACCTGAAGCAAATACTCACCAGCAACCACACACCACACAACAGAACCACTAACCCAGGAACCTATCCTTGCAATAAAGCCTGTTGCCAACTCTGTCCACATATCTATTCAGGGGATACCATCATAGGGCCTAATCACATCAGCCACACTATCAGAGGCTCCTTCACCTGCGCATCTACCAATGTGATATATGCCATCATGTGCCAGCAATGCCCCTCTGCCATGTACATTGGCCAAACTGGACAGTCTCTACGTAAAAGAATGAATGGACACAAATCAGACATGAAGAATTATAACATTCAAAAACCAGTTGGAGAACACTTCAATCTCTCTGGTCACTCGATCACAGACCTAAGAGTGGCTATACTTCAACAAAAAAGCTTCAAAAACAGACTCCAAGGGGAGACTGCTGAATTGGAATTAATTTGCAAACTGGATACAATTAACTTAGGCTTGAATAGAGACTGGGAATGGATGAGTCATTACACAAAGTAAAACTATTTCCCCATGGTATTTCTCCCTCCCACCCCACCCCCCACTGTTCCTCTGAAATTCTTGTTAACTGCTGGAATTAGCCTACCTTGCTTGTCACCATGAAAGGTTTCCTCCCCCCCCTCCCCCCCCCCGCTGCTGGTGATGGCTTATCTTAAGTGATCACTCTCCTTACAGTGTGTATGATAAACCCATTGTTTCATGTTCTCTGTGTGTGTGTGTATATATAAATCTCTCCTCTGTTTTTTCCACCAAATGCATCCGATGAAGTGAGCTGTAGCTCACTAAAGCTTATGCTCTAATAAATCTGTTAGTCTCTAAGACGCCACAAGTACTCCTTTTCTTTTTGCGAATACAGACTAACAGGCTGCTACTCTGAAACCTGTCATTATGTAAGGTGCCACAAGTACTCCTTTTTTCCAGATCAGTGATACAGATACTGAATAACCTCAGGTCCAGAACAGAGCTTTTGGGGCCCACCAGAAACACACATGTGGATGCTGATTCCCCTTTGAAGATCACACTTTGAGGAGGATCAGTTAGCCCATTTTGGAGCCATGTTGAGTTTTTTGAGAGCTAATTTCTCAATTCAAATGTTGTGTGGTACTTGGGCAAACTCTGTAAGGAAATCCACGTATATATCACATCAGCACAGTCACCTTCATGAACCAGACTTTTAACGTTGCTCAGAAATGAGAGTGGTTACTGGTTTCAGAGTGGCAGCCGTGTTAGTTTGTATCAGCAAAGAGAACGAGGAGTCCTTGTGGCACCTTAAAGACTAACACATTTATTTGGGCATAAGCTTTTGTGGGCTAGAATCCACTTCATCAGATTCATAGAGTGGAAAATACAGTAGGCAGATTTAAATACACAGAAATTGAAAAAATCGGAGTTGCCTTACCAAGTGGGGTCAGTGCTAATGAGCCAATTCAATTAAGGTAGAAGTGGCCTATTCTCAACTGTTGACAAGAAGGGGTGAATACCAAGGGAGGGAAAAATCAGTTTTGTAGTGCTAATGAGGCCAAGGCAATCAAGGTGGCCCGTTTCAAACAGTTGACAAGAAGGTGTGAGTATCAGCAGACGGAAATTAATTTTTGTAGTGACCCTTCCACTGCCAGTCTTTATTCCTGCCTAATTTGATGGTGTCCAGTTTACAAATTAATTCTCATTCTGCAGTTTCTCGTTGGAGTCACCTTAATTGAATTTGCTCGTTAGCACTGACCCCCTACTTGGTAAGGCAACTCACATCTCTTCATGTGCTGTGTATTTATACCTGCCTACTGTATTTTCCACTCCATGAATCTTATGAAGTGGGTTCTAGTCCATGAAAGCTTATGCCCAAATAAATTTGTTAGTCTCTAAGGTGCCACAAGGACTCCTCAGGGGTTTTTTAGAGTCGTTATTGAACATGGTCTGCTCTCCATGAACCCATATTGACTGGCATTAACTCTCTTTCCATCCTTTAGTATCTGCCTATTGGTAAATCCAGTCTCAGCCATTCCATTATTTGGCCCTGGATCCCCCAATTGGAATTGGCATGTCTCATGAATGAGTGGTGGGATCTATCCATCCAGATATGACTAGATCTATGTGTCACCATGTAGAACCATTCCAGAACCACTCTATATCCATTCAAGATCAATACAGATGCATGAATACCCAGCCTAGTCCATTCAAGATAGATGAATTTCAATGGATGCTGTTCCGTTCTAGATCTATCCATATCCACATAGCTACCTGTAGATCCCTTCTAGATTGATCCACATCCATTCTACAGCCATCTAGATCCCCATACATCCATTCTAGATCCATCTCCGCACCCTACCAATGCTGGACCCACCCGCTGTCTGTACCCTTCTGTTAGCTCTAGTAGGGGTCACTGACCTGACTCAGGACCAGCAGGGGGGTTGGCTGGGAGCATCCATGTCTGGTCCCTGGGGAGGTGGGATGCAGGAATGACTGGACAAGTGATGCTCCTGACTCTGTGCTTGTGAATCCCAATAGGCAGACAGCACCTCCCCTAACAGGCCAGGGACCCCGTAGCTGGGGATGGGGCTGAGCTCCCTTGAGGGCTGATAAACTCAGTGGCGCAGCAGAAGCAGGGAAGTTGTCTGTTTCTGACAATCTGTTGGGGGGGTCAGAGACACTTTGGGTGTCACGTACACAATGTCTCAGGTGGGGCGCTGGTATCAGGGTGGTCAGAGCCACCCGCTTCTATCTCACACACAGTGGGACAGGGGTGTGTTTTCTCACCCAGCACTGATACCGATCAGTGTTACCCACAGCCCATGTAAACAGGAGAGCTGGGGAAGGGCAGAACTTGGTACTTGGAACAGTGACAACAACACAGAGATGCCCTGGAGGGGAAATGCCACATGTCTGATTATGCACCCCCGAACCAGCCAGTCCCCAGCTATGGGGCTGGCTTAGAGTAAGCACCCCCTATTGGGGAAAGGTCCCATGTGTATTCCCCACCCTCCGGAGCCAGCCCGTCCCCCATCCTGGAGCCAGTATTAGTCTCACCAGTGCTGCATAGCGAGGCAAAATCCCCTCTCTGCTCCTATGCCCCTGGTTTTACAGCCAAGGCTCTGGCCAGTTTTGCCCCGGCGATGCGTGGGGAGCTTATGGCACTGCTTGTTCACTGTAAGCCCTCCTAGGTCCTTTGCAGAGCCCCAGTTCTCCAGGACACAGTCCCAGCTCCGGGGAGGTGGCCACGTCCCTTGGGCCAAGATGGAGAAAATTGCATCGGCTGGATTCACACCCCTGGTGTGTGACTGGGCTCAGCTCACCAAGTGCCCCAGCTCGATCCCTGTACCTGCCCCTGCTTTGTCAGCATTTACCGCTCTGCCTGGTGCTGAAACACCCTCAGATCTGATGTCCAACCTGAGACATTCAGAGTGGCCGGGACTGTCAGAGTAGCAGGGCCCCATTGTGCTGGGTGCTGTACCGTGTTTATGATGTTTATTATGGCAGCACGTAGAAGACTGAGTCATGGCATGATCTCACTGTGCCAGGTGCTGTACATTATTTATTATGTGTCCTAGGGTAGTACCTATGTGCCCCAGCCATGGCCCAGGACAGCGAATGGCAGGACAGGCAAATAGAGGGAGTTCGCCTGGGATTTCACCTGGTGGGAATTCCCATGGAGTTGTTTCCCTTTCAGGCTTCTGTGAGCAGTAAACACAACATCGGAAGAGGCTCTTAGAAGGAAAACAATATGATCAATTTTATACTCATCCCTAGTCATCTGTCCAAGTTTCCACTTCTTGTAAGCTTTTGTAAGGCTCAGGGTTGCAGTCTCTGGCAGGGCTTACCTCAAGCAGCTCCTGGAAGCAGCGGCATGTCCCCTGTCTGGCTCCCACATGGAGGCATGGACAGGCAGCTCTGCACGCTTCCCTGTCCACAGGTAATGCCCCCAGCAGAAGCAGCATGACCCCCTCCAGCTCCTACATGGAGGCGCAGCATCAGCCAGGCGGCTCTGCATGCTTGCCCATCTGCAGGCACTGCCCCTGCAGCTCCCATTGGCTGCATTTCCCAGCCAATGGAAGCTGGGGGGTGGCCCTTGGGGCAGGGGCAGCGTGTGGAGCACCCTGGCTGCCCCTACGCATGGGAGCCAGAGGGAAGACATGCTGCTGCTTCCGGGAGCCACGCAGAAAGCCCCTGACACTGCTCGTGGTGGGAGCTTGAGGGCCAGATTAAAAGTTCTAACGGGCCGGACATGGCCCGAGGGCCGTAGTTTGCCCACCCCTGATGTAGACCCATGATTGCCCATCTAGAGTCATGCCCAAACCATTTGAGATCCATGCTTGAGCAATGCAAATGCACAAACGTGCTACTGGATCCATTTAGGTCAATAATGGATCAATGCAATTCCAGTCTAGAGCTATCAGTCTTCATCAACTCTCAGCTATGCAAATTGATTCTAGATCCACCTAGACCCACACCATGAATTTCTAGACCCATTCACCAGCCATGGACTGCTGGACCCACTGAGTTCTGCTGGTAGCTACAGTAAGGGTCACCAACTGGGCTCCAAGGACAGCATGGAGAGTTGGCTGAGAGCATCCAGGACTGGCCTCTGGGAGAAGCTGGAAGCAGGAATGTCTGGACCAGTGATGCTCCTGGCTCTATCTATGTGAATCCCCACAGGGGGAGAGTGTCTCCACTGATAGGCCAGGGATCCATGATATGGGGTAGGGCTGAAACCCCTGGGCAGGGGCTGATAAACCCAGTATGGGCAGAAGGAGGAGAGGAGGCATCTGGCTCTGACAATGTGGTTGTGGGGGTGGAGGTTCAGAGACACCCTGGGCATCGTGGGGGGAGGGGGTTGGTATTAGGGAGATCAGAGCCACAGCCCCTTTTATTCCACTCAGATGGGGGTGGTATCAGGGTGTGTTCTCTCACCCAGCATCGATACCAATCAGCGTTACCCACAAACCATGTAAGGGTAAGCTAGGGAAGGGCAGAAATTGGCACTTGGAATGGAGATGGAAGCACTGAATTTCCATAGAAGGGAAAGCCCCGTATCCCATTCCCCACCCCCCTGAGCCAGTCAGTCACCTGCCCTGGTCCTGGATCGGAGCTTGCCCTCCAATGGGCCCTGCCCAGCACCTACACATAAGGATCTCCACATTCCTCCCCTGCATGAAGCGACGTCTCCAAACCGTCTGTAGGGCTTAGGCCCCACCCAACAGGATCCAGAAGCAGGGGCTGCCTTTTCCCTGCTAAAGACCATAGGGTGGATCCAAAAAGCCCAGTGGAAAAACTCTCACCCTGGACTGCTGGGGGGCTATGCGCATCTCCCGTCCCTCCCTGTGCCTCAGTTTACTCACAACCCTGTTGGGATAAGGACATTCACCTGTGCTGTGAGGCCTATGCATGACGAACAGTCTCAAAGAGCTGGGTGCTATCACCATTATCTTGGGCAGCTCCCCACTGCCAGTCTGGAATGCCAATGGAAAGCCAAATACAGAGCTGGGAAAGCCCTCCTAGACCCTCCAGTCTGGCCCCATTAGAAACACACAAAGAGAAAAGAAAAGGAGTACTTGTGGCACCTTAGAGACTAACAAATTTATTAGAGCATAAGCTTTCGTGAACTACAGCTCACTTCATGAAGTGAGCTGTAGCTCACGAAAGCTTATGCTCTAATAAATTTGTTAGTCTCTAAGGTGCCACAAGTACTCCTTTTCTTTTTGCGAATACAGACTAACACGGCTGCTACTCTGAAACACAAAGAGAACAGGAAGAAATTCCAGAGCTCCCTTCACCTGCCAAGGCCAGGGGTTTCAGGGCTCTTTCCAGCAGTTGCACCTCTCCAACATACTTACAGGTTAGGAAATTCTGTCCTGGGAACCAGACTCTGCAAAAGATTTGGGGGTCACAGTGCAAAAGCAGCTGAACACGAGCTCCCAGTGCCACCCCGTGGCCAAAAGGGCAAATGCGATCCTGGGAATCTCGAGTAGGAGCAGAGAGGTTATTTTACCTCCTGTGTACAGTTCTGGTGCCCACAAAATTCAGGAAGGATGTTGCTGAATTGAGGAGGGTTCAGAGAACATCCACAAGAATGATCAAAGGATTAGAAAACGTACCACCTAGTGGTAGACTCAAAGAGTTCAATCTGTTTAGCTTAACAAAGAGAAGGGGTGACATGATCAAAGTCTATAAGTACATACAGAGGGGAAAATATTTAATAACAGGCTCCTAAGTCTAGAAGACAAAGGTCTAACACAATCCAATGGCCGGAAGCTGAAGCTAGATGAAGTCAGACTGGAAATAAGGTGTACATTTCTAACAGTGAGGGTAATTAACCATCAGAACAACTGACCAAAGGTCACTGACAATTTTTAAATCAAGACTGGATGTTTTTTCTAAATTATCTCCTCTAGGAATAATCGTGGGGCAGTTCTCTGGCCTGTGCTTTGCAGGAGGTCAGACTAGATGATCATAATGGTCCCTTTTGGCCTTGGAATCTATGAATCTATTAATTTAGTTGTGGGGATGGATGGAGGGATAGATAGGCAGGGATGGATGGACAGATGGATGGATAGATAGGTGGGGATGGGGATGGATAGATGTACAGATGGCTGGGATGGAGGGATGGATTGATGGACCAATGGATAAGCGGGGATGGGTAGACGGATGGATAGGTGGGGATGGATGGATGGGAGGACAGATGGATGGACGGAGGGATAGGCTGGGATGGGTGGATGAATGGATGGATGGATGGAGGGATGGATAGGTGGGGATGGGAATGGATAGATGTACAGATGGCTGGGATGGATGGACGGATGGACAAGTGGGGATGGGTGGATGCATGGATAGGCTCTTCCATCATAAAAATGACACTCACAACACTGATGCACCCTCCTGCCATAGTAAGCCCAACCTAACCTGAAACAATTACCCAGAATTAAATCAACATCAACAAACAAATTAACTGAATCAAATACGAGAGAGAAACCGGGGGCGGGGGGGGTTAATAGTTGGATATATAGATTATGGATTTGGACTGCTGCTGAGACCCCAGTCGACCTTTGGGGGCTGAGCTTTATTTAAATCCTGGCCCTACAGTTTCTCTTGGAGGCAGAAGTTGCTGATGGATTTTTATCCTGCCTTTGGTGTCCTTGGGGCACACAGACCCTAACCCAAGAGAACCAGGATCCTTCCTAAAGCAGCTTCTATCCCATCTCAGCTGGTGCGGAATTCTCCAGACAAATGTTATTTTGACCCAACAACACCCCCCCACACACACACTCCGAGCTCCCCATGAGAAACTGCAGCACCAGGGGTAGTGCCCTCCTTGGCCGTGTGAACAGAGCCATGTTGAGCAGGGGCAGGGAGGGGTGTTTCCCGGGGGATCCTGGGATCCTGCGTCCATTTCTGGGGTGAGAACTTTAAAAGGGCTGGTGGCAAACTGGAGATGGGGCAGGATGGGGCCAGGCGAATGATTGGAGTGCTAGAGAAAATGCCTGGCAAGGAGAGACTGAAAGCGCTCACTCTGTTTGGCCTCTCCACACGTCACAGGGGAGGTGCCTGAAGATCGGGTCCAAGTAGCTTTGTGGGGAGACAAAGCCAGGTGCTGGGGGCTCTTCAATCCAGCAGGGAAAGGCAGAGCAAAATCCAACTGGGGAAACTGAAGCCTGACCAAATCCAGCTGGAATGAAGGGCCCAGTGTGGGACAGGGAAACCAGCTCCCCAGAGCAGGGGGTTTCTCCATCTCCGGGTGGCGTCAGACCCAGCCTGGCTACCTTGCTGGGAGAGGCGTTCACAGAACACCAGTGACCGGGCTCAGTCCAGGGGAGCTTGGTGAAGATCTCTGGCTGGGGTCACTCAGGAGGGCACACGGGTCGGTTGAATGGATCCTGCTGGCCTGAACATCTTGGGATCCAGATATCCAGGGGCAGAACAGACCAGGGGGGATTCTGCCATTTGCAGCTGGGAGACCTCAGCACTGGCCACGTCCCCACCTGGGGGCAGGGAGAGCACCAGTGCAGGAAGGAACCCCGCCCTCCTCTGCAATGCGGGCGGGGATGTGGTTCAAGGTTTTCTTTCCGGGAATCCCCACCCCTGACACATCACTGATGGGGCATTTCTTGGTAGCCGGGTACATGACCCTGCACTTCCTGGGTCACCTCTTCCCAGCCTCCCCTCCCCACTGTCTGCTCTATATAAACCCCGGGGCTGAGACAGAGCCACCAGCCCCAGCTCCTGGATGGGCACCAATGATGCTGCTGCTGCTCCTGCTCTCCACGGCCTTTGTCCCGCTTCATACTGGTGAGTCGAGCTGAGCAACCGGTTATTTCCCGGCCCCGGTGGACTCACACTGGGAGTGGGGCAGAGTTTTTGGTTCAGGAGCCGAACCGTAAAATCTGGGAAAAGCTGGGTTCCTCCCAAAAAAATGTTTTTCATTTTTTCTCGCAGAAGACGAAATCCTAAAAAGACATTGTTTCAAAACAAAATGGGGGGATTGTTTGCTTTGGGGTGTCTCCTTCAACCTGAAACAATTTTTTTTTTTTTGCTTTTTGCTTTATTTTGGGGCCCGTGCAGGTGTTTTTCACCCTTATTTTTCATTAGCTGAGTTTTGAACTGAAATGTAATTTTGAAACAAAAATAGATCCAGAAACCTTTTTTTTCTTTTTTATTTGCTTTCAACTCCAAACAACTTTGGGGGGTACTTTTTTATTTGACTTCAGGTCACTTTAGAAGGGGTTTTAGTCACTTTTTAAAAAAATTGTTTAAAAAACCCCAATTTGCTCCATTTCGAAAGGAAGCACCATTTCAAACAGAAACTCGAGATGTTTCGTTTCCCAGTGCTCACACCAAAACTTTTCTACTTTTTCCTGGAAAAAATTAATCCTTTTTTCCCAGCCAAAACAATCCACCAAATTCCACCTGAATTCACAGGTACTTTTGATGCCCCAAAATTGCTTTTTTTAAAAAAGCAAATTTGCCAGTTGCTTATCAATTTTTGCCCATCTCTAGTGGTGAGAATGGGGAGATTGGAGCTGTGGGCAGCACAGCCCACACCAAGGGCAGGGGGATAGAATTAGCCATCGGGCTCAGGCAGGTGTCAGGAGATAGGACAATGAGGTGGAGGGTTGATAGGGTATTCCTGACCTAGTTCTCTGAGACGGGAGATGGCTAGGGGGCAGCCCCACAGACAGAAGATGGATGGGCATGTATGGGATAAGGAATGGATGGATGGATGAACAGGTCCATGTGGGAAAAGGTAGATTTGCAGTAGGTACATGTATTATGGGATATACTGGGCTGGTTGGGGTGTTGGGGGTTGATCTAGGGGCAGGCTGGGCTGGGGGGGCCTAAGGGGCTGATCCAGGCCAGCAGGGGGCTGAGCTAAGGGATGAGGGTGCAGGTTGCACTGGGCTCTTGGTCCCACTCTCCAGCTCCCTTTTGAAGCCCTTCCTGTCTCTCCAGCTCAGGTCATCGGGGGCCAGGAAGCACCGCTTGGCTCCAGACCCTACATGGCCTATGTACAAATAGGGTCAAAGGGAAGCTGCGGAGGGTTCCTGATCCAGGAGGACGTGGTGGTGACGGCGGCTCATTGTAACTGCAACCTGGGGTAAGAAACATGCCACCCCTTACTCCTGAGCCAGCCAGTCCCCTGCCCTGGGGCTGGATCAGAGCTGGTGCCCCTGGAGGAGAAAGGCCGCGTGTCCTATTTCCCACCCCCTGAGCCAGCCAGTCCCCAACTCTGGGACGGGAAAGGAGCTGGCAATATGTTGTCCCAAAGACTAGAAGCATTTATGGGATGTGAAAAATACGAATTTCACTGGGTGCCTATTAGATTTTAAAGCCCAAACCCACCAAACTAGACCTGCCCACAGGGCAAACATCCCAGCTGATCTTTTTAGTCAGTCTCATAAGGTCAACCCCTGTCATTGAGTTACTTCACTCAGCTGAAACCTAGCTTCTTCTCAAGTCTTTTCCCTTGGCCATCGCTTCTCAAACCCAGACATTGGGAAATCCCCCAATTGCCTTTGGGGATCTGAGCCCTACTGAACAGAACAACGCTGTAGGCAATGGACATAGATCCGCGCTGGGGCCCAGCTGTCGCACCGGAGACTGATCCAAGCCCCAGGATTTCCTGCTACATTCGCTTACAATCATCAGCCATCAGTTCTTTTCTGTCTGTATCGCGTTTCTTGAGGTGAAAAGGGAAACACCCAGACAGAGGTTAAGGAAAGATGGAGGGGATTCAATCTCTGCCATCAAGTCTCACCACTTTTTCTCTTGTCCTGCTAACCCTGGAGGAGGGAAGGGGCTGTCCAGAGGGGCTGGGCCAGGCCTCCTGGTCCCTTCTGGGCTTCAGCATCTTCGCTGATGCACTCAGCAGCCACTCGTGCCCCACACTGTGACCTCTGTCCCCAGGGTCATTTGCACAGGCCGATCTCGGCTTCCTGCTACTGCTGTCCACGGCCAGTAGATGGTGACGGTGCATAAAATACTCTTTGATCCTTTTCTTATTTGTATGTTTCATTCCTTCCAGCGACCTTATTTCTGTGTCAGCCCAGCCAAGGCATCTGGGATTCCCCCCTTTAAACAATTTCTTTTAATATTTTAAAGTTGCACCCAGGTTAGGACCTTACACCCTCCCATGGATATTTTCCTTCTTCTGCGATATGCAGTTCAACGATTCATAGATGTCAAGATCTTTGTGATCATCTCAAATGAGCTCCTATATAACACAGACCAGAAAACATCTCCCAAATAATTCCTCTTGATCTACAGCAGATCTTTTAAAAAAATCCAAGCGTGATCAAAAATTGCCAGTGATGGAGAATCCACAATGAACTTTCGTAAGCGGTTGCAACATTACTTACAGTCCCTGTTAAAAACTCACACCACAAAACAATCATTGAGAAAGAAATCAAACAGAATCCTCTATAGTCCCTCTGAATTTGAAATCAATTGATCTTGAGTTTCTCAGTATAAGGTGTTTTTTCCAATCTTTTGATCATTCTTGCGGCTCTTCTCTGACCCCTCTCCAATTTATCAACATCTTTCTTGAACCGTGGACACAAGAACTGGACAATGGGTCACCCTGCATAGGAGAACACTCCATTGGTCAGTCTTTTGGGTCTCTTTAGCCAACCAGACTGGAGAAGGCGGAAGTCCATCCACATGCAGGTGCATAAGATGGTCTCTGTGTTACTCCGTTGCAAAACTGTGGGCAGAAATCTGCACAGGCCAGGAGCTGGCCCTTCCCGAGGGTCTGTGATGGCCCCACCCCAATATCCAATGGGCACTAATGCCCCCATATTTTCCCCTTGGTTTTTCCAGCAACATCTATGTCTACCTGGGAGTCCAAGACGTCAAGAAGCCAGGACAGAACTGGCAACGGATCCGGGCCCGTCGCTGGATCCAGCACCCTGACTTCAACAATGAGAACTTTGACAATGACATCATGCTGCTGAAGGTACTGCCCCATCCCATCACCTTCCCCCTGTGACCACACACTGCCCCACCAGCCCCACCAGCCCCATACCACCATCCCTCCCCCAGTGACCTCACACTCACTCCCTGGACTCACATCCATGCTCTGGCCGGGTGGTGCTGCCCCTTCCCAGCCCCAATGCCGGCGCTGATCCGGGTCCATTCTCTCTCTCTCCTCCCCATGGCAGTTGTGGCACAGCGCGGAGCTGACCAAGTGGGTGGGGCTTGTCCCCCTGCCCGTGGCTGATCAGCACGTCAGCCCAGGCTCCAAGTGCAGCGTGGCCGGGTGGGGTCGGACCGGAGTGAACACCACCACCGACAGGCTGCAGGAGGCGGAGCAGGAGGTGGTGTCAGACGACCTGTGCAGAGAGCGGTACCGGCATTACAACCCCACCACTATGCTGTGTGCCGGCAGCCCCCATGCCAAGAAATCAGCCTTCCAGGTAAATATCCCCCCGCCCAGAGCCACTGGGAGTGCAGCAAGCTGCTCCAGGGGAAGGAGCTGGTGGAAACCACCATGGACATGCCCCTCCCATGCTCCATTGCCCCAAGAGGGGAGCCCATCGTGCCTCATGGGAGATGCAGCCTAGCTGGGGAGCCCAGCACATAGGATAACTGTGGAGAGGTATCTCCAGTGTTCGTGCCCTTGTGCAAGGTGCTGGTGGAAACGGGCTGAAATTTAACATGGGCTCATGCACATAGTGACAAGAAACAAGAATTGCTGCTCTGAGCTGGGGACTCATCAGCTGGAAGTGACAGACGGAGAGGGAGAAATGGGTGTGTCAGTCAATCACAGGGTGACCATGGGCCACCATCAGGATAAGGCCAGGAGAAAGGTCCATGTGGTCCTGGGATGGAGCAGTTCAGGTGTCTCCAGTAGAGAGGGAGGGTTTATTGCCAGCGGAGAAGGCTCTGGGGAGAGCTCAGCTGGAATCCGGCTCAGAGTTCTGGGCAGCCCTGTCCCGGAAAGAGGAATCTCAGCTGGAGCAGGTGTTGAGAAGGGCTGGTGGGACAATCAGGGGAATGGAGAACTGGTCTGACGAGAAAGGAATAAGCTTAGCTTAGGGCTAGCTTAGCATAGAACATGGGCTGAGAGGGGTCTGATTGCTCTATAAATACATCGGGCTGGAGGGCGGGGTGATGACGACACGAGACAGGGAGACGAGCTGTTGTAGTTAAATGGTGAATCAAATGGGGACAAATGTGGCAGGGATCAATGGAGATGAGGAGAAAGTTTCTAACCACCAGAGGGGGGAAGTTCTGGAAAAACCTTCAACAGAAGCCTTTGGGCAAGGGGAACAACCTAACAAGGATACAGACAGAGCTTGATAAGTTTATGGATGGGATGATACGACAGGGCTGCCTGTAATAGCAGAAACTGTACTTCATGACCCAGTAGGGCCCTTCCAGTCCTGTGTTCCCATAAGGGCATGAGACACCTGAAATACAACTCCCATGATTAGACATGGTTATGCTTTGCATTTTTAGCAAAATGTTCCAGGAAAAGTGTTGATGAAAAAGGGGAAACCCCCCTTCCCTACCACATGTTCTGACCATCTCTACTCTTCACCTTCACTTGAGGCTCTACTGGTGAACACAACCCTGAGGCCACCCAACAGATAGGACCAGTGGTGAGCTGGAGCCGGTTTGCACCAGTTCGCTAGAACCGGTTGTTAAATTTAGAAGCCCTTTTAAAACCAGTTGTTCCGTGAGGGAGAACCGTTTCTAAAAGGGCTTCTACATTTAACTGGCCAAAAGTGGCACCTTAGGCTCCGACTCTATGGGTGCTCCAGCCCTGGAGCACCCTAGGGGAAAATTTGATGCTCTGCACCCACCGGCAGCTCCCCGCCCCACCCCCAGCCCCAGTTCACCTCCGCTCTGCCTCCGCCTCCTCCCCTGAATGTGCCGCCCCCACCCCTGCTTCTCTGCTCCCCCCAGCTTCCTGCCAATCAGCTGTTCACGCAGGAAGCTGGGGCAGGCTGAGAAGCAGGCGGTGGCTTCAGGCTCAGGCCCAGGGAGGCACAGCAGAGTTGAGCTGGAGCTGGAGGTGAGCTGGGGAGGGCGCAGGAACCGCTCCCCCCCCCCCCCAGCTCACCTCCAGCCACCCTCGGCCTGAGTGTGAAGCCGCCGCCTGCTTCTCAACCCTCCGGGGGCGCAGAGAAGCAGAGCGGGGCAGTGCATTCAGGGGCGGAGGCGGAGCGGAGGTGAGCTGGAGCTGGGCCCCATTGTTAAGATTTTGGCAGCTCATCACTGGATAGGACCCTGGGTGAAATCCTGGCCCCGTACATGTGGATGGGAGCTTTGCTGATGATATCCATAGGGCAAGGTTGGCATTGGAGCTGAAGGAGAATCAGTGTTCCCATCTCACAGGAAATGGCAACATTTCAATCTTTGTTTTTGAGAAAAAGTTGAGATTTCAACATTTTTGGCAGAACGGAAATTCCAAAAGCAGGTTTGACTCAGAAATGTCAAAATGTTTCATTGCAACATTTTAAATGGAAATGAAACATGCTGAGATGTGAACAGATTAAAATGTGAACAAACTGGAGAGAGTCTAGAGGAGAGAAACAAGAACAAAAAAATATGATCAGAGATTTAGAAAACCTTATGTAGGAGGAAAGGCTAAAAGAACTGGGCATGTTTAGGCTCAGAAGATGAGGCTAAACGGGCTGCACTTCCTTAGCAGCGCATTGCCTTCTGGGAGCTGTAGTTCAGGCCTCTATTTTCCCTTAGGTAGCACCTGCCTGGACTACGTCTCCCACAATGCACTGAGTCATGTGATTCCCATGATGCCCCAAACAGCTCAGTCAGAAGCAAATCTGAGTTGCATTATGGGAGATGTACTGCTCCAGGGAGCCAAGTTCTTAGGAGAGAATGAAGACCTGAAGGACACTCCCATAAGCCAATGCATGGTTAGGAGAAAGCAGTTTAACATCTTGTTGAACTTATTCCAAAGTAAATGTTTCAGGCCATTTTTTAAAAAGTAAAATATTCTGATTCAGGTGGAACTGACCTGAAATGAAATATTTCCTTTCAAATTTCCTAAAGCAAAAATTTAAAATTGATTGTTTTCTGTGGAAAATTTCAATTTTGTAGAAACTGCCTTTTGCACATTCTGTGCAGCTCTAGATTTCCCTCTCTGCCGACCCATTTCCAGGCTGGTTCTGTTTGGCAGGAAGGGCTGGGCCTTCAGCTTCAGAGAACATCTGTCCCACATGCAATCTGAGATCTCCAGAGATAGGCTGGGCTGGGTAATATCAGACACTGATGTTATTCTTCTTATTGGTAGGGTGATTCCGGCGGGCCACTGGTGTGCGACGGGGTAGTCCAGGGCATCATTTCCAACGGAGATCCGGATGGGCGACCCCCCAGCATATACACAAGAATCTCCAAATTCATCCCCTGGATCCACAAAACTCTGCAGAAACTGAGTTAAAGGAGACGCTCCCCTTTAAAGGGCAAATGTTGCCATACTGGACAATGTGCCTGAGTGGAACCCTGAGGTGCTTTAGATCAGAGTATTTGTTTCTAGTGTTAGAGAAATGCTGCGAGTGGCTCAGTCCTGAAATCCTTTTGTAGCTAGAAATACCCCATCGATGTTTGACATTTTGTTATATTGTCTCCCCAAGTGTCTAGTCAATGTATGTGTGTTCCGGTTGGGAGCAGAAATTGACGATGGAGTCTGGTATTTCCTCTGATGCGATCTAGTTTATTTACAAGGAATATCCAAAGTCCTGTTTCCCTGAACACAGCTGGAATCAAACAGCAGCAGACAGCTCCTCTCTTCACTGTACAGAGCCTGCCTCTGAAGCCAAGACCATTACCCAAATGGTTCTTCTCTTAGCTTTTTCTCAGGGACACATTCCTGTGCTTCCAGGCTATGCCTACCTGGCTTTTTACTTTGCGTCTGACTTGCTTCTGTCCCCGGATCTCTCTGTTTATGTTGTGTCTGTCCGATCCACATGCCCCATTACCCCAGAACAATATTCGGTGACAACCTTTCCTCCTGAGTCATTCGCATTCCCACGTGTGCACAGGGTTTTACATCAGCTAAGGGGATTCTGGAGCAAGGGTTGTATTTTCTCTGCTGAATTGTATAGGACCTCTACAAATGCTGATCATTTGTACACCTAATCCATTCCTCAAGGGTTTTCCACCATCAAAATTCCTAGCTGCAGCATGTCTCTGGCTGGCTTAAAAACATTCTTTCACCCAACCAGAGAGCAGGAACAGGGCTATGTGACTTTGGTGGCCAACCTATGACCATGAAGAGTGGCTAATCGAATTAAACAGCCCATGACAATAGCATGTTGAAATGGTTGTGTGAAATTTCTATGATTTTGTTTCACACATTTTGAGCTGGACCCAACTTTTGTTTGTTTTCAGCATTTTTTTTTCTTTTTTCCTCTCCCCACCCCACAAGTATTTAATTATTTATTATTTATTATTGTGATACTTACGGGAGGTTGGAAAAACCCAAAGGAAGGGAACCCAGAAAGCATCTCTGAGATATAATGGGACAATAGAAAGAATTGTCTATTTCCAAATATTTGGAAAATATTGAAAACGGACACTTGTTTGAAAAACAACTGGCATTTGAAGGAAAAAAAGCCATTTTTCTAAATAAAAAATGTTTTCTCTGAACAATTTGCAAGGCCTTTTCCATTGCTGGCCCGTAGACTGGACTTTGTATGTTTGGATGATACAGGGTTGGGGGAGGATAATGGGGTGGTGGGCAGGATGCAGGTGCTGGGTTGAGCCATACATAAAACTGGTGCTAAATAAAAACATCTAGGCCCAGATCCTCAGAGGTGTTTGTGTGTCTAACTCCCATTGAAATCATCGGGAGCCTGAATACTTTTGAGAATCTGGGCTCCTAGCTCTTCCCTCCAGGAGATCTCAAAGCTCTTTACAAAGGATGTTCAGGATCATTAGCCCCAAATGGGTAAACTGAGACACAGAAAGGGGCTGGGACTCACCAAAGGTCATGCAGCAGCTAAGCTGGGAACAGAACACAGGTGTCCTGAGGTGCAGGCCTTTGCTTTGGCTACTTGGCCAGCTCACAACAGCTCAGTCAGGCAGTCCCACACACCATGGCCCCATAGCCCCTCAACCACACTGCTTGTTAATTTCAATTCCCATCCTGTGTTCTCTGGAATCAATACAGATCTGATACAAACTTCTCCAGCACTGAATTCCCTCCTGATCTGTGTCATCTGGGGCAGGCTCTAGGTCCACCAGGGCAGGGGAGGTCTCAGGTTACAGGGTTTGAGGATGTAACATCTGCAGGGCTGGAATTACGCCCACCCCCAAATCCAGTGGCTGTGAAGCAAATACACACAGTATTGATCTGTATGTCTCCATACTCCCCTCACAGAATCAAAGAATTGTAGAATATCAGGGTTGGAAGGGACCTCAGGAGGTCGTCTAATCCAACCCCCTGCTCAAAGCAGGACCAATCCCCAACTAAATCATCCCAGCCTAGGCTTTGTCAAGCTGGGCCTTAAAAACCTCTAATAATGGAGATTCCATCACCTCCCTAGGTAAGCCATCCCAGTGCTTCACCACCCTCCTAGTGAAATAGTTTTTCCTAATATCCAACCTAGACCTCCCCCCTGCAACTTGAAACCATTGCTTCTTGTCCCTCCATCTGGCTCTCTCTGTCTAGTAACAGGGGCAGTGCTCTGTTTGTCCCTGTCTGTACAAAGACCAGATTTGTCTGAGCCAGAAGCATCAGAGAGATTCCCAGAGCTGCCCTCAGATGCCCTGGGTCCCTCCACCCTGACCCGCTGCAATAGGAAAGCCACATTCCTTTGAAAGATTCATCCATTCCAAGGCCAGAAGGGCCCACAGTGCTCGTCCTGTCTGACCTCTGCATAGCCCTGGCCCTGGGACAGCCCTGAGTTAATCCTGGCTCGAACTACAGGAGAGCTATTAGAGAAATGTCCCGGCTTGACTTACACGTCACCAGGGATGAAGAATCCAGCCCAGCCCTTGGCAGCAGCGTCTCCGAGCCTGACGCTGGCCCAGCCACTGAAGGGATTCGAATGGCCAATTCCTAGGCAACGTCATTCATATCCCCTGGGCTGGGCGCTCTGGCCTGCACTGTATGGGGGTGGGGACAGAGGAGATGGTCTGATGGTCTCCACTGGCCATCACCTCTGCCACTGTACAAACAGCTCAGCATCGACGTGATAGAAACCTTCCCCCCTTCACAGTGTTTCCTTCTCTGTATTCAGGGCAATTCCTGTTAAACAGAGTCTGTCTCCAGCTGTGTAACAAACACTGTGGGGTTCTCCTACCGCTGACAGTTACACTGCAGGTTATTGCATTGCTACGCCCCACTGACCCCAGCTGGGATCTGGCCCCATTGACCCCAATGGAGCTATGTCCCATTGCCTCAGCTGGGATCTGGCTCCATTGTCCCTAAATCCCCCACCCAGAATACAATGACGATATAGATGAAAATGACATAATGCTACTGCAGGTACCACGTCTTTGCATGTCCCTACTCCCCGTGATGTCAGACTGCTAAGGGTACCATCACATGGCCTCATACCCCATGGCCTCATATTGCTACAGGTACCATCCCCATCCCAACACTACACCCCCGGTGACCTCACATTGCTGCAGGTACCTCCTCCATCCCATCACCACGCCCCCATGACCTCACGCTGCTGCAACTACTGCCCCATCCCATCGCCCCCACCCCACAGAGCACATGGCATCACAGTGTTGCACAGTTGTCAAGGGGTTGCCCCACTTGCTCCCATCTGGCCCCATCCCCCTAGGACAGGATCCATCCCCCAATATTTGCCTTCTCTCTCTCTCCCCCATCACAGCTGAGGCACAAGGCCAATCTGACTGAGACTGCGGGCACCATCCCCGTGTCCTGGAGGGAGGTGAAGCGGGGGGCTGTGTGCTGCATGGCCGGCTGGGGCCTGACTAGTACAGAGGAAAATGCCCAGCCTCCCCGACCCTGCAGGAGGTGGAACTGAAGGTCATGAGAAAGGGCCTGTGTCTGTCTCAGCCTTTTCCGCACTATGCCCCATCCAGGATCCTGTGTGTGGGGGTCCCCCAGAGGAGGAAGGTGTCATTTCAGGTGAAGGTGGGATAGGGGTTCCTAGATCCTCGGACTCAAGGATGGAGGGTAGAAATTAGGGACCAAAACTGGCCAGATCCTAGAAGTCAGGCATGGAGGCTAGAAAGCAGGGACAAGAAGTTGGCAGGTCTTTTAAATGAGGAATGGATCCCTATAACTTGGGACAGGAACTGGCAAGATCATAGAAATCAGGGACAGAAATCAGCTGGATGTTCAGCATGTTCTGTAAATCAGGGACAAAAATCAGCCACATTCTGGAAATCAGAGATAGATCTTAATAGTGAGAGACAGATTCTAGAAATCATGGCTGGGAATCAACTGGATCCTAGAAGACAGAGAGGGGAATTCCTGAATCAAGAACCAGGAGTGGTTCCAAGAAATCAGCAGGAGATCCTAGAAATAAAAGGCAGGAGTCAGCCAGACACTGGAAATCAGAGTCAGGAATCAGGGATGGCAACTGAGCAGGTTAAAGAAATCGGGGATGGATGCTAGAAATCAGACACGGGAACTGGCCAGATCCTATAAATCAGGGATAGGGGCCAGCTGGATTCCTGGCCCATGGGGTGGGAGCCCTGGGGGTGGGAGAAGTCCTGGGAGTGACTTAACCGTGAGTCCCCAGGAAGCGGGGTACAGAGGTAGATTTCAGGACAGTGAATAAAGAATGCAGCCTGCCCTTTGCTTGGACATCAGTAACCCCACACCTTGAGTTTGTTTCTCAGGACGACTCCGGGAGCCCACTGGTCTGTGACAGGAAGGCCCAGGGCATTGTCTCCTAGGGCAAACTAGATGGGTCAGCACCCCAGATGTTCACCAAGGTCTCCAAATACGTCCCGTGGATCAAGAAAACTTTGCACAAGCTGAAGCCTTAGAGGGGAGCATCCATCTCCTCCAGCGTGAGTGGAGAGAGAGCTGGGTATTACAGAGGCATGGTTGGCTTGCTGGGTATTGCTGGGTATTCCATCCATGGATGGAGGGATGTGTAGCCAATGATTTTAGTTGATTGTTCATTTATTGTGTCATGTTATGATCAACTAACGTGGGATGTCATATATAACCTCTGTATGGTAAATAGAATTACATTATCGTAAATAGAAGGATAAGACTGATCAGTAGTTAGAGGGAATAGTTATGTATTAGGTATCTAAAAGACTAGGTAAGGAGGGCTTAAATGCAAGGCCTACAGGCTGAGGCCTGTAACATTTTAGCTGAGCCATACTACGCCACAGGCTTAAGAAATGCTTGACATAAGTAAGTGAAGAAAGAATGACCTTATGCCACAAGGTTATGGGAAAAGATGTAACCATGGGTGATAGATGATGGATAGATACTGCAGAATATTGGACAGATGGACATGGCAAATGAGAAGACAGATGCATGTTGCAGAAGGATGGATGGATGGATGATGGATGGATATTGCAGAAGGATGGATGGATGGATATTGCAAGAAGATGGACAGAAGAACATTGCAGAAGGATGGATGGAGGGATGATTTGCAAAAGGATGACTGGATTGATCATTGAATAGATGTTGAAGAAGATCATGTGGATGGATGTTGCAGATGAGAAGACAGACAGCTGAATACTGAGAGGAAAGATGGATAGAGAGCTCCTGGTGTTCCAGAGAAATAAACAAACAACCAGTTGAATCTGCTGTGAGATCTCCCTCCAGTCAGAACTTACTCTTATTATTATCCAAGTCTGCAGTCTCCGCCCTCGCCTTACAGATTCCATTCTATGTTTCTTCCCCACTATCTTTTAAAAATTCATATGGACTCCCTTTGCTGACATCCCAGTGCTTCCATATCCCATCAAACTCTTTAAGGATTTGCACAGAGCAGAGAAGGGGGTTCCCTAGCTCGTAGCTTTCTGCCATGTTAGATCATGATTCCTACAGAGGGCAGCTCACCTATTTACCAGATGAGTGGTCGGGGTCACCAGTGTTGTCACCTGTTGGCTGTGTGTGTGTTGTGTGTGCTGCACCAGCTCTAGCCAGGTAGCCCATATAGCAGATTTCTATCAAACTGTCCAAGAAGACCACAGACTCGGTTCAGTGGTGGAGGCGCTCAGCCAGGTTTATTGCCAACAAAGCATGGAATTAGTGCCATATACATACTAGAGGTACACTCAGTACCTGTATCCCCAAGACTATGGACTCGACTTCGTGAGGGACTTTCTATTCCCCACTCAGCTGAACAAGGACACCCTCTCTGTGACCCCTCTTTTATACACTGACACAAACAAATTATGTATTGCCCCTCTGATGTGGTTAGTTACCATCCTTTACCTTGTACTTGCTGGTTTGCTCAAAACATCTCATTCCATCACCCAACATCCCTTATGGTTAGGATCGGTCACAGGGTCGGTGTGTCCCTGTATCATCTTCAGGGAGTGTGTTTAACTTGTATTGTGGGTGTTTACCTTGTATTAGGATGTTTTGGCACGATCCTTCTGAAATGTGTTTATGTCCATACACCCCTTCTATCAATCCATCCTGCCATCTGTTCTTCACTCTCTCCTTACACATTTGCAAGTCTCCATCCCTGCCTCCCTCCACTGCCACCCCATCCATCCATCCTCTGACATTGTTCTAGTATCTCAGCCCTGTTGTTGCCATCACCTTCGCCATGTTGGCTTGTTAATTTCACTCTGTCCTCTAGCTACCGGCATTGATGGCGTGTAGTGAGATTCAACCTTCATCAGTGTTTAATTCCTTCCATGGCCTTTAGAGCTGACCACTGCTATTTCACACAGCCAGGCTGGGATGTTCAATGCCACTTGCAAGAGTGAGGTGTCTACATCCCATGGAATTTCAGTGGGCGTTAGGCCCCTTACACCCTGACCCCCTTTTACCATCTCCAACCCATCCTGTCAAGTGCTGGAGCTCAATCCTACTCAGCACCCAGCATGGGGGGATATGGGGAGATTTTCAGAAGCACTGAACAAGCAATGGGACGGGGGCCTTTTCCCTCTGGGGGAGCTGGCTGCAACCAGACCCAGGGTTGGGGACTGGCTCAGGGAGGTGGGGAATGGGACATGGGGCCCTTCACCTCTAGGGAGCACCAGCTCCCATCCAAGACTGGCTGGCTCAGGAGGGCTAAGAATCAGCTTCATTGTCTCTGTCCCCACCCCCAATGCTGGTGTCTGTTGGAAGCGGTGCTGTCACAGACTGGCCGGATCTGATCTCCCTGACCCAGGTTCCTCTCCCCAGGTCACACCCACACTGCGGGGGAGGAGGCAGTTGAGAAGGATCAAGGGGCCGGGTTCCCCCCAGAAGTTGAGCCAAGTCTCAGTCAAACCGCAGCTCCCACCACAGGAGCACCCAGCCGGTGCTGAGACTGTTGTTAGCGGCTGAGCCCCCTTCCCCAGCTCTGCTCCAGATGTGCATGGTACCCAGTGGTACGCGGCTGCCAGGGGCACAGGGGGGTCCCAACTAAGTATGGCTCCAGCAGTGCCTGGCCTCAGAGTGGGCAGCCCCCAGCTGGGCAAGGCTCTGGGGGTTCAGTTATGGGGTGGCTGTGACCCAGCTGGGCCTGATCTCCCCCCACACACACACTCCCGCCCCCAGCCATTGTGGTGGGGTTTCCAGGGACGGAGACGGCTGAGGCCCCAGCTGGCAGGTGGAAACATCACACTGAGGTGTCCTCCCCACCCCCATCTCTGCTCCGACCCAGGCGCCTGGAGGAAGAGGCCAGCAAAGCTGGTTCAGTGGGTGCATACACGGAGTGATGGGGGGGTTGCTATGCAAGGTGCATCAGGGCTCAGCTCCACCCCAGATGTGCATGGCTCCAGACTGGGCCAGTGCCCAGATGTGCCCCAGCCCCAGCTGTGGAGGGCATCGGGCTGCAGAGGAACCTTCCTACTGCTCTTTCACCTGGACGGGGGGGGGGGGGGGGCATTGCTGTGCCGGACAGCAGGCAAGCGACGTCCCCACATCTCCCCCACAACCCCCTTGCCTCTGTGGCAGGGGTGGGGGGGTCTGTCCCCCCACTGCACCAGTATAATGACACAAACAGCTCCCTCTCCCCATTCTCTACTTTGGGTGCCCTGAGCAGGTTCACGCGAACTGAGCTTGCCCAGTAACCTTCGCTGGTGCCCCTGCCCTCTCTCTGCCCTTATTCTCCTTATGATTTGTTGCCTCCTCGTTGGAGGGGTTTCAAAGGATCAAGGGGGGCAAATCGCAGCGGGGAAGGTGTCAGGATCTGAGCAGGGGGCAGAAATTTACTGGCCCGGGAGAATCAAGCTACTGAAGGTCACGGCAGGAGAGGGACTGAAGGGGAAAAATCGGTGGTAGCCTGGGGGGCATTCGCTGCCAGGCCCTGTGCAGGGACAAAACCCAGTTTAAGGAGGGGGAGAGGGGGAAACAGTGACCTCGTGGGATGAGCCACCTTCTGTGCTCGCAAATCTGGGGATGGGGGGAGCTTTTTTCATTCTCCCAGGATGCTGCATGTCAGCCCCGGCGCAGAGGCCGGGTTCCTGAGGCCGGGGTCTTAAATGCCTGGGGCTCCCCATCCCTAGACTGTCAATGTTCAGCTCCTTTCTGTCGTATCCAAGTGTGGCGGAGCTATGTTCCTGCTCCGGCCAGGAGGCTGAATACTGGGAAATATTGTCCAGACACGCCGGCCCTCAAACTCTGCCTCTCACATTTTGAATATGTAAAAGGATCTTCTATCCGTTTCTCTGTCTATGTGAAATCACTGCAGCTCCTCTTTCTTATATAACGTGCTGAGTTGCTAACTCCCTCCCAGAGCCCACATGTCTGCATCTCCTCCTGTACCCCAATCCCCTGCCCCATCTCAGAGCCCGCACCCCTCATTCGAACTCCCCGTAGCCTGTGTCATAAATATAAAGGGAAGGGTAAACACCTTTAAAATCCCTCCTGGCCTGAGGAAAAATCCTTTCACCTGTAAAGGGTTAAGAAGCTAGGATAACCTCGCTGGCACCTGACCACAATGATCAATGATGAGACCAGATGCATTCAAAGCTGGAGGAGGGAGAAAACAAAGGGTCTGGGTCTGTCTGTGTGATGCTTTTGCCGGGGACAGACAGGGATGGAGTCTTAGAATTTAATAAGTGATCTAGCTAGAGATGTGTCAGATTCTGATTTCTTTAAATGGCTGAGAAATTAGACTGTGCTGAATAGAATGGATATTCTTGTCTTTGTGTGTTTCTTGTAACTTAAGGTTTTGCCTAGAGGGATCCTCTATGTGTTGAATCTAATTACCCTGTAAGGTATTTGCCATCCTGATTTTACAGAGGTGATTCTTTTTACCTTTTCTTCTATTAAAATTCTTCTTTTAAGAAATTGAATGCTTTTTTCATTGTTCTTAAGATCCAAGGGTTTGGGTCTGGGGTCACCTATGTAAATTGGTGAAGATTTTTATCAAGCCTTCCCCAGGCAGAGGGCTGCAAGGTTTTGGTGAGGATTTTGGGGGGAAAGATGTTTCCAAACAACGCTTTCCCAGTCAAACGTTTGGTGGTGGCAATGGAAGTCCAAGGGCAAAAGGTAAAATAGTTTGTACCTTGGGGAAGTTTTAAGCTAAGTTGGTAAAAGTAAGCCTAGGAGGTTTTCATGCAGGTCCCCACGTCTGTACCCTAGAGTTCAGAGTGGGGAAGGAACCTTGGCAGCCTGCAACCCTCCTGTACCCAACTCCATCACAGAGCCTGCACCCCAAAAAGGGCTGGATTAACCTTGTGTGGGCCCAGTGCTAAACATATCTGTGGGCCCCCATGGAGGCAGGGGGGCAGAGTCCTCAGAGCGAGGAGCTGGCCAGGGGCAATGGGAGATGGGTCATGGCACGGCAGGGACAGCCCCGCTCTACCCAGCCCAGTACAAGGGCACTATTTACAAACCGGGAGCTGCCAGACGCACACTGGCCAGCCCAGCCCTGCACTGCCATTATGCTTCTTCCCCTTGGGGGCGGGCCCATGCTGCACCCTGCTACCCCCCTGCCCAGCACCCCTCTGACCCCCTAGGCCCAGTGCCACACCACCCAGAGGCCCCCACAAACCCCCATGCCCAGTGCCCTCCCACAGACCACTATGCCCAGCACAGCCCCCCCAGAACTCTCCCAGAGCTCCTCTCACTGCTCAGTGCCCCCCTAGCTGAACACCCCCCACAGCCCTCCCACAACTGCACAGCACCCTGCACCTCCCTGCCCAGAGCCCCCCCCACAGATTCCCTCACTGCCCACTGCCCCCCACTGCCACAACTGCACAGTGTCCTGCACAGACCCCCCATACTTCCTAGCACCCCGACACACACAGATCTCCCCCACTGCACAGCCCCCCAATGCACACAGATCTTCCCACGCCCCACTGTCCAGCACTGCCCCCCGCAGACCCCTAGAGACCTAGTCTGCCACACCCTGACCCCCGGCCACAATAGCCGGCCCTGATGGGAGGTGACTGTGTCTGCCAGGCTGAGCCGGCAGCGCAGCCAGAGCTGGTCCTGGGGCAGGATAACTCCGGCCCCTTGAGAGTGGTGCAAACAGCCAGGCTGGAGCAGGAACAGAGCCTACCTGGGCCAGGCTCCCTCAGGACCCACATGCCTGGCAGGACCCACCCAGCTGAGCCCCTCGCCCCCCCCGCACTGTCCCCTGTGACTGGCTGAGACTGGCCCGGTCTCTGCCCCAGTCCCAGGTGGCTCTTCCCCTGGGGAGGCTGGTGGGGCCCCACAGGTCCCAAACAGTGGAGACAGCTCAGAGCGGGAGCAGTGCTGGGGAGCAGGGCAGATCCCTGGGATGTGACTCCCGAGATCCCACCCACACCCATTGGCCCTGTGGCCAGAAGTCCTGCCGAGCCCACATGGTGGCCCCCAGCTGCTGGGTGATGAGCCCCTACAGGCGCGTGGAACCTGCTGGCTGAGAGCTGCTCACAGAGCAAGGCCTGTGTGCTGGACTGCCCCAGGTGAGGGGCCAGACCCGGCTATGTGGATGGGTTAGAGTGGTCTGTAATGGGCCCCTTCCCAGGGTGGGCCTGGTGCCACAGCGCCACTGGCACCATTGTAAACCTGGTACTGACCCCAAATCCCCTCCCACAGCAAAGCTCCCTTGGACCTTTTCTGGACGCCACCAAAAAGTATAAAAACCTGCTTCCCCAGTGCTACTTTACTGGTACAGGAGACTTGATGCAGTGAAATGATTTCCCTACATTCCATCAAACTCTGCGTCACACATTTTGAGTATTTTAAAGAGTCTCTCATAGCAAGTTGTCTACATGAAGTCTCATAACAGATCACAAATTTTAGGTTTCAGAGTAGCAGCCATGTTAGTCTGTATTCGCAAAAAGAAAAGCAGTATTTGTGGCACCTTAGAGACTAACAAATTTATTAAAGCATAAGCTTTCGTGAGCTACAGCTCACTTCATCGGATGCATTTGGTGGAAAAAACAGAGGAGAGATTTATATACACACACAGAGAACATGAAACAATGGGTTTATCATACACACTGTAAGGAGAGTGATCACTTAAGATAAGCCATCACCAGCAGCAGGGGGGGGAAAGGAGGAAAACCTTTCATGGTGACAAGCAGGTAGGCTAATTCCAGCAGTTAACAAGAATATCAGAGGAACAGTGGGGGGGTGTGGGGGTGGGAGGGAGAAATACCATGGGGAAATAGTTTTACTTTGTGTAATGACTCATCCATTCCCAGTCTCTATTCAAGCCTAAGTTAATTGTATCCAATTTGCAAATTAATTCCAATTCAGCAGTCTCTCCTTGGAGTCTGTTTTTGAAGCTTTTTTGTTGAAGTATAGCCACTCTTAGGTCTGTGATCGAGTGACCAGAGAGATTGAAGTGTTCTCCAACTGGTTTTTGAATGTTATAATTCTTGACGTCTGATTTGTGTCCATTCATTCTTTTACGTAGAGACTGTCCAGTTTGGCCAATGTACATGGCAGAGGGGCATTGCTGGCACATGACGGCATATATCACATTAGTAGATGCGCAGGTGAACGAGCCTCTGATAGTGTGGCTGATGTGATTAGGCCCTATGATGGTATCCCCTGAATAGATATGTGGACAGAGTTGGCAACAGGCTTTGTTGCAAGGATAGGTTCCTGGGTTAGTGGTTCTGTTGTGTGGTGTGTGGTTGCTGGTGAGTATTTGCTTCAGATTGGGGGGCTGTCTGTAAGCAAGGACTGGTCTGTCTCCCAAGATCTGAGAGAGCGATGGCTCGTCCTTCAGGATAGGTTGTAGATCCTTGATGATGCGTTGGAGGGGTTTTAGTTGGGGGCTGAAGGTGATGGCTAGTGGCGTTCTGTTGTTTTCTTTGTTGGGCCTGTCCTGTAGTAGGTGACTTCTGGGTACTCTTCTGGCTCTGTCAATCTGTTTCTTCACTTCAGCAGGTGGGTATTGTAGTTGTAGGAATGCATGATAGAGATCTTGTAGGTGTTTGTCTCTGTCTGAGGGGTTGGAGCAAATGCGGTTATATCGTAGCGCTTGGCTGTAGACAATGGATCGAGTGGTATGATCTGGATGAAAGCTAGAGGCATGTAGGTAGGAATAGCGGTCAGTAGGTTTCCGATATAGGGTGGTGTTTATGTGACCATTGCTTATTAGCACCGTAGTGTCCAGGAAGTGGATCTCTTGTGTGGACTGGTCCAGGCTGAGGTTGATGGTGGGATGGAAATTGTTGAAATCATGGTGGAATTCCTCAAGAGCTTCTTTTCCATGGGTCCAGATGATGAAGATGTCATCAATGTAGCACAAGTAGAGTAGGGACATTAGGGGACGAGAGCTGAGGAAGCGTTGTTCTAAGTCAGCCATAAAAATGTTGGCATACTGTGGGGCCATGCGGGTACTCATCGCAGTGCCGCTGATTTGAAGGTATACATTGTCACCAAATGTGAAATAGTTATGGGTCAGGACAAAGTCACAAAGTTCAGCCACCAGGTTAGCCGTGACAGTATCGGGGATACTGTTCCTGACGGCTTGTAGTCCATCTTTGTGTGGAATGTCGGTGTAGAGGCTTCTACATCCATAGTGGCTAGGATGGTGTTTTTAGGAAGATCACCAATGGACTGTAGTTTCCTCAGGAAATCGGTGATGTCTCGAAGATAGCTGGGAGTGCTGGTAACGAAGGGCCTGAGGAGGGAGTGTACATAGCCAGACAATCCTGCTGTCAGGGTGCCAATGCCTGAGATGATGGGGCGTCCAGGATTTCCAGGTTTATGGATCTTGGGTAGCAGATAGAATACCCCAGGTCGGGGATCTAGGGGTGTGTCTGTGCGGATTTGTTCTTGTGCTTTTTCAGGGAGTTTCTTGAGCAAATGCTGTAGTTTCTTTTGGTAACTCTCAGTGGGATCAGAGGGTAATGGCTTGTAGAAAGTGGTGTTGGAGAGCTGCCTAGTAGCCTCTTGTTCCTACTCCGACCTATTCATGATGACGACAGCACCTCCTTTGTCAGCCTTTTTGATTATGATGTCAGAGTTGTTTCTGAGGCTGTGGATGGCACTGTGTTCTGCATGGCTGAGGTTATGGGGTAAGCGATGCTGCTTTTCCACAATTTCAGCTCGTGCACGTCGGCGGAAGCAGTCTATGTAGAAATCCAGGCTGCTGTTTCGACCTTCAGGAGCCAGATTGACAGAGCCAGAAGAGTACCCAGAAGTCACCTACTACAGGACAGGCCCAACAAAGAAAACAACAGAACGCCACTAGCCATCATCTTCAGCCCCCAACTAAAACCTCTCCAACGCATCATCAAGGATCTACAACCTATCCTGAAGGACGAGCCATCGCTCTCTCAGATCTTGGGAGACAGACCAGTCCTTGCTTACAGACAGCCCCCCAATCTGAAGCAAATACTCACCAGCAACCACACACCACACAACAGAACCACTAACCCAGGAACCTATCCTTGCAACAAAGCCCGTTGCCAACTCTGTCCACATATCTATTCAGGGGATACCATCATAGGGCCTAACCACATCAGCCACACTATCAGAGGCTCGTTCACCTGCGCATCTACCAATGTGATATATGCCATCATGTGCCAGCAATGCCCCTCTGCCATGTACATTGGCCAAACTGGACAGTCTCTACATAAAAGAATGTATGGACACAAATCAGACGTCAAGAATTATAACATTCAAAAACCAGTTGGAGAACACTTCAATCTCTCTGGTCACTCGATCACAGACCTAAGAGTGGCTATACTTCAACAAAAAAGCTTCAAAAACAGACTCCAACGAGAGACTGCTGAATTGGAATTAATTTGCAAACTGGATACAATTAACTTAGGCTTGAATAGAGACTGGGAATGGTTGAGTCATTACACAAAGTAATACTATTTCCCCATGGTATTTCTCCCTCCCACCCCACCCCCACTGTTCCTCTGATATTCTTGTTAACTGCTGGAATTAGCCTACCTGCTTGTCACCATGAAAGGTTTTCCTCCTTTCCCCCCCCTGCTGTTGGTGATGGCTTATCTTAAGTGATCACTCTCCTTACAGTAAGAAAAGGAGTACCGGTGGCACCTTAGAGACTAACAAATTTATTAGAGCATAAGCTTTCGTGAGCTACAGCTCACTTCATCGATGCATCCGATGAAGTGAGCTGTAGCTCACGAAAGCTTATGCTCTAATAAATTTGTTAGTCTCTAAGGTGCCACCGGTACTCCTTTTCTTTTTGCGAATACAGACTAACACGGCTGCTACTCTGAAATCTCCTTACAGTGTGTATGATAAACCCATTGTTTCATGTTCTCTGTGTGTGTGTATATAAATCTCTCCTTTGTTTTTTCCACCAAATGCATCCGATGAAGTGAGCTGTAGCTCACGAAAGCTTATGCTCAAATAAATTTGTTAGTCTCTAAGGTGCCACAAGTACTCCTTTTCTTTTTGTGAATACAGACTAACACGGCTGCTACTCTGAAAACAGCAGCATGGGAGATCTGTGCTTTGGATGTTAATGGGCCTACGTTGCACGCACCCAGCTCAGCAGTGAGACCAATTCCAGTAGTGAAACCTTGATTGGTATCCAAAATACGGGAGCAGCCCAATTGTATGATCAGCCCCCTGAAGGAACACCAGCCATAGCTAGACATGATCAGCTCCGATTGTCTAGCCTAGAGAAATTCCTGGAGTCACCAGTGTACCCATAAACAAATCTGTTGTCCTCCCGTGAACCATTGTATTTTCTCTACAAAGCCATCTACTCACGCTCCAGTAAGTTTTCTGATGCGTGCATAGACCCAAATTCTGCCTCATTTCCACTGGGGTTTCATCTACTCCTGACTGATCCAAGACTCTGAGCTGTCACCATTGCCTGGGAAGCCTCACGAGTTCAAGCTTCTGGAGTGGGTGAGATCCCCCGTTTTCCCTCTCTTTCCTTTTCTACCTCAGGTATTAACCTTTAATAATGTAACTTATTTTGTTTAGGCTCTCCTTGAGTAGTTATCACTATTAGTCCATAAATAACTTTATTCTTGGGTTTCTATCTTCCACATTTATTCTGCAGCAATGCTTCTTTTACCTAAGCTACAGATCCCCGTAGCGTCCCAAAATACTCTGGGGTTTGCTCATGAAGTGGGTTACTACCAGTACAATTGTGATGTAAGAGCGGGGATAGGGACATGCTAAATCTGGGACAAATAAGGGTGTCAGCTTGAAAGTGCTCTTTGACTCATTCCATTGGGCACACAAGCAGTACATTTTTCAGAGTAGCAGCCGTGTTAGTCTGTATTCGCAAAAAGAAAAGGAGTACTTGTGGCACCTTAGAGACTAACAAATTTATTAGAGCATAAGCTTTCGTGAGCTACAGCTCACTTCATCGGATGATAGAATTACACAACCACCCCCCCTCCAGAAGAGTAACCCTAATAAATGAAAAGGAGGACTTGTGACACCTTAGAGACTAACAAATTTATTTGAGAATAAGCTTTCGTGAGCTACAGCTCACATAAATGAGTTCGTCTCTAAGGTGCCACAAGGACTCCTTTTCTTTTTGCGGATACAGACTAACACGGCTGCTACTCTGAAACCTAATAAATGAGCGTACCACAAAGTAACAGGCAAAGCTGGTCACAAATTGTTGAACAAACGCAGGCAGCATGACCCTAATCGCATGTTAATTGTTGAGTAGTTGCTGTGGAGTAGGGAAACTGAGGTACAGACCTGCGCAAGCTTTCTTTTTCTTTTTCAGACCACGCTCCTTAGGCAAGGTCTCTCTCTCTCTCTCTCTCTCTCATAGAATATTTGTTAACCTTCTGTTAAGAATCCTGCTTAGAATACCTGTAGAACTGTGCAATAAGGAGTTAAGAGTTGTGCCTTAAAAATAAAGGTTTTACAGCAATACTGTTAGTAGTGAAAGAGGGGTGCTTTACAACAGCTTTATACCTAAGCAGTACATTAGTAGAATGATCAGGGGAGAAAAACCCAAACAAGTAACCCCAATAAATGAGTATACCCCAAGTAATGGGCAAATCTAGTAAAAGTACACAAATACTTAGGGTCTTCCTGGTTACCTGCAAGAATAATCAAGAATCTTTACAATAACTGTATAGTCATTTCTTAAATGGTTTGCATGCCTGTAATCATGGTGATTTATTTATTGCTCCCCATTTCTCTGTTGTTTATCTGTGTGGTCTCTGTCTGTTTTTTTTATTTTCTTTGGCTGATGTATAAGTAATTTTGCTTGGTGTAAATCAATTAAGGTGGTGGGATAATTTGTTAGATAATCAAGTAACATTATGTTAGGATTTGTAGCTGAATTACAGTAAAATGATCAATTAAAGGCATAGCTGAGAATGAGTGATACTGATATGTGTATGTTATAGAGGATTCTTCAGAATTTCAGAAAACTATTTTCTCCCAAAAAGTTGCACCAAGCAAAAAATTACCTCTACAACACACATAATGGCAAGTAAGTAGAATGTTTCCCCCCAGCTGGTTATTGGGGGACACTCAACTCTTCATGCCCCCCCATATCACCTACCCATTCAGTGGGGCTGCTGGGCACTGCCCAGGGTGAGCACAGCCCGGCGATGCCCATGGCCCCACCAAAATGGGCTGAGGGGCCCCTGATGGCAACTCCCCTTCCCCACCGTTGGCAGGGCCAGCTCTAGGTTTTTTGCCACCCCAAGCAAAAAAAATTTTGGGTTGCCCCCCACCCCAGCCCTCGGTTCCCTCCTTCCCCACACCAGTGCCCTCCCCCGCACTGCAGCCCCCTGCCACCCTAGCCCTGGGCTCTCACCCCCCTACACACACACCCGCACCCCCTGCCACCCCAGCCCTGGGCTCTCACACACACCCCACCCACACCCCCTGCCACCCCAGCCCTGGGCTCTCACCCCCCCACACCCCACCCGCCCCCTGCACCCCAGCCCTGTGCTCTCACCCCCCCCACACCCATACCCCCCTGCCGCCCCAGCCCTGGGCTCTCACACATACCCCACCCGTACGCCCTGCCACCCCAGCCCTGGGCTCTCACCCCCCACACACACCCACACACCCTGCCGCCCCAGCCCTGGGCTCTCACCCCCCCACACACACCCGCACCCCCTTGCTCCTCAGGGTGACTCCAGGGCCCCCTGGTCTGTGAAGGGAAGGCCCAGGGCATAGTCTCCCATGGCAGTGCTGATGGGTCACCACCCAGGCTGGTAACCAAGGTCTCCAAATACGTCTCCTGGATCAAGAAAACTTTGCACAAGCTGAAGCCTTAGAGGGGAGCATCCATCTCCTCTAGCATGACTGCAGAGATAGCTGGGTATTGCAGAGCAATGGCTGGCTGGCTGGGCTGGTATTGCAGTTGGATGGATGGATGGATGGATGATGGATGGATGTGTAGCCAATGATTTTGATTTATTGTCCATTTATTTTTGTTATGATTAACTAACATGTGATGTCATATATAATCATTGTATGCTAAATAGAGTTAAATTGTTGGATTATAGAAGTATAAAATTGATCAGTAATTAGAAGTGATAATTTGTTATTAGGTATCTAAATAAGGAAGACTGAAAACGCAAGGCCTACAGGCTGAGGTCTGTAAGCTTTTAGCTTAGTCATACTACGCCATAGGCTTAAGAAATTCTTGACATAAGTAAGTGACCAAAGAATGACCCTGTCAAGGCTGAATCCCCACTCTGTCACTCTGAGTGCAGAAGGTGGGGGCCCGCAAGGATTCTAAAAAATGAATTCTTGCCACTCCAGGCTTGTATTAAACTCCCAAGGTTACAGTTTTTCTCGGACCTTGGCTTGGTAAATGCTGCCACCACCCAAATGCAAAAAAAACCCTTGGACCCAGGAAGGAAGACTTTTGAATTCCACCCTGTGGGGTACCCTCAAGCCCTTTCACCACCACCACCACTCCCCCAGGGGAAGTGCTGAGAAAGAAAATAAAGGAAATTAGCTGTTGCCTCCAGCTAATCAAACAGCATCTGCACAAACCTCTTAGGACACCAAAAATCCAATCCTGTTCTTAAAAAAGGTAAATTTTATTAAAAACAAAAAGGAAGAAAATACATCTGGAACTTAGGCTTCTGCTAGATTTAAAAAAGAGCAATTCCAAAAAAATGAAGCACTCAAAATATCTTTCTTGGGGATTCAGCTTAAAGGTTACAAGCAAACAAAAGCATCTGCGGTTAGCACAGAGGAGATCCACAAGCCAAAATAAAGAAATAAACCTGATCGTGTCTATCTAAACATTCCCTGTCCCAATGATTCCTTCTAGGTATGGAAGATAATTTTTCATATGTGGTTCAACCTTACACAGCGTTCCTGCTTATAGCATTGCTGCTCCGTGTCCCTGTAGCCCAGAGAGAACAACAGACAAAGGGAAAGTTTCTTTCCCAATTTTAAAAAGTTCTAGCCTTCCCATTGCTCTTTTGGTCAGGTGCCCACTCACTTCCTTTTACCTATGCATAGCAGTGAGACTTTTTAACCCTTTACAGGTAGAGCAATTAGAGAACAGCTACTAAGAGGGATTTTATAGCTAACTGACTGGTTGAGTGTCCATCAAGCTACCCTCCCACACTTTATTTATTACAGACCCTCTGCCACAAGCTAATGGGAAAAGATGTACCCATGGGTGATATTGCAAAAAATTAACAGTAAGAGTAATTTTTTGCTTACAAGGTATCTGAAAGTGACATTTTCCCAACACCTGCCCTTACCACAGTGTATACAATGTTCATAAACGCTAATAAGCTCTGGTCAGAATTGCATTAAAAAGAGGGTGCCCATATTAGGAAAATTGAGCTCCCTGTGGGAAACCCCAGCAGGAACCATCCCTCTAGTGATGATCAGTTGGCCAGGCACTCATCAGACCTTAATAATATCATTAAGGATGTGAATATAACTATATTTGTATCGTGGGCCTAGATCTTTATAGAATTTCTACATGCTTGGGTAATCATAACTATAACTGTAACTTTAATAAAACTTGTAAAACCTACTGACCTTTGTACTTGTGAATGTACATGTGGTCACTACCGTTGGTCTTTATGTCTTCTAGAGACTCTAAATCTGATGCAAGAAGCAGAGGTAATTTTCACCTTGTGAGCTTGAAACTGTAGCTACCAGAGCCAAACCCATGGTGGTGTAACATTACAAAGGTGAGAGATGGATAAATATTTCAGAAGGGTAGGTGGAGAGCTAGATGGATTGATATTGGGATGGATGGAAAGGAAGGGTAGACAAGATTTACGGATATTGCAGAAGAATGGATGGACAGATGGATATTGAAGAAGGATGGATGATGATGGATAGATACTGCAGAACGATAGATGGATGGACATGGCAGATGAGAAGACTGTAGACAGATGGATATTGCAGAAGGATGGATGGAGGGATGATGGATAGATGTGGCAGATAAGAAGACAGACAGCTGGATATTGAGAGGAAAGATGGACAGAGAGCTACTGATGTTCCAGAGAAATGAACAAACAACCAGTTTAGCCTGCCGTGAGATCTCCTTCCAGTCAGAACATACTCTTATAATTTTCCAAGACTACTGTCTCTACCCTACCCTTACAGATTCCATTCTATGTTTCTTCCCGACTATCTTTTTAAAATTCATATGGATGTCCTTTTCTGGCATCCCAGGGATTTCATATGTCATCAAACTCTGTGAGGATTTGCATGGAGCGGATAAGGGGGTTCCCTAGCTCGTAAGTTTCTGCCATGTTACTTCACAATTCCTAGAGAGGATAACTCATACACTTACCAGGTCAGCGGTCGGGGTCACCAATGTCATCAGAGATTGGCTGTGTGTGCGTACCTGTGTGTGCATTACTGGCTCTGGCCAGATAGCCTGTACATCAGACTTCGATCGAGCTGCCCAAAAAGACAAGAGACTCAGCTCAGTGGCAAAGGTGCTCAGCTAGGTTTATTTCCAACAAAGCATGGTATTAATGCCGTATACGTGCTACCGCTACAGTAATACATGAATCCCGTGACAGTGGACCCAGCTCAGTGAACGGCGAGACTTTCTGCTCCCCCATCAGCTGGACAAAGTCACCATCTCTGTGACTACTGTTTTATACACTGATACAAACAAGTTCCGTAATGCCCCTCTGCTGTGTTTAGTTACCTACCACCCTTGTTGGTTCGCTCAAAACAGCTCTATCCATCACCCTGTCATCCTGACCTTATCTTTAGGAGATGTCGGTGTGTCCCTGTATCATCTTCAGGGAGGGTGTTTAATTTGTATTGGGGGTGTTTACCTTGTATTAGTATGTTCTGGCACGATCCTTCTGAAATGTGTTTGTGTGAATACTTAGTGCATAGGAGTGCTTGTGTTTTTGCAATGACAGCCCTGGTCTTGGCAAGTTCATGAGTCAGATAGTGAACCTGCAAGCAGGCATCTGCTTAGTTACAGGGCCTGACTTTTCCTCATTGCCTGACTCTTGCTAACTTTATTTTATCTCAGCAGGGTCTGACTTAAGGCCTCAGCAGGCCTTAGGTCTTATACCAGGCTCCTTATGGCTGGCCTCATGTCTCAGGATCTCTTTTTTGATTACACCCTTCATGTCCATCCATCCCTTCTATCTATCCATCCCGCCATCCGTCCCTCCTTCTCCCTACACATATGGAAGTCTCCATCCCTCCCTCCCCACACACCCTCTCCATCCATCCCCTGACTGTGTTACCCATGGCTGTAATATCTCAGCTTTATTGGTGCCTTCACCTCCGCCGTGTAGGCTTGTTAATTTCATTCCGACTTCTGTCTGCCGGCATCAATGGAATCTAGTGACATTCAACCTTTGTCTGTGTTTAATTCTTTTCAGGGCCTTTAGAACTGGCCACCACTATCATAGACAGCCAGGCCGGCATGTGCAAAGCCACCTGCAGGAGTGAGATATCTAAATCCCATTGTCTTTCAGTGAGAGTTGGGACCCTAGCACCCTGACTCCCCCCCCCCTTTACAATTCCCCACCCATCCTGTCAATTCCTGGGGCTCAATCCCACATAAGCTCAGCGCCCAGCATCTCTCAATGGGGGGTTATGGGGAAATATTCAGAAGCACTGAACAAGCAATGGCCCCCCAGGACATATGGCCAGCTGCAGGTACACAGTGGAGCCCACTCAGCCCCTCACCCAGTGCAATGGGAACAGCTCCTCATGAGATCCAGCCTCACCCTACACAGCCAGACTTCATGAGAGGGTGAGTGGGAAATGGACATAGGACTTTTCCCCTCATTAGTTCCAATAAAGCCCTAGGATGGGGACTGACTAGCTCAACAGCATAGGGAATGGGACATGGGGCCTTTCCCCTCTCGGAGCACTGACTCTCCCATCTAAGACTGGCTGGCTCAGGGAGGTTGAGAATCAGATTCATTGTTTCTGCCCCGGTCCCCAGTCCAGGTGTCTGTGGGAAGTGGTGCTGTCACAGAAGGGGGGATCTGGTCTCCCTGACCCACGTCCCTCCATCCAGCTCCAATCTGCACTGCAGGGGAGGGGGCAATTGGTAAGGATCAAGGGGCCAGGTTCCCACCAGAAGCTGAACTGACTGTTGGTCAAACCACAGCTCCCACCAAGGCGGGGTGAGAGCTAAGACTCTCTTACTAGCTTCTGAACCACTTCCCGCAGCTTCATTCCAGATGTGCACGGTACCCAGCAGTACACAGGTGCCAGGGGCACAATGGGGGTCCCATCTAGGTGTGTCCCCAGCTATGCCTGGCCCCCGAATGGGCAACCCCCAGCTGGGCAGGGCTCTGGGGCCTCAGCTGTGGAGGGTGTGACCCAGTTGGGCCAGAACTTTTATCCCCCACCAGGCATTTCCGGGAACAGAGATAGCTGAAGACCATTTGGCAGGTGGAAACATCACACCCCCATCTCTGCTCCAGACCAGGTGCTTGGAGGAAGAGGCTAACAAAGCCGGTTCAGCAGATATCTCATCGTAGCCACATGCCCCAACAGGCATGTGCACAGACCGGGGGGGTGGGGTGTATCAATGCAAGCTGCATCAGAGCTCAGCAATGCCTCAGATGTGCACACCGCTCCAGGCTGGGCCAGTGCCAAGATGTGTCACATCCTCAGCTTTGGAAGCCTCCAGGCCTCAGAGGAAACTTCCTCCAGCTCCTTCACTGGTAAGCAAGGAGGGAGGGGGGCGGCGTTGCTTTCCAAGAGAGCAGGCTGGCAAATCTGTGAGCCTGTGACTGGTGAAGGCCCCAGCCAGACACAGGAGCCCTCCCAGTACAGAGAGATGCTGATATGAGGCTGAGTTGACCACAGCAAAGGTCTCAGACTGGACCCTTCCTCTTAGCAGCCGAGCCACTTCCCTGCACACAGCAGGGCACTGCCCAGGTGAGCACAGCCCTGCGATGCCCATGGCCCCACCAGAATGGACTCGGGGGCTGAGGGGCCCCAGATGGCAGCTCACCCTTTCCACCCTCCCAACCAGCTGATGTGGTGGGGAGGTGGGTCCAAGCGCTGAGACAGCAGGTCCCCAGCCACACCCCATAGCATATGACCTGAGGTTTCCTTGCTCGCATCCCCGGTGCCCAGCCAGGCCTGTAACTGGCCACCCAGGCAGATGCCCCCTCCCCAGGTGGGCCATGACAATGCTGCTCATACACCTGCTCCCCAAGGCTCAGGCTGGTGATTGGGGGGGGGGCATAGTGGCCCCAATGTGCATAGGCCCAGGGGAGCAGAGCCCAAGAAGTACATAATCCCAGGGTGTGCAGGGCCACCCAAAGTGCACAGCCTCCTAGGGTGTAGCGTCCCAGATATGCATAGCTCTGAGGGTAAGAGGACCCAGATGTGCACAGCCCCCCAAGGGTTCAGGGCCCCATATCTGCTAGGTCTCCAGGGTTTTCAGGACCCCAGAGCTGCACAGCCTCCAGGGGTAAAGGGCTTCATATGTGCAACACCCCAAGGGGTGCAATTACCCATACATGCACATCCCCAGAGGCTCTAGGGCCCCAGATGTGCACTGTCCCAGAGGAGCAGGGGCCCAGATATGCATATCCCAAGGGTTTGCTCTCTGCTAGCTCTGCAGGGTGGCTGGCGAGTGCCTTATCCTACGTGTGAACTCCTCCCCGGCAGGATCCATACTGTGGTTTACCCTGAGCCAAGAGTCGCCTGGGGGACAGGGGGGGCAGCCCCTCCCTTTACTTTTCCCCAGCCAGTCCTATAACTGACCCCAAAGGCAGATGCATCGTCAACTTCCCCCAACTCCCTCTGAGGATGCTGCTCCTGCTCTCCATGATCTTTCCCCTGCCCCCCTGGGGCTCAGGCTGGTGAGTACAGGAGAGGCTAGGCCACGCCGGCCTCACAGGGAATGGAGCCTGGTACTATCGGACCTGTCTGCAAACCCGGGCTCCTCCCCAGAGTCAGATGCTTCCACCAGGGCCAGCGGTATGTCCCCAGCACCCAGCTGGAGTGCCATTGGGCCTGGGGGCTATCAGCATTTGCACAACTGACGAGCCTCAGGGCCATAGGGTCTGGGGGTGGTTATCAGTGTGTGTGTGCCCAGAACAAAGCTGAGGTGCCCCAGAGCCATGGGGCCTGGGGGCATTGGTGTGTGCCCAGGATCCAGCTGAGGAGTTGTAGAGTCTGGGGGCAGGTGGGCAGGGAGCTAAAGGGGGAGGGGGAGAGGCGGGGGTTGATGCTATCATAATAAATTGCCTAAGAAGGAGGTGACAAAGAGAAACTCAGTAAGGGCTGATGTGAGTGACCAACTCCTAGACAGGAGATGCAGAGCGGTGCAGCCTGTGTGGTTAGAGCAGGGAGCTGGGAACCAGGACTCCTGGGTTCAGTGTCCGGATCTGGGAGGGGAATGGGTTCTAGTGGTTAGAGTGGGTGGCTGTGAGGGAGTTGAGCATCAGGACTCCTGGGTTCATTTTCTAATTCTACCCCACTCTGCACATGATCTGGAGTGAGTCACTTCCCCACTGTGCCTGGATTTCCCAGTGTGTGAAATGGGGATGAGGATCCGTCCTTTGTCTGCATGAACTCTCCGGAGCAGGGCTTCTCCCTGCTTCTCTGAGGTGCCTAGCACAAGGGGGCTCATCTCAGGCAGTGTCTGCGCGGCACTCGGCACTACAGGAGCCCTGGTCTCGTCGGGGTCTGTGCAGCACCGAGGACGACGGGCCCTGATCTCGGTTAGCAGACGGGTTCACCAGCTGGCTGGATTGGGGGCCTGAACTAACTCCGTCTCTTGGCATCTCTGCCAGGCGAGATCATTGGGGGATGGGAAGCCCGGCCTCACTCCAGACCCTGCATGGCCTTTGTGAAAATAGAGAGAGAAGAAAAAGGGGAAATCATGTGCGGAGGGTTCCTCGTTGTGGAGGACGTGGTGCTGACAGCGGCACATTGCAACTGCAACTTTGGGTAAGGAATGCAAGAGCCCCTGCCTCTGAGCCATCCAGTCCCCTTCCCAGGGACCAGATCAAAGCCAGCACCCCTGCTGGGGAAAGGCCCTGGAGCGCTGACTTCCGAACATTAAGCCTGAGTACAAGGCAGCATCTACGCACACCCATTTTAGCGAGGCTATTGACTGAAGACCGTATCTACAGTATTGGCCTGTCTCCACTACTTGTTTCCCCTGGTTTCCTCCATGCTGCTGGGGGCCCACACCGTTGCAACAGATGAACCAGGGAGGCAGAAGATTGGGTACGTCGCCAGATCCCCCACCCAGAATACAATGACTTCATGCTGCTGCAGGTACAGCCCCATTTGCATCATCCTGTCCCCAGTGACCTCATCTTGCTGGAGGGACCACCCTCATTCCATCACCCCACTGTGACGGCTTCCCCCTGGGGTGCCGCTTCGAACTGGGGTACCACTGAACCAGCCTGACCCACCAGTCTGGGCTCCCTTTATACTGTACTGCTGTGACAGGCTCTCAAGTACAGATTGACAGAGCCAGAAGAGTACCCAGAAGTCACCTACTACAGGACAGGCCCAACAAAGAAAACAACAGAACGCCACTAGCCATCACCTTCAGCCCCCAACTAAAACCCCTCCAACGCATCATCAAGGATCTACAACCTATCCTGAAGGACGAGCCATCGCTCTCTCAGATCTGGGAGACAGACCAGTCCTTGCTTACAGACAGCCCCCCAATCTGAAGCAAATACTCACCAGCAACCACACACCACACCACAGAACCACTAACCCAGGAACCTATCCTTGCAACAAAGCCCGTTGCCAACTCTGTCCACATATCTATTCAGGGGATACCATCATAGGGCCTAATCACATCAGCCACACTATCAGAGGCTCGTTCACCTGCGCATCTACCAATGTGATATATGCCATCATGTGCCAGCAATGCCCCTCTGCCATGTACATTGGCCAAACTGGACAGTCTCTACGTAAAAGAATGAATGGACACAAATCAGACGTCAAGAATTATAACATTCAAAAACCAGTTGGAGAACACTTCAATCTCTCTGGTCACTCGATCACAGACCTAAGAGTGGCTATACTTCAACAAAAAAGCTTCAAAAACAGACTCCAACGAGAGACTGCTGAATTGGAATTAATTTGCAAACTGGATACAATTAACTTAGGCTTGAATAGAGACTGGGAATGGATGAGTCATTACACAAAGTAAAACTATTTCCCCATGGTATTTCTCCCTCCCACCCCACCCCCCACTGTTCCTCTGATATTCTTGTTAACTGCTGGAATTAGCCTACCTGCTTGTCACCATGAAAGGTTTTCCTCCTTCCCCCCCCTGCTGTTGGTGATGGCTTATCTTAAGTGATCACTCTCCTTACAGTGTGTATGATAAACCCATTGTTTCATGTTCTCTGTGTGTGTGTATATAAATCTCTCCTCTGTTTTTTCCACCAAATGCATACGATGAAGTGAGCTGTAGCTCACGAAAGCTTATGCTCTAATAAATTTGTTAGTCTCTAAGGTGCCAAGTACTCCTTTTCTTTTTGCGAATACAGACTAACACGGCTGCTACTCTGAAATTTGTCTTCCAGTGTGATTCCCACCCCTGGTCAGTGGAAAAATACTGATATTAACATGGAGTCCACAACCAGGTGGCTTGATCACATGACCTTGCAGCCATAACATAAAGGCTGTTTGCAGCATCCCCAGGAAGGCTTGCCTAGGAAGGCTTCCCAGTAAGAGATTAGCATCTTCTAAGATATAGTATTCTTCCTAATTCCCCTTGCCTGCCAGCAATCTAGACTGATTGCATCCTGTCTAGTGGGTGTTCCCCCGGTATAAACACATTTGTAATAGGTGCATAGACAATATTCCTAACTTCAGATCCAAAAATGATACATGCTTACTCATCCTTCCTGCTAACACCTCTCACGATCCAAATATGATATGTTTGGTAAATCATAACCGTTCCAATGTTATCTCACATGCCTTATCTTGCACAAAACACATCATAATTATGCCATACTCATATCATAATATTACTATGAAGAATATGGGGCGTAATGCCATCCCCAGCCCAGTGAATTCATACTGCTTCAGGTATGGCCCTCATCCCATCACCCTACCCCCTTGACCTCACACTGTGGCAGATACTGCCCCCATCCCATCACCCCATCCCCAGCGACCTCACACTCCTTCAGGTACCACTTTCATTCCATCCGCCCACCTCAAGTTACCACACGCTGTGGCAGGTACCACCCCATCCCATCACCCTACCCCCAGTGACCTCACACTGTGGCAGGTACCACATCCATTCCGTCACCCCACCCTCAGTGATCTCACACATACTGCAGGTATCTCTCCATCCCATCACCAAGCCCCCAGTGGGTATATGACATCACAGATTTGCACAGTTCTCATGGGGATGCCCATCTAGCCCCATCCCTCCATGACTGATCAATCCCCCAAAAGGAGTTTGCTTTCCCTTCTCTCTCTCTCCCATCACCACTCAGGGACAAGGCCGAGCTGACCCAGACTGTAGGCACCATCCTTCTGTCCCAGAAGAATGTGAAGAAGGGGGATGTATGCAGCATGGCTGACTGGGGCCAGATCAGTATCAAGACAAAAACCCAGCCCTCCCTGACCCTGCAGGAGGTGAAACTGATGATCATGGCCAGGTGCATGTATCTGTCTCGGCCCTACCTCCATTATATCCCATCCAGGATGCTGTGCGTGGGGGATCCCTAGGAGAGGAAGGCACCATTCCTGGTAAGCGTTGGACAGGGGCACGCAGTGCCCCGGACAATATGCTACTAGAACAGGAGACTGATAGGGCTGGGCAGAATGGGGAGAGTCAGAATCGATGGCGAGCCAGGCAGATCCTGGGAACCAGGAATCAGAATTGGCCAGATCCTAGGAATAAGGAATAGAGGCTAGGAATCGGGGACAAGAACCAGGCAGCTCTTTGAAATGAGGAATGGATCCTAATAATTTTGGAACAGGAACTGGCTAGACCACAGAAATCAAGGACAGAAATTGGCTGGATATTCAACAATCTCTAGAAATCAGAGAGAAGAATCAGCCACATCCTGGAAATCAGGGATGGACTTTAACAGTCAGGAAGAGATCCTAGAAATCATGGTTGGGAATCAGACAGATCCTAGGAGTCAGAGAGGGGTATTGCTGAATCAAGAACCTGGGGTGGATCAGTAGAAACCCAGGAGAAATCAAGCATGAGATCCTAGAAATCAAGGGCACGAGTCAGCCAAATGCTGGAAATCAGGATTTGGAATCAGGGATGGGAACAGAGCAGGTTAAAGAAAGTGGGGATGGATGCTAGAAATCAGACACCGGAACTGGTCAGATCCTAGGAATCAGGAATGGGGATCATCTGGGTCCCTGGATCATGGGGTGGGAGCCCAGGGCTCATCCTGGGAGTGACTTGACTGTGAGTCCTCAGAAAGCGAGGTACAGAGCTGGATTTTAGGACCGTGAATACAGAATGCAGCCTGCCCTTTGCTTGGACATCAGTAACCCCACGCCTACTTTTTTGAGTCTCAAGGCCATTCCGGGGGGCCCCTGGTCTGTGATGGGAAGGCTACAGACATTGTCTCCCATGGCAGTAGTGACTGGACAACTTCTAGTGTGTTTACCAGTGTGGAAGAAAAACGCAGTCTTCACTCTTAGGTTGTTTGCAACAAGTCAGAGACAATTTATTCTCAAGCAATTACAAGGGGGAGAGTGCACACGGACAGGGATTCCCCCTTCCTAGACAGGTCTCCGCCTGATAAACAATTAGGGCAAGCATTTATACCTTTCGTTACATATAATAATGATCAACTGCTATGTCTTGTTTATAAATATTCCTTCCTGATCTTACTTTTTCTCAGCAGTTCCTGCGACAGTCTGAGTTCCATTCTTATCTAACACAAGGTCAAAACAGCACCTCTTACAGGTTCCCACTCGCTTCCCACTCGCCCAGGCCCTGCCTTAAAGTCTCGTGTTATTCGAGTTAGAGTTAGCCTGACTCTTGCTCTGTTCCTAAGAAAACTAAGATGCCTGCATCCAAATCCCCTTTATCCCTTTTTTACTTCCACGCTCCCCTCTTTTGTGCTTCTAGCACAACTATCTGTCTTAAACCTCCATTTTTATCAAACCTTGTATTTCTGGTTCTAGATCAAATGGCTCAGCCTCATGGGCTTTGGTTGGATGCATTGACAATGCGTGGTTAGTATGAACATGGAAGGTGTTATTATTATTACATCCTTTACAACAATAACATAATCCTAAACTAAACAACAGCAATAAAAGCATTAACATTTCCATTGTAATAATATGATGGGGTTGTTTTATAGCCTTAGTTACATAGCATAATGCCTCATAATTAGTGCATAATGTAGACACTTTATAGGCTCTATGAAAGGCATATTTTTCAATCTGATATATATTTTGAAGCATATGAATTTGACCTTATAATTCAGAGATTTCCCGGACATCTGGTAGGAGTGAAAGCAAATTTTGGAACCGGTCAGGTCCTAAGGCAGTCCAATTAAAGGGAATCTGAAACCTAAGGGCTGATTGTAGGGTTCTATCTGCAGACTAATAAATAATATGATTGTCTGCAGCAGTGGTGAAATTAAAATGTATGTCTTGCAAAGTGGTGGCCTTACCATACACACAACTGTCATTAGCTTGGAAGAGCAGGTGTCTTGTCGGGGTAGTTCCTTGTCCCATACCTTCCCAACAGATGTTGTCATGAACAGTGACAACTTCCCCTGCCTTCAGCTTTTGTACTCACTGAAGCTGTGGGGGTTCTAAAGGCCAGAGTGTCCATTGACTCCCTATCCCTATCCAAATGTTGGGTATTATTTCGGGAGCACTGACTATAAATTGGTTGGGCATATCAGGTAGTTTAATTTCCCAAATGTCTCAGTGAATTATTCAATCCCACACGAATCCTTCCCACGGACCCGGCAGGATTTGGTGTGTGCGGGCCCCACATCCCTTCAATTGATCCATATATGTGGAAGGAGCACTGCAAATGTCTGCACTTCCACCCAGAAAATCTCCAAGTACATCTCCATGGCCACAGATTAGATGATACTCCTGAAGTATCTGTAAGGGCAGTGGGCCAAGCCTGATGCTCCAGATCACTCCAAATGGCGGTGAGCTGGTCATTCAGGAAATCCTGAATTTCTGAACAAGCCAGATCCCACTGCAATGCCTTTCCAGCCTCAGGGATATTTAGCACCATCATTGTCAGAAGTTTCTGGGTCATTGAACTACTTCCATACCAGGCTCTCCAAATACATGTGCTGGATCAAGAAAACAATGTGCAATCTGAACCCTTAGAGGGGAGCGTCCATCTCTAGTGTGACTGGAGAGATAGCTGAATATTGCAGAGGGATGTCTGGCTGGTTGGCTATTGCAGATGGATGGATGGACAGACAGATGGATGGATGTGTAGCCAATGATTTTAGTTGATTGCTCATTTATTGTGTGATGTTATGATTAACTAACACGTTATGCCATAAATAATCTTTCTATGCTGAATAGAGTAATTTTTAAGAGTAATTTTTTACTTACAAGTTTCCTGGTAGTGACAGGCTGCAGTATGTGCCTAAATGCTAATGAGGAAGTCAGAATCACATTTATAAAAAGAGGGAGTTCAGATTAGGAAAAATGAGTTCCCTATGGGAAACCCCAGTATGAACCATCCCTCTATTGATGACCGTTTGGCCGGCCAACCATCAGACCTTAAGAATATCATTAAGAATCAAAGTGTAACTATATATGTAATGTGTGCCTAGGTCTGTATAGAATTTCTACATGCTTGAGTAATCATAACTTTAACTGTAACTTTATAAAACTTGTAAAACAGACAAGACCTTGTCCTTGTGAAATGTGTGTGTGGTCACTACCATTGGTCTTTATGTGTTCCTAGAGACTCTAAATCTGAAGCAAGTAGCAGAGGTGACTTTCACTCTGAGAGGTTGAAACTGTAGCCACTAGAGCCAAACTAACGGTGATGTAACACTACAGTACAAAATTCACTTTAAATAAAATAAAAAGGCTACAGATGGATGGCTATTTCCAAAGGGTGGATGGAGAGCTGGATGGATGGATATTGGGGATGGATGGATGGATAAAACTGGTAGATGAGAAGACTGTTGGATATTGCAGAAGGATGGATGAACAGATGATGGATAGATACTGCAGAATGATGGATGGATGGCAGATGAGAAGGCAGACAGATGGATATTGCAGAAGGATGGATGATGGATAGATATTGTAAAAGGAGGGATGAATGAATGATGGATAGATTTTTGAAGCAGGATGGAGGGAGAGAGGGAGGGAGGGATGGATGTGGGAGATAAGAAGATGAACAGCTGGATATTGCAAAGAAAAGACGGACAGAGAAATGAACAACCAGTCAAGCCTGCTGTGTGATCTCCCTCCAGGTAGAACTTACTGTTATTATTTTCCAACACTACAGTCTCTGCCCTAGCCTTTCAGATTCCATTCTATGTTTCTTCCCTACTATCTTTTTAAAATTAATATGGACTTTCTTTGCCAGCAACCCAGTTCGTCCATATCTCATCAAACTCTGTGGGGATTTGCAGGGAGGGGATAAGGTGGTTCCCTAGCTTGTAGCTTTCTGCCATATTATAATGTGATTCCTACAGAGGACAAATCACCTACTTACCAGATCAGCAGTCGGGGTCACCAGTGTTGTCAGTTGTTGGCTGCATGTGTGTTTTCTGTGTGTGCTTTGCTGGCTCTGGCCAGTTAGCCTGTACAGCAGACTTCAATACAAGTCCCCAAGAAGACCAAGACTCAGTTCAGTGGCGAAGGCGCTTGGCCAGATTTATTGCTGACTATGGGCTCAGCTCAGTGAGGGGGGACACCCCTTCTGTGACCCCCCCCTTTTATACACTGATACAAACAAATTGCCCCTCTGATATGGTTAGTTACCACCCTTTACCTTGTACATGTTGGTTCATTCAAAACATCTCTATCCATCACCCTGTCATCCTGACCGTATCTTTAGGAGGGGTCGGTGAGTGCCTGTATCACCTTCAGGGAGTATGTTTCACTTGTATTAGGATGTTCTGGCACAAGCCTTCTGGAATGTGTTTACATGAATGCTTAGTGCCTAGGAGTGCTTGTGTTGCAACACCAGCCCTTATAGCAGGCCTCATATCTCAGGATCTGTCTTTCGACTGCACCCTCCATATCCACTCACCCTTTCTATCTATCTCTCCCTCCCTCCCCCTAACCTGTTCCATCCACCAACCCCCTGAATGGGTTACCCATTGCTCAGCTCTTCTGGCACCTTCACCTTCACTGTGTTTTCTTGTTAATTTCACTCCCAGTCCTCCGGCTGCTGGAACCTAGTGTTCAGTCTTCATGGGTATATAATTCCTTTCAGGGCCTTTAGAACTGGCCGCCACTATCGCAAACAGCCAGGCTGGGATGTTCAAAGCCTTCTGCAGGAGTGAGTTATCAAAATCCCATTGATATTCAGTAGGATCCTGACACCCCTTTATAACCGCAGCCCATCCTGTCAAGTGCTGGGGATCAATCCCATGGAAGCTCAGCACCCAGCACCTCCCAACTGGGGAATATGGGGAGATTTTCATAAGAGTCAAACATGCAATGGCCCCCCCAAAAAACATATGGCCAGGAGCATGTACATACTGAAGTCCACTCAGCCCCCAACCCAATGCAATGGGAACAGTTCCCCATGGGATCCAGCCTCTTGCTACACAGCTACATTTCATGTGAGGATGGGTGGGAAATGGATATGGGGCCTTTCCCCTCTAGGGGGCATCAGCTCCAATAAAGCCCCAGGAGGAGGAATGGCTGGCTCCAGGGTGGTGGGAAATGGGTCAGGGGGGCTTTCCCTTCTAGGGGGTGCCAACACCCATCCAAGACTGGCTGGCTCAGGGGGTTTGAGAATCAAATTCATTGTTTCTGCCCCCTGTCCCCAGTCTGGGTGTCTGTGGGAAGCGGTGCTGTCACAGAAGGGGAGGGGGGGTCTAGTCTCCCTGCCCCAAGTCCCTTACCCCATCTCACACCCACACTGCGGGGGTGGAAGGAGTATTGAGAAGGATCAAGTGGCCAGATTCCCACCAGAAGCTGAGCTGAATCTTTGTCAAACCGTGGCTCCCACCACAGTAACACCAAGCCAGGGTGAGAGCTCAGACTCTGTTAGCTGCTGAGCAACCTCCCGCAGCTGCGTTGCAGATATGCATGGTATCCAGCAGTGCATGGTTGCCAGGGGCATAAGGTGGGTCCCGGATAGGTGTGGTCCCAGCTTAGCCTGGCACCAGGACAGGCAGCCTGCAGCTGGACAGGGCTCCAGGGGCTCAGTTGTGGGGGCCGTGACCCAGCCAACCTTGGGTGGGTGTGACGCAATGCCCAGGGTGCAGTCTGGGACTGGGGGACTGCTGTGCCTGCTTAACTCTCTCCAGCCTGGGCTGTCTCTGACATGCTTTGCTAGTGACCAGCAGCAAACCGCTCCAGGCGTGATCACTCAGCACAACTGCATGTAGCGCCGCACCCCCAGCTAGATCGCCTGAATGCTCCCAGAGCCACTCATGAATCACACAGAGAAAGGCACCAGAGCCAGATCCCCCCAGCTCCCAGCACTGTACCCCAGGAATATACTGTCTTGCACTGCTCAAGATGAGCAATGCAGATTTATTAATTGATTCACCACTTCATCAATGGAAAGTGGATATACACCAGCCTTTGCAAACATGAGCAGATTTGCCCCACACTTCACATACTCAGCCAGGTTTATTGCCGACAAAGCATGATATTAGTGCTGTATACATGCAACAGGTCCACTAATACATGTAGGCCCGTGACAATGGGCTCGGCTCAATGAGGGTCGCTCCTCCCTAAGCCAGACAAGGACACTCCCTCTGTGACCCCCCCGCTTTTATACACTGATACAAACAAGTTATGTATGGCCCCTCTGACGTGGCTTTACCATGTTCCTGTTGGTTCGATCAAAACATTTCTATCCATCATGCTGTCATCTTGACCTTATCTTTAGGAGGGGTGAGTGTCTCCCTAGCTCGCAGGGAGTGTGTTTAACTTTTACTAGGGGTGTTCTGGCACGATCTTTCTGGAATGTGTTTACATGAATACTTAGTGCCTAGGAATGCTTGTGATTTTGCCATGCCAGCCCTGTCCTTGGCAAGTTCATGTATCGGATAGTGAACCAGCAAGCAGGCATCTGCTTAGTTACAGGGCTTCACTTTTGCTTGTAGCCTGAATCTTGCAAACTTTACTTTATCTTAGCAGGGCCTGACTTTAGTTCAGGCCTTAGATTTTGCACCAGGCCCCTTATAGTAGGCCTCATGTCTCAGGATCTCTTTCTCCTACATCCTCCTTGTCCATCCACACCCTCCGATCGCTCCATCCTGCCATCCATCCCTCCCTCTCTCCCTGTGCATATGAAAGTCTCCATCCCTCCCTCCCTCCCCACCACCCCCTGCAACCACTGACAGTGTTACCCATTGCTGTAGTATGTCAGCTCTGTTGATGCCTTCACCTCTGCCATGTTCGCTTGTTACTTTCACTCCCTGTCCTCTAGCTGCCGGCATCAGTGGAGTGTTGTGACATTCAGCCTCCTTCAGTGTTTAATTCCTTCCAGGGCCTTTAGAACTGACCACTGCTATTACAGACAGCCAGGCTGGGATGTCCAGAGCCTGCTGCAGAGTGAGGCGTCTAAATCCCATGCACTTTCAATGGGTGTTGGACCCCCCCTTTACAATTCCCAGCCCATCCTGCCAAGTGCTGGCATTTCAATCCCACGTAAGTTCAGTGCCCAGCATCTCCCAATGGGGGGAAGTGATAAATGAACGATATGAATAGAGTCCTTAGGTCAATATCATAGTAGAGATGAAAAAAAGAAAAGGAGTACTTGTGGCACCTTAGAGACTAACAAATTTATTAGAGCATAAGCTTTCGTGAGCTACAGCTCACTGAGATGTTGAGCTTTAGAGTTGCAAAAAGTTCTTTCAGAATTAGTTCTATAGGTTATAGTCCACGTGGGCAGTTCATGTCCAATATCAGGATGATCCAGGCGGGAGCTGGAGACCTCAGTCTTGCAACTCAAACTTCCCCTGACAAAGCTTGAGAAGGTCTGAGATAACACAATCAGGTCCTAGAGTTCTTTTTATAGATCTCTGGAAGGCTATTGACAGCCTCTTGACAGCTAGGTGATAGTAGGTGATCATTGTGGCTTTGAAGTAAAACCTCCTATTTCCTATGTGTACACAGGCAATTAGTTGCATACATCAGCATAAGGTAATTCTCCATTAAGCAGTTCATAAATAGTTTACTACAAACTTCAAAGAGAAATATAGACAATGATATTCTTACACCCAAGTTTCATCTACATGTTAATATTCCCTTTTGATCTCTGACTCAATTGAATATAGTAAGGGACAGGAACTTTCTGGTAATATTGTTAACCTCTAACAAGATATAGGTAAACACATAAACACAATTAGTATTTACCACTAGTTCTCTAACAATACAGGTTTGCATTTTAAAGCTCTAGTCTATCTAACATGGCTTTGTCAGCTATTTATAATGATCATTTGTTATACTTTCCTAATATGTCTTTATGCCCCTGCTCTCAATTCGGATGTCTGTGGGAAGCGGTGCTGTCACAGATGGGGGGAAGGGGAAATCTGGTCACCCTGACTCACGTCCCTCTCTGCAGGCCACACTGCAGGGGAGGGGGGCAGTTGAGAAGGATCAAGGGGCCGAGGTCCCACCACAAGCTGAGCTGAGTCTTAGTCAAACCATGGCTCCCACCACAGCGGCACCAAGCTAGGAATCACACTCCTTGAGGCAGCTAAATACCTTTTAAAATCTGGCCTCGCGTCCACTACGTTTAGAGGAACTATACAAGATTGTGTTTGTTTTCTTTCAAACTGATTGTTGCCCCCATGGAAGTGATAGGAATTGTCTGGCCCAAGAAGAAAAACGAATATTGAAAGGCAGAGGCACCAAATGTGTGTGTGATTTTGAAACATTAAAAGAAATTACTTAAAAAGAGAGGGGGGACCCAATTAATAGGCTGGTTTAATATAGAAATGCAATGTTAGAAATGACTAAACTATAAAGACAGGTTTCAGAGTAGCAGCCGTGTTAGTCTGCATCCGCAAAAAGAAAAGGAGGACTTGTGGCACCTTAGAGACTAACAAATTTGAGGCTCTGATAAACGAAGAATGACACCATTGCCATCTACTGGCTAGTGATGGAAGCAGCAGAGAAAATAAGACCAGAAATCTATGAGTCTTGATAAGTGTCCAATAGAAAATAAGAGGATTTCCATCCTCCAATGACTCCAGAAACAGATCAGCATGATGAACTTCAGAGTTTTCTTGAAGCCACCAGTGAAGCTAGGGAACCGAGAAGTTCTACCAGACACCAGACAAGCCACGTGTCCTGCTCTCTCGTGTCTCAGGCTTACCAGGCTGAGAAGAAGTGGTGAAACTTCCTTTCAGAGATTGGTTTCAGAGTAGCAGCCGTGTTAGTCTGTATTCGCAAAAAGAAAAGGAGTAAGGAGTACTTGTGGCGCCTTAGAGACTAACAAATTTATTAGAGCATAAGCTTTTGTGAGCTACAGCTCACTTCATCGGATGCATTTGGTGGAAAAAACAGAGGAGAGATTTATATATACACACACAGAGAACATGAAACAATGGGTTTATCATACACACTGTAAGGAGAAAGAAAAGGAGTACTTGTGGCACCTTAGAGACTAACAAATTTATTAGAGCATAAGCTTTCGTGAGCTACAGCTCACTGCTTATGCTCTAATAAATTTGTTAGTCTCTAAGGTGCCACAAGTACTCCTTTTCTTTTTGCGAATACAGACTAACACGGCTGCTACTCTGAAAACTGTAAGGAGAGTGATCACTTAAGATAAGCCATCACCAACAGCAGGGGGGGAAAGGAGGAAAACCTTCCGTGGTGACAAGCAGGTAGGCTAATTCCAGCAGTTAACAAGAATATCAGAGGAACAGTGGGGGGTGGGGTGGGAGGGAGAAATACCATGGGGAAATAGTTTTACTTTGTGTAATGACTCATCCATTCCCAGTCTCTATTCAAGCCTAAGTTAATTGTATCCAGTTTAAAAATTAATTCCAATTCAGCAGTCTCTTGTTGGAGTCTGTTTTTGAAGCTTTTTTGTTGAAGTATAGCCACTCTTAGGTCTGTGATCGAGTGACCAGAGAGATTGAAGTGTTCTCCAACTGGTTTTTGAATGTTATAATTCTTGACGTCTGATTTGTGTCCATTCATTCTTTTACGTAGAGACTGTCCAGTTTGGCCAAAGTACATGGCAGAGGGGCATTGCTGGCACATGATGGCATCTATCACATTGGTAGATGCGCAGGTGAACGAGCCTCTGATAGTGTGGCTGATGTGATTAGGCCCTATGATGGTATCCCCTGAATAGATATGTGGACAGAGTTGGCAACGGGCTTTGTTGCAAGGATAGGTTCCTGGGTTAGTGGTTCTGTTGTGTGGTTTGTGGTTGCTGGTGAGTATTTGCTTCAGATTGGGGGGCTGTCTGTAAGCAAGGACTGGTCTGTCTCCCAAGATCTGAGAGAGCGATGGCTCGTCCTTCAGGATAGGTTGTAGATCCTTGATGATGCGTTGGAGAAGTTTTAGTTGGGGGCTGAAGGTGATGGCTAGTGGCGTTCTGTTGTTTTCTTTGTTGGGCCTCTCCTGTAGTAGGTGACTTCTGGGTACTCTTCTGACTCTGTCAATCTGTTTCTTCACTTCAGCAGGTGGGTATTGTAGTTGTAGGAATGCATGATAGAGATCTTGTAGGTGTTTGTCTCTGTCTGAGGGGTTGGAGCAAATGCGGTTATATCGAAGAGCTTGGCTGTAGACAATGGATCGTGTGTATGATCTGGATGAAAGCTAGAGGCATGTAGGTAGGAATAGCGGTCAGTAGGTTTCCGATATGGGGTGGTGTTTATGTGACCATCGCTTATTAGCACCGTAGTGTCCAGGAAGTGTCCACCCCCACGAACATGATACAGTTCTGTGTTGACCTAGAATCCTATTTTCGACGTCTCAGACTCAAGGAATATTTCCAACACACCTCTGACCAACATTTTAACCCACAGAGACCTTCCTGCCAACACTACAAAAAGAAGGATTCTGGGTGGACTCCTCCTGAAGGTCGAAACAGCAGCCTGGATTTCTACATAGACTGCTTCCGCCGACGTGCACGAGCTGAAATTGTGGAAAAGCAGCATCGCTTACCTCATAACCTCAGCCATGCAGAACACAGTGCCATCCACAGCCTCAGAAACAACTCTGACATCATAATCAAAAAGGCTGACAAAGGAGGTGCTGTCGTCATCATGAATAGGTCGGAGTATGAACAAGAGGCCACTAGGCAGCTCTCCAACACCACTTTCTACAAGCCATTACCCTCTGATCCCACTGAGAGTTACCAAAAGAAACTACAGCATTTGCTCAAGAAACTCCCTGAAAAAGCACAAGAACAAATCCGCACAGACACACCCCTGGAGCCCCGACCTGGGGTATTCTATCTGTTACCCAAGATCCATAAACCTGGAAATCCTGGACGTCCCATCATCTCAGGCATTGGCACCCTGACAGCAGGATTGTCTGGCTATGTAGACTCCCTCCTCAGGCCCTTCGTTACCAGCACTCCCAGCTATCTTCGAGACACCACCGATTTCCTGAGGAAACTACAGTCCATTGGTGATCTTCCTAAAAACACCATCCTGGCCACTATGGATGTAGAAGCCTCTACACCAACATTCCACACAAAGATGGACTACAAGCCGTCAGGAACAGTATCCCCGATACTGTCACGGCTAACCTGGTGGCAGAACTTTGTGACTTTGTCCTGACCCATAACTATTTCACATTTGGTGACAATGTATACCTTCAAATCAGCAGCACTGCGATGGGTACCCGCATGGCCCCACAGTATGCCAACATTTTTATGGCTGACTTAGAACAACGCTTCCTCAGCTCTCGTCCCCTAATGCCCCTACTCTACTTGCGCTACATTGATGACATCTTCATCATCTGGACCCATGGAAAAGAAGCTCTTGAGGAATTCCACCATGATTTCAACAATTTCCATCCCACCATCAACCTCAGCCTGGACCAGTCCACACAAGAGATCCACTTCCTGGACACTACGGTGCTAATAAGCGATGGTCACATAAACACCACCCTATATCGGAAACCTACTGACCGCTATTCCTACCTACATGCCTCTAGCTTTCATCCAGATCATACCACTCAATCCATTGTCTACAGCCAAGCGCTACGATATAACCGCATTTGCTCCAACCCCTCAGACAGAGACAAACACCTACAAGATCTCTATCATGCATTCCTACAACTACAATACCCACCTGCTGAAGTGAAGAAACAGATTGCCAGAGCCAGAAGAGTACCCAGAAGTCACCTACTACAGGACAGGCCCAACAAAGAAAACAACAGAACGCCACTAGCCATCACCTTCAGCCCCCAACTAAAACCTCTCCAACGCATCATCAAGGATCTACAACCTATCCTGAAGGACGAGCCATCGCTCTCTCAGATCTTGGGAGACAGACCAGTCCTTGCTTACAGACAGCCCCCCAATCTGAAGCAAATACTCACCAGCAACCACAAACCACACAACAGAACCACTAACCCAGGAACCTATCCTTGCAACAAAGCCCGTTGCCAACTCTGTCCACATATCTATTCAGGGGACACCATCATAGGGCCTAATCACATCAGCCACACTATCAGAGGCTCGTTCACCTGCGCATCTACCAATGTGATATATGCTATCTTGTGCCAGCAATGCCCCTCTGCCATGTACATTGGCCAAACTGGACAGTCTCTACGTAAAAGAATGAATGGACACAAATCAGACGTCAAGAATTATAACATTCAAAAACCAGTTGGAGAACACTTCAATCTCTCTGGTTACTCGATTACAGACCTAAGAGTGGCTATCCTTCAACAAAAAAGCTTCAAAAACAGACTCCAAGGAGAGACTGCTGAATTGGAATTAATTTTCAAACTGGATACAATTAACTTAGGCTTGAATAGAGACTGGGAATGGATGAGTCATTACACAAAGTAAAACTATTTCCCCATGGTATTTCTCCCTCCCACCCCACCCCACACTGTTCCTCTGATATTCTTGTTAACTGCTGGAATTAGCCTACCTTGCTTGTCACCATTAAAGGTTTTCCTCCTTTCCCCCCCCTGCTGTGGGTGATGGCTTATCTTAAGTGATCACTCTCCTTACAGTGTGTATGATAAACCCATTGTTTCATGTTCTCTGTGTGTGTGTGTGTATATAAATCTCTCCTCTGCTTTTTCCACCAAATGCATCCGATGAAGTGAGCTGTAGCTCACGAAAGCTTGTGCTCTAATAAATTTGTTAGTCTCTAAGGTGCCACAAGTACTCCTTTTCTTTTTGCAAATACAGACTAACACGGCTGCTACTCTGAAACCTCTCCTTACAGTGTGTATGATAAACCCATTGTTTCATGTTCTCTGTGTGTGTATATAAATCTCCCCTCTGTTTTTTCCACCGGATGCATCCGATGTGGTGGGCTGTGGCTCACGAAAGCTTGTGCTCTGGTGGATTTGTTGGTCTCTGGGGTGCCGCGGGTGCTCCTTTTCTTTTTAGGGGCATCTGAGAAACAGTGGGGGGGGGGGGGGGAGAAATGGCGTGGGGAGGTGGTTTTGCTTTGTGTGATGACTCGTCCATTCCCAGTCTCTATTCAAGCCTGAGTTGATGGTATCCAGTTTGCAGATTAATTCCAATTCAGCTGGGAATGGATGAGTCATTGCACAGGGTGGGGCTGTTTCCCCATGTTGTTTCTCCCCCCCACCCCACCCCACCCCCCGCTGTTCCTCAGATGTTCTTGTTAACTGCTGGAAATAGCCTACCTTGCTTGTCACCCTGAAAGGTTTTCCTCCCTCCCCCCCCTGCTGCTGGTGATGGCTCATCTTAAGTGATCACTCTCCTTACAGTAAGAGGGGGAGTGCTTGTGGCACCTTGGAAACTGGCAAATTGGTTGGAGCATGGGCTTTCGTGGGCTGCAGCTCACTTCGTCGGATGCATTTGGTGGAAAGTGCATCCGATGAAGTGAGCTGTAGCTCACGAAAGCTTGTGCTCTAGTGGATTTGTTGGTCTCTAGGGTGCCATAAGTACTCCTTTTCTTTTTGCGAATACACACTAACACAGCTGCTACTCTGAAACCTCTCCTTACAGTGTGTATGATAAAACCCATTGTTTCATGTTCTCTGTGTGTGTATATAAATCTCCGCTCTGTATTTTCCACCAAATGCATCCGATGAAGTGAGCTGTAGCTCACGAAAGCTTATGCTCTAATAAATTTGTTAGTCTCTAAGGTGCCTCAAGTACTCCTTTTCTTTTTGCGAATACAGACTAACACGGCTGCTACTCTGAAATCTGGTTTCTACTGAACTCTTGACTTTGAGGGAGCCAAAAGCAAATTCTAGGCTGTGACTAACAGTAACAACTGGAGAAAGAACAAGCCATTCAATCACTGATATTACAGGTGAGATTTGGAGGGAGGTTTGGGAAAGGCTATGAAGGAGATGGATGAAGGAGAATGGAAAAAAGCAGAAGTGGTGGAGGGAGAAGCTTGGGCCGGCCATGTTTTCTCATCATTAAACCTGGTTGAGATATTGATTTTGAGGGAAAACGTCATAGTTTTGCAAAAGGAAAATATTCATAACAAGAGTCGGCTTTCCTCAAAAAGCTGGCTACAAATAAAACATTTTTCAGGTTTCAGCAAATATATTTTTGTTTTGGCACCATTTTGCCAAACTTTTTTCAGTTTTTGGCACGTTTTTGCCCAATTATTCAGTTTTCAGCATTTTTCTGCCCAATTTTCTGGGGTTTCAGCAGCTTTCAGTCAATGTTTTTGGTTTTGTCTTTTCAACAGTCTCCAAATTTTACTGTGCACACTGTAATGAAAGCCTTACTAAAATCAAGATATATCCCCTGCTTCCCCCTCTCTACTAGGTCTGTAACCCTGTTCAACAAAGAAATCAGATTGGCTGGGCCTGGTTTCTTCTTGACAAATCCATGCTGGCTATTCCTTATAATCCTATTATCCATGAGGCGCTTACAAGTTAGTTCGTTAATAATTTGTTCCAGTATCTTTCCAGGTATTGAAGTTAGACTGATTGGTCTATAACTCCCTTGTTCATCTTTCTTCCCCTTTTAATAGATAAGTATGTTTGCTTTTCTCTGGTCAGCTGGGACCTCACCTGTCCTATGTAAGTTCTCAAAAATAAATGCTAACCATTCCAAGACTACTTCAACTAGTTCCTTAGAATATCAAGGTTAGAAGTGACCTCAGGAGGTCATCTAGTCCAACCCTCTGCTCAAAGCAGCACTAATCCCCAATTTTTGCCCCAGATCCCTAAATGGCCCCCTCAAGGATTGAACTCACAAACCTGGGTTTAGCAGGCCAATGCTCTAACCATGAGCTATTCCTTCCCCCCTTAAGCACTTTTGTGTAAATTTCATCAGGCGCTGCTGACTTCAGTACATCTAACTTATCTAAATGTTCTTTAATCTCTTCTTTCCCTAGTTTTGCCTGCGTTCCTTCCCCCTGGTTGTTAATATTAACTGTGTTCAGCAGTTGGTCACCAATGGCCATTTTAGTGAAGATTGAAGCAAAATAATCATTAAATACCTCAGCTTTCTTGATGTGACTCATTATTAGCTCTCCTTCCTTGCTAAGCAGAGGACCTACATTTTTCTTCTTCTTTCTCTTCCTCCTAAGGAATGTCAAGAACCTTTCCTGATTACCTTTTCTGTCCCATGCTAGATGTATCGTTTTGTGCAATACCCTTTCTGATTTTGTCCCCACATGTTTCTGCTTCATTCTACTCCTGCTTGGCAACTTGGCCCCATTTATAACTTTTGCAGGATTTCTCTCATTTTCACTTTCACTTTCACTTTCACTTTCCAGATGGAGCCACTTGGGCCTTATACTGTTCTTCCTATCTTTCCTTCACAATGGATTACTTTGCAGTTATGCAAAACTATTTCACTAGGAGTGTGGTGAAGCACTGGGATGGGTTACCAAGGGAGGTGGTGGAATCACCATCCTTAGAGGTTTTTAAGGCCCAGCATGACAAAGCCCTGGCTGGGAAGATTTGGGCTTGGTCCTGCTTTGAGCAGGGGGTTAGACTAGATGACCTCCTGAGGCCTCTTCCAACCCCAATCTTCTATGATTCTGTGATTTTTTGCATTTAATATTGTCTCCTTGAGAATCTGCCAGCTCTCCTACACTACGTTTGCCTGTATGTTTTCTTATCATCAGACCTCACCTACCAGTTCTCTGAGTTTGTTCATCTCTGCTCTGTGGAAGTCCACTTTCCTTATTCTGTTGCTCTCACTCCTTCCATTCCTTAGACTCACAAAACCTGATCATTTCATTTCACCCAAATTGCTTTCCACTTTCAGATTCGCAACCAGTTCCTCCCTGTAGGTCAGAATCAAGTCTAAAATGGCTGTCCCCTCAGTGCTTCCTCCACTTTCTCAAACCAAAAGTTGCCCCAGTACATTCCAAGAACATATTGAATAGTGTGGAAACAGCCACTCAATGTGCAGCGGCAGCCAAAAAAAGCAAACAGAATGTTGTGAATCATTAGGAAAGGGACAGATGATAAGACAGAAAATATCATATTGCCTCTATATAAATCCATGGTACGCCCACATCTTGAATCCTGTGTGCAGATGTGATCGCCCCATCTCAGAAAAAATGTACTGGAATTGGAAAAGGTTTGGAGAAGGGCAACAAAAATGATGAGGGGTATGGAACAGCTTCTGTATGAGGAGAGAGTAACAAGATTGGGACTTTTCAGCTTGGAAAAGAGACGACTAAGGGGGGATATGATAGAGGTCTATAAAATCATGACTGGTGCAGAGAAAGTGAATCAGGACGTGTTATTTACTCCTTCTCATAACACAAGAACTAGGGGTCACCAAATGAAATTAATAGGCAAATGATTTAAAACAAACAAAAGGAAGTATTTCTTCACACAGCGCACAGTCAACCTGTGAAACTCTTTCCCAGAGGACGTTGTGAAGGCCAAGACTATAACAGGGTTCAAAAAAGAACTAGATAATGGAGGATAGGTCCATCAATGGCTATTAGCCAGGATGGATAGGGATGGCGTCCCTAGTCTCTGCTTGCCAGAAGCTGGGAATGGGCGACAGGGGACGGATCACATGATGATTACTTGTTCTGTTCATTCCCTCTGGGGCACCTGGCATTGGCCGCTGTCAGAAGACAGGATACTGGGCTAGATGGACCTTTGGTCTGACCCAGTATGGCTTTTCTTATGTTTGTTTTTTGCCGTATGACTTTTCCAACAGATATCTGGGTAGATACAATCCCCCATTACTACCAGCTCTTGCATTTTGCAGCTTACTGTTCCTTGTTTCAGAAATGCCTCCTCCACTTTCTCTCCTTCATTTGATCTATTGTAGGCCCCCTACCATGACATCACCCGTTTGTGTCCCTTTTATCTTTACCCAGGGACTTTCATCTGGTCTGCCTCTTACCTCCTTTTGCACCGCAGATGAAGTGGATATGTTCTCTGGCTTCACCCCTGAGCTCTGCCCTTTCCATCCAAACAATACAACTTGCTGAGCTGTCATGGACATGCTGGTTATTTGTGCTCCTGCCAAAGTCACGGACCTTGCTGATTTTACCCCACATGCTGATGTGCCTGGCCAGCGGGCAGCTGGAGTGGGAGGGGCAGAGGTTTAGTTTTCCAGCACGCTGGGCTGAAGTCTAGCAGTCCCCAGGGAAATAAAGGGCTAAACAATGAGTGGCTGTACGTGAACCAGGAGGTCATTTCTGGCTCGTGGGAGGTGAGTGGGAAGATGGGAGAGAGAAGGTCTGGGGGACGCAAGCCCAGAGGATTGTGGGATAGCATTGATGGACTACTCAAATATGAGCCTGGCAGGAAAGCTTCAGCCACGGCCTCTGCCAGGTGTCTGGGTTGCATCACATGCTGCAGAAGGATGTGGGCTCAGACCCACCCCTTGGGTGAGGCAGCTGCCCCGTGTCCAGAAAGTGGTTAAAATAATACTGCCCTTGTCACTGTAGGGCCTGATGCAGCCAGGGGAAAGAGGCCAGTTGATTTCAGGGGGGCGGGAGGGCCAAGGCAGGCGGCGTGGGCTAGAGAAAAGGGAACTGGGCTGGGATCCCGCCTTCACTGCTGCACCCACAAGGAAATGCTCCTTTCCAGGGACCCCACTGCTGTAAGCTGATTGTGTGGCCCATGGGAGGAGAAATATGGCCTCTGAGCCCTGCCCTGATGTCGCCTCTTGTGCCATGGTTCATCATGGGTTGTGAGGCCTCAGGCCTGGTGTGGAGTGTGGCTGGCCCTGTGGAGCCCAGCAGGCCCGAGAGGATGCTGGGACTGGAAGACTCGGAGGTCCCTCAGCACTGGAAGGCCTGTGAGGAGCGAGAGGCCTATGGGACCCAGGAGGCCTGTGGGGAGCAAGAGGCCTGTGAAGCCTCTTTCATTTGTTCCTCTCCCAGAGCTCATTTCTCATTTTTTTACAGTACCAACTTTCCCCCCAGTTTTCATGGTTCTTTTCTAGTTTCCCAGCATCATCTCCACAGAGACTCCAACTCCTAGGCACATCCCACCTCCTTCCTGCCTTCCTTCTTTTGCCTCCATTTTTTACCCTTCTATAGACCCCAAACCAAGGAGAAAACCAAGACATTCAATGCAAACAACTTGGTGAATGCTGCAAAATAGATTCTTTATTCAGGCTTGACAAATATTTTGCATTTCGGCAGCAGATTTGATCCCAAAATGATCCCAAAGCAGAATTCAGGCTGCAGGTTACAATGAGAGAAGACAGGGAGATGCAATGAAGTCATCTGCCTTGGTAACATGGTTTGGAGACAAGCTGGGAATTAGGATGTAGATGAGCTGGGTGTGCAGGCTGGGAGGTGGGCACTGAGAAGGAGGTGGATGAAGGAGAATGAAAAAAGCAGAAGTGGAGTGGGGAGAAGTTTGGGCTGGCTGTGTGTCCTCATCATTAAAGCTGGCTGAAATATTGATTACGAGGGAAAATTGGATTGTTTTACACAAAGAAAATATTCCCAGCAAGCATTGACTTCCCTTGAAAACAGGGTCATTTTTGGGATCAGAAAACCTGAAAATGCTTGGCTGCAAATAAAACTTTTCAGTTTTCATGAAATATATGCATATATATATTGTTTTGAAACCATTTTGCCAATATTTTTTTCAGTTCTTGGCACATTTTAGTCAAATTTTTCAGGTTTCAGCAGCTTTTAGTCAATTTTGTTGTTGTTTTGGTTTTTCAATAGAAAGTCTAAATTTTCCACAAGAAAATCAAACACCATTTTCTGACCAGCTGTAATAATAATAATAGAAAGGAAAGGACATTTAATGAAACCGTCTACATTGCAAACAAGATTTGGGTAAAGCTGGGAATGGGAGTAAAAACAGGAAGAGGAATGTTGGTGATTCTAGGAGAAACTTTGGGCAGCTCGGGAAAAGATCTGAAGGGGCAGTACCAGGGCAAAAAAGCTCACATGCACACATCCAGAATATCAGCATGGTGCTGGCATCCTCCATCCTCACAGATGCTCAGGCGACCAGAGACAGAGGGATGCGGTCAGGTGGGTTGTTTTCTTTGGTGAACTGGATGTTCCTACAGAACAAGACAGTCTCCTGGCCTATGCTGAGGTGGTACTCCCAGATATAGAGGTTCTGCTTGCTCTCCACGTTCACCTGGACTGACTCCTCTTCTCCTCGGGCTTCAGTCCAATCCTCCTGCTATGTGTAGATGCTTTTCCTGCCATATTTATCCTTGAGGGAGAACTGGAACTGGGTGGTGAGCTTGGTGATCTCTCCAGCCTCGCAGGACATCTCAGCAGAAACACTGCAGTTGTGCTCGATGCTGGACATGTACTGCAGGGTGAAGCCCACCTTGAGGGTGACTATGTCAGACCAGGCAATAGGGGAGTCGGTGTCATTCTGCAGGGTCTTGATGCACTCCCAGCCCCCACAGGCGATTCCTTTGGTGAAGGTCAGCCCCCTGAGCACATCCAGGTAGATGGAATAGAAGGAGATCAGGCTGGCAGCGGAGCTCATGTCCTGGTCCAGGAAGAACTGAGCCCCCCCACTTCTCGTCCACCTTGATCAGGGTTTGGAATTCCTGGATCCTGAAGTAGTAGAGCCCCTCACAGCATTCAGGGGCCAAGCAGGAGTCAAACCCACCTTCATCTGTGCTCAAATTCTCCACACTGCGGACTATGCCCCAATCCTGGAAGATGATGAAGAACTTCCCACCACACTTCAAGTCGTGCCTCCACCACAGCAGCTGGGATGCAGCTCATAGACCTTGGCCTCCTCATCCATGCTCAGGTCCTTCACCACCCAGTAGGAGCTGCCCTGGATGATGTAGACATTGGGGTCCTCTACACAGCCCAGGTAGTGGTCCCCTCCCTGGCACAAGGGATGCAATCTCTGGATCTTGATGTTCTCCGTCTGCAGGTAGCAGCCCAGGTCAGAGTGGACAATGCAGTCTCCACTGTCGTACCGGGAGATGTCTGTGCCTAGGGAGTCCTTCCTGTAGGCCTGGTATGGGGACACAGAGGAGACAGAGGGAGTGGAGCAGTTGGCAAAAGGATCAAGGCAGTTTGAGAAGATCATGTGCACATGGGGCTGGACTGGGAGACATCAGGGGACTTCTCTGTTTCTATCAAGGAAAACATTTTCAGTAATACTAGGAGTGAATCCCTAAGGGCAACCACAACCCCTCTTCACTCACCCCAGTGGAGCTATGACCAGCTGGGGATCTGGCCCTTTGACACCAATGGAGCTAGAGACATTTGACCCTAGCTCATCTGATCTTATGTGAATTTTTGATGCTTGAAGGCCCCTCAGTTCCAACAGTGACCAGGCACCTGGTACAGAAACGGAGCAGCCCTGGGAGGTGTCTGCATTGAAATCTCCTATACGTGCCCTGCAGCCCTATCTCCAGAGTGTGGCATCGTCCTGAGGGAAAGAGAGGAAGGCAAAGCCCAGGGTCCAGCCTTGGGATGATCCTGCCTCACACGGGATCCCACTTAACACTGTTGATCTATCTGACTGGGCCATGTCTCCTCCACCTCACCCCGTAAGTATGAAGGGTTGGCCTGCGGTCAAGGCTGATTCCCCACTCTGGCACTTCGAATGCAGAAGGTGGGGGCTGCAAGGATTCTAAAAATTAATACTGGCCATTCCAGGCTGCTATTAAACTCCCAGGGTAACAGCTTCTCTCTGACCTTGGATGGGTAGATGCTGTCACCACCCAAGTGCAAAAAAACCCCTTTGGACCCGGGAAGGCGCACATGGGAATTCCTCCCTTTGGGGGTACCTTGAAGCCCTTTCACCCCACCTCTGGGGAAGAGCTGAGAAAGAAAACAAAGGAAATCAGCTGTTGCCACTAGCTAATTAAACAACATATGCACAAACCAATTAGTACAGGGCTGGAATACCCCCAGAAAACAATTAATGGGTGCTCAGCACCCACCGGCAGTGAGCTCCCCCGTCTCCCCCGTCTCCCCTCTTGCCTGCCGGCAGCTCTGCCAATCAACTCCTCCCCCTCCCTCCCAGTGCCTCCTGCCCACCACAATCAGCTGTTCTGCAGTGTGCAGGAAGTGCTGGGGGGGAGGGGAGGAGTGGGTATGGGGCATGCTCAGGGGAGGGGATGGAGCTGGGCAGAAAAAGGTGGGGTGGGGGCTTGGGAAAAGGGGTGGGTTGGGGCAGGGCCGGGGCCGGGGCTGGGGCCTGGGGCAGAGACGCCTCCCTGAGACAGCAGGGACTGTATGCTGAGCTCAGCTGAAGCTGAGGTTTGGTTTCCCTTTTATATTTTCTTTCTTCTTATCTGGAGCTGGAAGCGGAGAGACACGTGGTAGGAAGTGACCCAGGGAGAGTAACGCAGATGGTCTACAATCCTCCCCAACGGTCACTGCTGCTGACCTTCCTAGGGCCCTGGTTTGGATCCTGGAGGAGTGAACAGGCCTGAGCTCCCCAACCCCTGCCACTAGCACCCACAGCTGAGAAGCGGCTAACCACTAGGCCACCCAGCTCACCAAGTGCCTACCACAGGGCAAGGGGATCGGACTGGTGGGCAGCTTCCCACACCCACTACCCACGTATCCTGGGCCAGGCCTCAGCACAGAGCCCCTGGGATCTCATACCAAGCAGAGTCAGGCTGGCTTGGTACTTGGCTGGGGGACCAAGTGCTGCAGGGTAGGAGCTCCGCAGGGAGCGCTTTCCCAGTGCAGTGCTAGGGGGCGCTGTGCTGCAGGGAGAGGGTGGGGGCTCAGGAGAGGGCTCTGTGCTGCAGAGAGGGGGCGGGGGCTCGGGGGGGGCACTGTGCTGCAGAGAGGGGGCGGGGGCTCGGGGGGGGGCACTGTGCTGCAGGGGGTGTCACTCACCTTGCCTCCTCCTCAGGAACCAGCTCAGGGCCCCAACTCCCAGGACAGCCAGGATGCAGCCCACACCGATCACTGGGAAACCAGCCTGGCCTGGGATTTCAGAATCTGGAAATGTCCCGAGACAGACTGAACCGTGGGCCCCCCACAGTCCCTGCACCCCGCCCCTCCCCGGGGACTGCACCCACCCTGTTTTCTGCCCAATAGGCCTGGGATAGCATCCCCCTCCCCCAGCCGGTCTGCCCCTTACAGCCACACCCGTGTGTCTGCCCTGCAGCTAGACACCCCCTTCTCCGTCTCCCCCTCCCTGTCTGTGAGCCCCACAAAATCTCATCTCTGCTTTCCCTCCCCTCTGAGCCCCTCAGTGCCCCACTCTGTTTTTCTCTCCCCTCAAAGCACCCAGAACCCCACTTTCTGGTTTTGCCTCCTCTCTGAGCCCCCCAGAATGCCCTTCTCCCTCCCCCCTCCTCTGAGCCAACCAAAACACATCTCCACCTCCACCTGCCCCCTAGTACCTCTCTCTGTCTACCCATCCCCTGGTACTCCTCAAAACTGCCCCTCTGCATTTCCCACCTCCCTCATCCCCTCACCACTTGTGTCCACTTCCCCCATATCCCTCCACTCAATCGGAGGTGCCCCATTCCCAGCCTCTTCCCACTGCTCCCTCCGCTCTGCCCGCCCCAGCTGTCACCCCAGGTCACCTTCAGGGGGTTGCCCCCTCGGCTGCTGCGTCTGACTACACACATGTGCTCTGTGGGGCCGAACCCCTCTGGCCCCAGTTCAATGGACCCCTAGATCTGGAAGGCGGGGTCTCCATTTGGCAGGATGCTGCTGATCAACTGCTCCCTCAGGGTCACCTGACCCCCCCCCACCCGCCCCGCTCCCAGATCACCTCAATGTTGCGGGGATAGGACCCGTCACGTGGCAGACTAGTGGGCACAGCTGGTCCTGGGCCCCTGGGACAAGGGCCACAGGCACCGTGGGCTGGGCTGTTGGGAGCGCGAGGAATGTTCTTGGGGCGCAGCTGGGGGCTGCGGCTTGGCTTGAGGCAGGGTGGCTGAGCCGGTTCCCTAGAACCGCTCGTTAAATTTAGAAACCGGCTTTTAGAACCGGCTGCTCCGCGAGGGAGAACCGGCTCCAACAGGGCTTTGACCTGTAACCGGCCCAAAGTGGCACCTTAGGCGCTAACCCCATGGGTGCTCCAGCCCTGGAGCACCCAGGGCAAAATGTGGTGGGTGCAGAGCCCCCACCGGCAGCTCCCCGCCCCACCCCCGGCCCCAGCTTACCTCACCTCCGCCTCCTCCCCTGAACACACTGAGAACAAGGTCACTTACCAGCCAAGGAGGTGTATCAAAGCGAATGTCTCCCCTTCACGGTTCCAGCGCTTCGCCACGTGCCAGGCTGTCAGGTGAACTGAGAAGCAGCCATTCTGGTCGGTCTAGTGCTGCAGCACGTCCTCCCATTGAGGGAACATCAGGTGACAGCTCAGATGTCACCGATGTCATCATCCAATTCACAGCTGTGCAGGACCTGCATGTAGTTGGGCTCTGGGGGCAAAGTGGGTGCATACGAAACTGAGTAGGGAATTGCCACCAAGAGGCAGAGGAGGGGGTGAGCCTTCTCCTCTAAGCTACTAGACCTCACACTCCTGCCAGAGATGGGGATAAAATCCAGGAGTCCTGACTCCCAGTCCCCTCCCACACTGGTCCTAGCCACTAGGTATCAGGGAAACCACTTCTCTCTTGTGTCCCCTCCCCCAGCCCCCGCCTACCTCCTTTGAGCTACCCAACCAACCCCTTCCCAAGCCGAGCCAAGTGCTGGGTCTTGGGACTCACCTGCCTTTGGGGAGCTGGCGTTCATCTCTCGCACCAGGCCCTGGTCCTTGGTCTCCAACCAGGCGTCCCAGGCCAGGCACTCAGAGCTACCTGCTCTCCAGAACTGGTGGGTCTCAGTCATCCAGGGTGTAGCCAGTTCGGGGATCCAGCCTGCCGGTGTTGCTGTCATAGGCTGAGCGCACCAGGTCATTCATCCCCATCACATGCAGCCGCGTGGACAGACCGGGAGCTGCATGGGGGGAGATGAGCTGGAGATAGGAGAGATGGTGAACCTCTGTAGGAAGGAGAGAGACTTCAATGGGAATGGGACCCAGACATCTGGGACAGCAACCCAAGGGGGCCCTGCAGCACAAAGCCCTGGAAGAAAGAAAGAGACTGGGATGGGGAATGAGATGCAAATATCCGGGAGAACAAGGGTCACTTACCAGCCAAGGTGATGGAGCAGAGAGACAGCTTCCAGGTCACCTCGATGTTGCGGGGATAGAACCCCATCACATGGCAGACGAGGTGGCACGGCCAGTCCTGGGTCCCTGGGACAAGGGCCACATGCACTGTGGGCTGGGCTGTGGGGAGGGCGAGAAAGGGTTTAGCCACAGGGAATGGAATAGCAGGGGGCTGCAGGTCAGGAATGAGGGTCACTAGCAGAGTTGTCACCTGTCTTCTGAGTGGTGAATGGCATGGAGCTCTCCATCCAGAACCTTCATTGTTGCGGTATGAGGAGGTTCGTAAAAGCTAAAGTCTCCCCGTCATGGTTCCAGCACTTCGCCACTTGCCAGGCCGCATTCTAAGATGATCTTAACACTTTCAGTGCCCTTACAAACTAGATGCTTCTCACCACAGGCTGGCTAGTTGCCCTTCAGCCAGGCTCTCCCCTTTGATCAGTGATTCAGTCACTGCATGGTGATGTCTTTGCCCCCCAACTTCAGGGTCAGGTGAGCATTACCTCATTGCAGTCCCAAACTGACCAAAGGAAGGGGGGGTGACTCAATCAAGAGTCCAACAGATCCTTGGTCGCTGCCTAGACCGGTGTCCTTTGTTCCTGTGAGACTGGGTTGGGTTTGTCCCATACATGCCCTGATGAGGTGTGAACTGCCCCTCTGTTCTTGGAGAGTTTTTGCCTGGGCTTGTTTTAAGCCATGAGGACACATTTTCAGCCTCATAACCATAAACGTGAAATTTCAACCTATAAAATTATTGTAACATCACTATATCAACAATTACTACAACATCACTATAGCAATCATGCTCAGTGCATCATGAGCCTTCCAATGACCCCCGACATGACTAATTTTGTATTGGATACCACACAATCATATTATAATGATGAACATGGGTTTGTAAGATGTTCCCCCAAGGTATAGAGCGTCACAGGGTGCCCCAAAGTTCTTTGTGACAAGGGTCCCCGTAAATCTTAATTCCCCTATGGTGAAGAGCCTCAGGCTCATGAAGAGTCTTAGGCCTGTGATGCCTCTTTCCTTTGTTCCTCTCACCAAACTCATTTATCAGTTTTTCACAGTATCAACATTTCCCCCAATGTCCATGTTTATTTTAGGTTTCCCACCATCATCTCCACAGAGATCCCAAGCTCCCAGTCCCTTCCTCGCTTCCTCCTGCATTGCTGTTTTCACCCCCATTTTTACCCTTCTATAGACCCCAAATCAAGGAGAAAACAAAGGAAATTCAACCCCACAACTTAGTGAATGCTGAAAAATAGATTCTTTATTTAGGCTTCACAATTTGTTTGCATTTTGGCAGGAGATTTAACCCCTAAATGATCCCAAATCAGAATTCAGGCTGTAGGTAATAATGAGAGAAAACAGAGAGAAAATATAATGAAATAATCTGCCTTGGTAACTAGATTTGGAGAGAAACTGGGGAATGGGAAGCAGCTGAGCCAGGTTTCCAAGATGGGAGGAGGGCACTGGGAAGGTGTAAGCACAGATTTGAAGGGACGGCTTTGGTCCCATCAATTTCCAGGAGGCCAATGCAATACTCAACTCAAGAAGCTCTTGCTCCTACAGACACACCTGGCATTCATAAAATTCCCACTAGGCACCACCCCATACCTTCAGGCACCTAAATACTTTTTAAAAGCTGGCCCTGTGTCTGCTACATTTAGAAGAACTATACAAGCTTGTGCCTGTTTTCTTTCAGACTGATTGTTGCCTCCTGGAATTGATAGGGATTTTCTGGCACAGGAAGGAAAATGAATATTGAAAGGCAGAAACAACCGACATATGTGTGACTTTAAAACATTAAAAGAAAATTGATTTAAAAGGGGGGGAACCCAATTAATAGGCTGTTTTAATACAGGAATGCAGTGTTAAAAAGAAGAAAACCAAGAACCTCAGATCAGCAAAGAATGAGAGAAAATATGGCTGTCCCATCTACTGAATAATGATGGAAGCAGCAGAGAAAGTAACAGACCAGAAATCTGAGAGCTGCAGCAAGTGTCCAATAGAAAATAAGAAGATTGAACTCCAATGAACCCCAACATCGGGTGTATAAACTGGGGTCATCATGGTGGACCTCAGAGTTTTGCTGAACTCACCAATGAAGCCCTGCCAGACACTTGGACAGACCATGTGTCCTGCATTCTCCTGTGACAGGCTTACGAGGCTGGGAAGAAGTGGTGAGACTTCCTTTCGGAGGCTGAATCGCTTGTTGTCTCTTTCATATCAGTATCTGAAAGTTGCCCTGCTGTGTCTGCTCTCTTCATAGCACATCATCAAGGAACTGTATCTTGGATTTTAACTACACCATGCCATTAGCATGTTTCTCCTTCTTCAGCCCAAGTCAATGGCCTCAGAGAACCTCCCACAATAACTTTAAACAACTGCTTTTGCTAGTTTGAACTAGTCCCTTTCAAACCCCACACTAGAACAAGTAGGGACCAGGTTAGTAGGATGCCTTCAGACAAAGTGCTTCAAGATAATTATTTAAAGTGTGACAGATGTATTGGAGAGACTGAAGAACTGATGATTATAAATAAGGCTTGGTCTACACTAAATACTTGCTTTGTTGTAACTACATCACTCAGGGGTGTGAAAAAATCCACACCCCAAACAATGTAGTTATACTGACCTTAACCCCCTGTGTAGACAGTGCTATGTTGGTGAGAGCTCCCACTGACCTAGCTATCAGCTCTTGCAGAGGTGAAGTCATTAAGCTGACTAAGTAATTGGTCTATGGTATAAGTCCTGGGCCCCAACACTGGTCTATCTATGGCCATGGAGTATATTTTGAGTTCCGTACATCCGTAGGACATTTGATCCGTAAAACTGATGATTATATACTATGTTGACTGCAGCAATACTGACCATGGTAGAAGTAGACCTGACAAGAGCTTAGCATTAAAATGAGAATGCTAATGCTCCCTGGACTCAATAATATGGGGTTATCCTAATAAAATTTCATTCAGACATGGACAGCAAATGCAATATGCTAGATTTCAGCTTTCATATCTACTCTGGCACCAGGGCAAATCCAAAGTATTGACCCCCATTCTCACTTACAACACTTCAGGGATTCCTCTGGTTTCCACTGGACTCTTGACTCTGAGGGACCCCAAAGCAAATTCTAGGCTGTGAGTAGCAGTAACAATTGGAGAGAGAACACGCCATTCAATCAGTGACATTACAGACAAGATTTGGCAGGAGGTTTGGGGGAGGCTGTGAAGCAGGTGGATGAAGGAGAACAGAAAAAGCAGAAGTGGTGGGGAGAGAAGTTTGGGCAGGCTGTGTATTGTCATAATGAACGCTGGTTGAAACATTAGATTTGAGGAAAAATTGGATTAAAAATATATATATATTCACAGCAAGTGTTGGTTTCCATCAAAAACTGTCATTTTTTTGGTCAGAAAACCTGAAAATACTTGGCTACAAGTAAAAAAAATTCAGTTTTCAGGAAATTTTTGTTTGTTTTGGCAGCTTTTTGCCAATAATTTTTCAGTTTTTGGCACGTTTTTGCAAATGTTTTCAGTTGTCAGTTCTGCCAAATTTTCTGGGGTTTCAGCAGGTTTTAGTCAATTTTTTGTTTTTGTTTTTCAATAGAAAGTCTAAATTTTCCACAAGAAAATCAAACACTATTTTCTGACCAGATGTAATAATAATAATAGGAAGGAAAGGAAGTTTAATTAAACCATCTTCATTGCAAACAAGATTTGGGTACAGCTGGGAACAGGAAGAAAACCAGGAGGAGAAACAGTTGGGATAGGATTGGAGAAATTTTGGGCAGCTCAGGGAAAGATCTGAAGTAGCAATAACAGGACAAAGAAACTCACATGCACGCAACCAGAATAGCATCATGGTGCTGCATTCTCCATCCTCATGAGCACTTAGGGGACTGGAGGCAGCGGGATGCGGTAGGGTGGGTTGTTTTCTTTGGTGAACTGGAGGTCCCTGCAGAACAAGACGGGCTCCTGACCTATGCCGAGGCAGTACTGCCAGATATAGAGGTTCTTTTGGGGCTCCAGGATCACCTGGATTGACTCCTGTTCTTCTCGGGCTTCGTTCCAGTCCTCCTGCTCTGTGCAGACACTTCTCCCACCATACTCGGCCCTGAGGGAGAACTGGACCTGGGTGATGAGCTTGGTGAGTTCTCCAGCCCCAATAGACATCTCAGTGGAGATGCTCCAGTTGTGCTCAATGCTGGACATCTTCTGCTTGGCATAGCCCACCTTACGGGTGACCTTGTTGGACCAGATGATGGGGGAGTCGGAGTCATTGTGCAGGGTCTTGATGCACTCCCAGCCACTGGTTGAGGTGCCCTTGGTGAGGGTCAAGCCCCCAGGGAAGAAGTTCAGCACTTTGGGGTGGATGGAGAAGAAGGAGTCCAGCTTGTCAAATCTCATGTCTGGGTACAGGAAGAACTGAGCCCCCCACTTCTCATCCATCTTGATCAGGGTTAGGAAATGATCGATCCCGAAGTAGTAGAGCCCCTTGCAGTATTCAGGGGGCAGGACAACATTATTTTCACCTTCAGCTGTCCTCAAATTAGTCACACTGCGGATTACACCCTGGTTTTGGAAAATGATGAAGAAGGTCCAGCAAAGCCTCCCGTAGTGGTCCCCACCGCGGCACCTGGGATGCAGCTCAAAGACCTGAGCTCCCTTATCTGTACTTAGGTCCTGCACCACCCGGTAGGAACTGCCTTTGATGATGTAGATATTGGGGTCCTGCCTGCTGCCCACATAGTGATCCCCACCCAGGCACGCAGGGTGTAGGCCCTGGATCTTGATGTTGTGCCCCTTCTCAAGGAACTCAGTCGTCTGCAGGTAGCATCCCAGGTCAGAACGGACGACACAGTCTCCATTGATGTTGCGAAAGATGTCTGTGCCCAGGGAGTCCTTCCGAGGGACCAATGATCCAGTGACTGGCCTGGAGCCCTGGGGTGGGGACAAAGTGGAGGGAAGGGAGGGGAGCAGTTGGCAAAAGGATCAAGGCAGCTTAAGAAGACCATGTGCACATGGGGTTGGACTGGGAGACGTCAGGAGACTTCTCTGTTTCTATCAAGGGAAAAACTTTTCAGTGACACCAGGAGTGAATCCCTCAGGGCAACAATGACCCCTCTTCTCTCACCCCAGTGGAGCTATGGCAGATATACACCAGCTGGAGTATGGCCCATTGACACCTGTGACACTGTGGCCCATTAAAGCCAACTGGAGATCTGGCCCAGTGACACCAATGGAACTATTGCCAATATACACCAGCTGAGGTCTGGCCCACTGCTTCCAGTGGAGCTGTGGCCCTTTGACCTTAGCTCATCTGATCTTTTGTGAATGTTTGATGCTTGAAGACCTCCCCTCCCCTGTTCCAAGAGCAACCAGGCACCTGGGACAGGAATTGGGTAGCCCTGGGAGGTATCTGCAGTGAAGTCTGCTAGATGTGCCCTGGGCCTGCAACACTATCTTTGGGGGGTGGCGGAGGATTTTCTTGAGAGAAGAAGGGGAGGGGAAAGCCCAGGATCCTTCCTTGGGAGAATCCAGCCTCACCTGGGTTCCCACTTACCACCATTGATCTATCTGACTGGGCCATGTCTCCTGTCTCATCCAGTAAGTACGAAGGGCTGCCCTGCGTGGAGATAAAGAGGTGAGGAAACAAGAACAAGATCGTGACATATAACTCTGTGCCCAGCCAGGAGTCCATGAACAGAGCTCAAAAGAAAACAGTACACCAAAGTTCCCTCAATCTCAACCCACAGCTCCCTGCTATCCCAGTCCTTGGCTCCCCTCTCCCCGCCAGCTCTGCCAGTGCCCCTCAGTTCCAACCTGCAGCCCCCTGCTAGCCCAGAATTGGGCTCAGTGTTCTCCCGGGAATTGAAATTAGAGGGGCGGTTTGAATTTACAGTGGGCTGAGGGCCCAGAGATCAGATCATGGAGGTGAAGATGGGCTGTATGGCATCACAGTAAAAGCAAAAAAAAAAATCTTTTTTTTTAAAGTGTTCTTTTAATTTAAATTTACTTTTGAAAAATTAATTTTAATATAATATTTTTTAAAGTACAGAAACTCCTTAAGACAGTGATAGTGTGAGATAACAACCTTGGCAAATAATGTTTTCTAAATATCTTGTCCTTCTAGGAAACATATATTTATACGTTTCCTAGTCACAAATCAAGCATTCTGGAGCAAAGTCACTAAAACATAATAATCTAGCTGTCGAAAGAATGAGAAATTATATTAATTCCTTCTATATATGCATAAACTTTCACAAAATTTCAATCAAAAAAGGAGTTAAGCTTCCCGTGATTGCCCGGTTACTACAAGCAAGTTCCTTAAATTTTCATTGGCAAGGCGATTTGGCGCTAACTCTTGTCACCACATTTTAACCATCAAAAAACACCAATAAACACCAGCATTTGAATGTATGATGATTTTTATATATTTTTATACATATAATATATATACATTTATAGATATATGGTTAAATTTCAATTCAAATTTCCAACCAACAGCTGAATGGATTTTTTTTCCAATTAGAACAATTAGTTGGAAAAGGATTAAACTGGCAACTCTGCATGTAACTAGCTGACCACTAGGGGAGGAGGAGCTCCCCCCTCTTCCCACATCTCTGCCGGTACCCCCAATCCCAAACTGCAGCCTCTGCTTTCCCAACCCTGGGCTGGCTGGTCATGAGGAAGATACTCACTGGTAGGAGTTGCGTTTGCAGTCACTGTCCCTGTCCCTGTCTGGGAGTCTCCCTCTAGGGTGGATGGAGCTGGGGATTTCTGTTGAGGATCCTCCGCAACGTGAGACGCTCTCAAAGGGACCAGGTTATATGAGGCAGAGCTGGGCATTCCTGCCCCCTTCCCCTGACCTTCCTCTCTTGGTGTCACCAACACGTCCTGTTCTTCCCTGGGTTCCTGGATTGCAATTCCCCCTCCCCATAGCCTGCAGGGAGCAGACACCCAGACAGTTTCTCTGGGGCAGGGACACAGTGTTTCATGAGCGACCAGCACCCAGGCAGTCCTGGGCCAGAGAGGGACCCAGACAACATTACCACCTCCCCCGGCTGTGGCTGAGTCCTGACCTCACCCTGGGATGGGAGATTTGGGGTCTTGCTATCAAACCCCCTGCCCCATGTGTCCTTTTCCTTCCCCACTTCATTTCTTCTCTAGTCTAAGGGTATGTCTGCACTGCATCATGTGCAAGGTTCATGTACCCTGCCTGCCAGACCATGCTTTCCAAACTTGCCTACAAGCATCCACTCTGCACTGGTACACATGCTTCATACCCACCCTATATCTGGACCAGTGTGTTCATGCTGGTGATGTGCTCACACATCTCTGATGCTGTGGCTTCTGGGGCATATCCGAGGGGCCCCCTTGCTAGCTGTAACCGCCCCAGGGCTTGGGTCATGGTGCATTGTAGGACATCTTCTCTGTCCATCCTGCAGCACTTGGTCGGTAGTGCCCTTACACTGCCAACTCATCCACTAAGCCCTTTTGGGCCTGCAGGCTCCCTGCTCCCTGGATCCAGCACCAGATCCATGCTTGTGGCTTCACTGCTATAGCAGAAATCAGGCAGCAAAGCTTCGGGATGCTGGTCGACATTTCTGCTGCAGTTTCCAAGGCAGCCGTATCATAGAATCATAGAATCATAGAATATCAGGGTTGGAAGGGACCCCAGAAGGTCATCTAGTCCAACCCCCTGCTCAAAGCAGGACCAAGTCCCAGTTAAATCATCCCAGCCAGGGCTTTGTCAAGCCTGACCTTAAAAACCTCTAAGGAAGGAGATTCTACCACCTCCCTAGGTAACGCATTCCAGTGTTTCACCACCCTCTTAGTGAAAAAGTTTTTCCTAATATCCAATCTAAACTTCCCCCATTGCAACTTGAGACCATTACTCCTCGTTCTGTCATCTGCTACCATTGAGAACAGTCTAGAGCCATCCTCTTTGAAACCCCCTTTCAGGTAGTTGAAAGCAGCTATCAAATCCCCCCTCATTCTTCTCTTCTGCAGACTAAACAATCCCAGCTCCCTCAGCCTCTCCTCGTAAGTCATGTGCTCTAGACCCCTAATCATTTTTGTTGCCCTTCGCTGTACTCTTTCCAATTTATCCACATCCTTCTTGTAGTGTGGGGCCCAAAACTGGACACAGTACTCCAGATGAGGCCTCACCAGTGTCGAATAGAGGGGAACGATCACGTCCCTCGATCTGCTCGCTATGCCCCTACTATACATCCCAAATGCCATTGCCTCTTGGCAAACAAGGGCACACTGTGCTGACTCATATCCCAGCGTTCTCGTCCACTGTCACCCCTAGGTCCCTTTCCGCACCGAACTGCTGCCGAAGGGCCATTCGGCGTTCCTCCTAGTCTGTATCGGGCATTGGATTCTTTCCATCCTGACGTGCAGGACCCCTGCACATTATCCCTTATTGAACACTCTTAGATTTCTTTTGGCCCAATCTTCCAATTTGGTCTAGGTCCTTCTTTATCCTATCCCTCCCCTCCAGCGGAATCTACCACTCCCTCCATTTTAGTATTCATCCGCAAATTTGCTGAGAGTGCACTCCCCAACATCCTCCCGATCATTTATGAAGATATTGAACAAAATCGGGGCCCCAGGACCGACCCCTGGGGCACTCCACTTCAACACCGGCTGCCAACTAGACATGGAGCCATTGATCACTACCCGTTGAGCCCGACAATCTAGCCAGCTTTCTACCCACCTTATAGTGCATTCATCCAGCCCATACTTCCTTAACTTGCTGACAAGAATGCTGTGGGAGACCGTGTCAAAAGCTTTGCTAAAGTCAAGAAACAATACATCCACTGCTTTCCCTTCATCCACAGAACCAGTAATCTCATCATAAAAGGCGATTAGATTAGTCAGGCATGACCTTCCCTTGGTGAATCCATGCTGACTGTTCCTGATCACTTTCCTCTCCTCTAAGTGCTTCAGGATTGATTCTTTGAGGACCTGCTCCATGATTTTTCCAGGGACTGAGGTAGGCTGACCGGCCTGTAGTTCCCAGGATCCTCCTTCTTCCCTTTTTTAAAGATGGGCACTACATTAGCCTTTTTCCAGTCATCCGGGACTTCCCCCGTTCGCCACGAGTTTTCAAAGATAATGGCCAAGGGCTCTGCAATCACAGCCGCCAATTCCCTCAGCACTCTCGGATGCAATTCGTCCGGCCCCATGGACTTGTGCACGTCCAGCTTTTCTAAATAGTCCCTAACCACCTCTATCTCTACAGAGGGCTGGCCATCTCTTCCCCATTTTGTGATGCCCAGCACAGCAGTCTGGGAGCTGACCTTGTTAGTGAAAACAGAGGCAAAAAAAGCATTGAGTACATTAGCTTTTTCCACATCCTCTGTCACTAGCTTGCCTCCCTCATTCAGTAAGGGGCCCACACTTTCCTTGGCTTTCTTCTTGTTGCCAACATACCTGAAGAAACCCTTCTTGTTACTCTTGACATCTCTTGCTAGCTGCAGCTCCAGGTGCGATTTGGCCCTCCTGATATCTTTCCTACATGCCCGAGCAATATTTTTATACTCTTCCCTGGTCATATGTCCAACCTTCCACTTCTTGTAAGCTTCTTTTTTATGTTTAAGATCCGCTAAGATTTCACCATTAAGCCAAGCTGGTCGCCTGCCATATTTACTATTCTTTCGACTCATCGGGATGGTTTGTCCCTGTAACCTCAACAGGGATTCCTTGAAATACAGCCAGCTCTCCTGGACTCCCTTCCCTTTCATGTTAGTCCCCCAGGGGATCCTGGCCATCTGTTCCCTGAGGGAGTCAAAGTCTGCTTTCCTGAAGTCCAGGGTCCGTATCCTGCTGCTTACCTTTCTTCCCTGCGTCAGGATCCTGAACTCAACCAACTCATGGTCACTGCCTCCCAGATTCCCATCCACTTTTGCTTCCCCCACTAATTCTACCCGGTTTGTGAGCAGCAGGTCAAGAAAAGCGCTCCCCCTAGTTGGCTCCCCTAGCACTTGCACCAGGAAATTGTCCCCTACGCTTTCCAAAAACTTCCTGGATTGTCTATGCACCGCTGTATTGCTCTCCCAGCAGATATCAGGAAAATTAAAGTCACCCATGAGAATCAGGGCATGCGATCTAGTAGCTTCCGTGAGTTGCCGGAAGAAAGCCTCATCCACCTCATCCCCCTGGTCCGGTGGTCTATAGCAGACTCCCACCATGACATCACTCTTGTTGCACACACTTCTAAACTTAATCCAGAGACACTCAGGTTTTTCCACAGTTTCGTACCGGAGCTCTGAGCAGTCATACTGCTCCCTTACATACAGTGCTACTCCCCCACCTTTTCTGCCCTGCCTGTCCTTCCTGAACAGTTTATAACCATCCATGACTGTACTCCAGTCATGTGAGTTATCCCACCAAGTCTCTGTTATTCCAATCACGTCATAATTCCTTGACATCACCAGGACCTCCAGTTCTCCCTGCTTGTTTCCAAGGCTTTGTGCATTTGTATATAAGCACTTGAGATAACCTGTTGATCGCCCCTCATTCCCAGTATGAGGCAGGAGCCCTCCCCTCACAGACATTCCTGCCTGTGCTTCCTCCCGGTATCCCGCTTTCCCACTTACCTCAGGGCTTTGGTCTCCTTCCCCCGGTGAACCTAGTTTAAAGCCCTTCTCACTAGGTTAGCCAGCCTGCTGGCAAAGATGTTCTTCCCTCTCTTCGTAAGATGGAGCCCGTCTCTGCCCAGCACTCCTCCTTCATGGAACACCATCCCATGGTCAAAGAATCCAAAGCCTTCTCTCCGACACCACCTGCGTAGCCATTCGTTGACCTCCACGATTCGACGGTCCCTACCCAGGCCTTTTCCTTCCACGGGGAGGATGGACGAGAACACCACTTGCGCCTCCAACTCCTTTATCCTTCTTCCCAGAGCCACGTAGTCCGCAGTGATCCGCTCAAGGTCATTCTTGGCAGTATCATTGGTGCCCACGTGGAGAAGCAGGAAGGGGTAGCGATCCGAGGGCTTGATGAGTCTCGGCAGTCTCTCCGTCACATCACGAATCTTAGCCCCTGGCAAGCAGCAGACTTCTCGGTTTTCCCGGTCAGGGCGGCAGATAGATGACTCAGTCCCCCGGAGGAGAGAGTCCCCGACCACCACCACCCGCCTTCTCCTCTTGGGAGTGGTGGTCGTGGAACCCCCAACCTCAGGACATCGCATCTCATGCCTCCCAACCAGCGGAGTCTCCTTCTGCTTTCTCCCCCCAGACATATCATCTGGTCCACTCTCCGCATTGGTACCTGTGGAGAGAACATGAAAGCGGTTAGTTACCTGTGTCTGTGTTACTGGAACCCGGACATTCCGCTTACCTCTTCTGGAGGTCACATGTTGCCAAGCTTCTTCACTGGCCTCTTGGCTCCTCTGTGCAACCTGCTCTATATCTTTAGAGCTTTGTGCCCCTAGAAGCTATCCTGAGTTTGGTCCAGAAAATCCTCAGTCTCTCGTATACAACGCAGGGTCGTTACCTGTTGCTCCAGACCTTCAATCTTCTCTTCCAATATGGAGACCAGCTTGCACTTTGTACAGACAAAGTCGCTTCTGTCCTGTGGAAGAAAGACAAACATGGCACATCCAGTGCAGGTCACAACAGCTGAACCCCCCCCTTCCATATCACCTACCTACTATGAGCTTCCTCAGAGACGTTGGCAAGATGTAAGCCTCACTGGGCTCACTCCAGGCGAACTCCCAGGCAAACTCCTGCTGTGAGCTGCTCTGCTGTCCCCGCTGCTCCGCTGCTCCGCTGCCGCTCAGCTGGTTCGCGAGGCTCTGGCTATTTTTAAACAGCCAGGCTTCCCTGACGCAAACACACAGACACCCTAATGCCCGCCCCCTGCAGTGACGCGGTTGACGTAGCTGCTGCCTGCTGCCATCTAAGAACAGTTGACACCAGCTGCTGGTTTCATTTTCTTCCATGTAGGAATCCAGCTTTGACTCCACGTGGTGTCAGGGGGGTCATGGATCCAGCTACACCTATAGCTCTGGGTCTTGTTGGGCTACTGCCTCCCAAGCTCATCCCCAGATAGTTCCTCCAGATATGGGCCCAGGATGCCCCTAGATACTCCATCCGTGTTGGCTAACCTGGTGCTGGCAGCAGCACCAGGGTCTGCCAAGGGATCTGCTCTGGTGACTGCATGATCAGTTCTGGTGGTGTCCCTGTCTCCACTGCCTCTGCCTCTGGGTGCCCAAGTCCATCCTGGCTCAGCAGAAAGTCATGAATTACTCTGGTCTGGACGTGGTTCCCAGCAGCAGTGGAATTGCTGGTGCAAGGGTCAGGTAGCCGGGGTGCTCCCAGACGCACCATTCCCATCCTCCCCTTTGCAGCAGGTGGTCTTGAGATGCTTGAGCTGCTCCCAGCCCTGAGAACCGTACAGTGGATCCAGGCTCCTTGCTGAGCTTTCACAAACATGCTGGTTTTTTGTGTCTTGCTGAAGTCCTGGACCTTGCTGACCTCCCCTCCCCTCCCCTCCCCCTCCCCCCTGCCCCACATGTTGACCAAAACCCTGGAGTGTCTGGCCAGGGGACAGCCAATGGGTGAGGGGCACTGGCTCAGTTTCCCAACAGGCTGGGCCAAGGTATGTTTGAAGTTGAAGGGTTAAACATCATCAGTTGTATTTGAACCAGGAGGTGAGTGGGAAGACAGGAGACAGAAGCCCAGGATGCACAGGCCCAGGGGATTGTGGGATAGCATTGGTGGACCATACAAACATGAGCCTGGCAAGAAAGGTTCATTCATGTCCTTGCTGCCAGGGGGCCGGGCACAGTCACATGGGCTCAGACCCACATCTCTGAGCAAGGAAGCCCTCCTGTGTTCAAAGGGGGGACAGGCACGTGTCAGAGGGCTTTGTGGGTGGACACATTGGGCCTGGGCCATTCTGCAGCATAGACACACTCTGTGTGAGCTTGGACAAGCTACCTCTCATCTCAACCTCCATTGCATCCTCTTCTGAGTGGAGTTAAAATAACACTGCCCTTGTGGATGTAGAGTCTGGTCTTCAGCCAGGGGAAAGACTCCAATTGATTTCAGGGGATTTGAGGGGGGCCCTGAGCTTGTCAAGGCAGGCATGGTGGGCTGCAGCAAAGGGAATTAGGCTGGGATCCCGCCTTCACTGTTGCACCCACAAGGAAATGCTCTTGTCCAGGGATCCCTTGCTCTTCAGGGATCACGCCACAGGGTTTGCATAAACACACCTTGCTCCTATTATGCTCTGAGACTGTGCCTCTGGGTTTGCCCAGGGAAACTTCCTGCTCTGAGTCCTTTAGAAAAGGATGAGCTGAGCAGAGAAAGAAACACCCAACAGGGTAGCAGAGCAAACCTGGAAGACTAGTCCATGCTCAGTTCTTCAGGCTGGTTGGAGGGGAACAGGTCATTCCAGAGGTGCCAAGAGAAGCCCCTCAGCCCTGTCTCTTGTCTACCATACAGGGCTGCTGGATCCACCGCTCATTGCTTAGCTTATAAACCAGGGCTCAGGACTTTGCTTCCCACTGGGCCCAGGGCTTCAGCTCTCAAAGGTTTTGCATCTCCATGCTAACATACTGGTGGGTGGGACTCGAGGATAAAACCCTCTCATCTGTAGCAGGCTGTTAGCATTCTGGCCTGATTGACAAGCCAAGCATCTGATCAGGGACACCTCCCAGGCACCCTGACTGTGAAAGGTGTGTCACTATACACACAGACATATCATAAATGGAAACAACCGTTCCCAAAGTCAGACATAAAGGTGCACAAATGGAGCTGTTTGGAGAGCAGGGGATGAGCCCAAGCCTGGGATAGCAGGGGATTGCAGACTGGGATTTTGGGGTATCAGCAGAGCTGTGTATGGAGGAGCCCAGTGCTAGGAAGCAGAGAGCTCTGGCTTGGATTTGATGGGCACCAGAAGAGCCATTTAAAATCCACACCTTTGTCAGCAAACCCGTCTCTTCTCAACTCCCCACTTCACGTGGTGAATTATTTCCTTTTACTCCTAATACTTTGGAACTTCTTGGAACTGACTTTATTTGCTGGGTCCAAAGTCCCAGATCTTCCTGGCTCCCTGCCCAGCTGGGCTCCAGATAACAGGTAACGAAGAGGAAGGAAGCTCAGAGGATTTCATCTCAGAAGACATTTCACTGAATAGAATCAGAAATGTGGGGCTGTATTGCTCCTCGAGAGATCATCTAGTCCAGCCTCCAGTACTAAGGCAGGTCCAAGTAAACCTTGACCATCCCTGACAGGTGTTTGACCAACCCAGTTTTAAAATCCTCCAACAGTGGGGATTGCACGGGCTCTCTGGGTCACCTGTTCCAGAGCTTAGTTTCCCTAAGAGTTAGAAAGATTTTTCTACTATCTAACCAAAATCTCCCTTGCTACAGAGGAAGTCCATTCCTTCTTGTCCTATCTTCCGTGGACATGGAGAACCATTGATCCCTGAGCTCTGTAGAACAGCCCTTCATGTATCTGAGGACTGTTCTCAGGTCCCCGCTGTCTTCTTTTCTGAAGACAAACCTGTCCAGTTTTTTTTCACCTTTCCTCATAGGTCAGGTTTTCTAAACCTTTGATCACTTTTTTTGCTTTCCTTTGGACTCCCTCCAATATCTTTGTGTTTTGTCTAAAAACCAGTGTGTGGAAATCATAACTGGGGGGCAAAAAGCTGTTGCATATCTTCCTCCACATTGAGGGTAGGGGGCGAATTTCATGAGCTTTCTCTGTGCAACGCAAGATGGTATAATTTTGGGTCTACACTCCAGAGGAGAGTGTGTTCCTTGGCAACTGGGAGGTGCCTTAGCTGACCCTTCCCATGCAGAGCTGGTCTTAGCATCTGTGTGAGACTGCACCTGTATGTGGGCTAGAGGAGGCTTGAGAGCCTGTCACAGCAGTACAGTGAGAAAGGGATCCCAGGCTGGTGGGTCAGGCGGGCTCAGTGGTACCCCAGATCCAAGTGGCACCCCGGGGCGGAGGTGGGGGAAGGAACCATCACAAACACCTCTTCCTCCCATGCGTCATCCAGTCCTCCTGCTCCATGTAGACGCTTTTCCTGACAAACTCAGCCTGGAGGGAGAACTGCAACTGGGTGATGAGCTTGGTGAACTCTCTGGCCCTGAGGGACAGCTCAGTGGAGATACTCCAGTTGTGCTTGATGCTGCACATCTGCTGCTAGGCACCTTGTGGGTGATCTTGTCAGGGGCAGCCCGTCCATATTGGTGAACTAGGCGGTCACCTAGGGTGCCAAGTTAAATGGGGTGCCAAATTCAAGGAAAAAAAATCAAATGAAAAAAAAAGAAAAGGATGAAAAAATACAAATAAAATAACAAAGATGTCATTATTTCAATTGCCTTGCACATATGGAAGGAATATGAATTATAATTCATTTCTCTACATTTCTGAGAAGTTATTAATATGTCAAATCTTTTATTTACTGCAAAAATAAATAATATTTTAGCAATTTTTTTTCCAGTTTGCGACATAGGGTCAAGATGACCCACTCTGCAATTTTGATAAGCAATAACTCAGCCATAATGAAACACATCCACCAGTGGCAAGAGCTGCAATGCTAGTGACACCTAACTCGAATATACATCAAGGTCGCACAGCTGGAAATTCATGTAGAGTGGAGATATCGCGAGTTGATACATGTCAAATGGTCATTTTAATACACGTGGCAGGTAGATGGTTAAGAATCAAGCGAATACTGTGGAAAATTCTGTTTCTTGGTGCCAAAGAATAAATAATAATGTCTTTCAGCATTATAAATCCAAAATGTGAGTATCTTTAAGCATTATTAAACCTTAATGTTATTAACGGGCAGTATAATTATGAACTTTTCTTTGTTATAACTGGTTCACAAGTAATAAATAAGATCCATAAAAGAAAAGTAACAGCGTTAACACTTAATAGACTATGAAAGTGATCACAGGTTTCAGAGTAGCAGCCGTGTTAGTCTGTATTCGCAAAAAGAAAAGGAGTACTTGTGGCACCTTAGAGACTAACAAATTTATTAGAGCATAAGCTTTCGTGAGCTACAGCTCACTTCATCGGATGCATTTGGTGGAAAAAACAGAGGAGAGATTTATATACACACACACACAGAGAACATGAAACAATGGGTTTATCATACACACTGTAAGGAGAGTGATCACTTAAGATAAGTCATCACCAACAGCAGGGGGGGGAAGGAGGAAAACCTTTCATGGTGACAAGCAGGTAGGCTAATTCCAGCAGTTAACAAGAATATCAGAGGAACAGTGGGGGGTGGGGTACCTTTACTGGATCATCTGGCAATACAGCACGTTCAGATGCAGAAGCTCTTGCAAATGGCCTTTCCAAGTTCAAATTTGTGACTTCACTCATTATGTGGTATAATATCCTTTTCGAGATTAACATCACTAGTAAGCAGCTTCAGGAAAAGAACTTGAACATACATTCTGCTATTCAAAAACTGCAGCAAACTAAAAATATTCTGGAGGAATTCAGAAGTGATGAAGGGTTCAAAAGAACACTGGTAGATTGAGCTTGCTGAAGAAATAGACTTTCCAACAGAATTTGAACCAGAGACAGTTTGCATTCGGCAAAAGAAACAGCAGTTTTTATATGAAGGATGAGACACACCCATTCAGAACCCAGAACAAAGGTTCAAAGTGAATTTCTACTTCGCAGTCCTTGATACTACTATTCACTCGGTTGATGAAAGATTTCAACAGATGCAGCAGCTAGAGTCAATATTTGGCTTTCTGTATGATATCCACAGCATGCAAAAGGAAACAGCGAAACAGATAAAATACTGTGTTTCAAACTGGAGTCAGCATTGACTCATGAAAATTCAAAAGACATTGATGCTACAGATTTGTGGAGTGAGCTTCAGGCTTTTTTCAAGACGACTTAAGAAACATTCGCAAAAAGAAAAGGAGTACTTGTGGCACCTTAGAGACTAACAAATTTATTAGAGCATAAGCTTTCGTGAGCTACAGCTCACTTCATCGGATGCATTTGGTGGAAAAAACAGAGGAGAGATTTATATACACACACACAGAAAACATGAAACAATGGGTTTATCATACACACTGTAAGGAGAGTGATACTTAAGATAAGCCATCACCAGCAGCAGGGGGGGGAAAGGAGGAAAACCTTTCATCGTGACAAGCAAGGTAGGCTAATTCCAGCAGTTAACAAGAATATCAGAAAAAAGAAAAGGAGTACCCGTGGCACCTTAGAGACTAACAAATTTATTAGAGCATAAGCTTTCGTGAGCTACAGCTCACTTCATGGGGAAACAGGTGGGGGTGGGGTGGTGGGGGGAGAAATACATGGGGAAATAATTTACTTCTTTAATGAATCGTCCATCCCAGTCTCTATCAAGCCTAAGTTAATTGTATCCAGTTTGAAAATAATTCCAATTCAGCAGTCTCTCCTTGGAGCTGTTTTTGAAGCTTTTTTGTTGAGTATAGCCACTCTTGGTCTGTGATCGATTGACCAGAGAGATGAAGTGTTCTCAACTGGTTTTTGAATGTTATAATTCTTGACGTCTGATTTGTGTCCATTCATTCTTTTACGTAGAGACTGTCCAGTTTGGCCAATGTACATGGCAGAGGGGCATTGCTGGCACATGACAGCATATATCACATTGGTAGATGCGCAGGTGAACGAGCCTCTGATAGTGTGGCTGATGTGATTAGGCCCTATGATGGTATCCCCTGAATAGATATGTGGACAGAGTTGGCAACGGGCTTTGTTGCAAGGATAGGTTCCTGGGTTAGTGGTTCTGCTGTGTGGTGTGTGGATGCTGGTGAGTATTTGCTTCAGATTGGGGGGCTGTCTGTAAGCAAGGACTGGTCTGTCTCCCAAGATCTGTGAGAGTGATGGCTCGTCCTTCGGGATAGGTTGTAGATCCTTGATGATGCGTTGGAGAGGTTTTAGTTGGGGGCTGAAGGTGATGGCTAGTGGCGTTCTGTTGTTTTCTTTGTTGGGCCTGTCCTGTAGTAGGTGACTTCTGGGTACTCTTCTGGCTCTGGCAATCTGTTTCTTCACTTCAGCAGGTGGGTATTGTAGTTGTAGGAATGCATGATAGAGATCTTGTAGGTGTGTGTCTCTGTCTGAGGGGTTGGAGCAAATGCGGTTATATCGTAGCGCTTGGCTGTAGACAATGGATCGAGTGGTATGATCTGGATGAAAGCTAGAGGCATGTAGGTAGGAATAGCGGTCAGTAGGTTTCCGATATAGGGTGGTGTTTATGTGACCATCGCTTATTAGCACCCTAGTGTCCAGGAAGTGGATCTATTGTGTGGACTGGTCCAGGCTGAGGTTGATGGTGGGATGGAAATTGTTGAAATCATGGTGGAATTCCTCAAGAGCTTCTTTTCCATGGGTCCAGATGATGAAGATGTCATCAATGTAGCGCAAGTAGAGTAGGGGCATTAGGGGACGAGAGCTGAGGAAGCGTTGTTCTAAGTCAGCCATAAAAATGTTGGCATACTGTGGGGCCACGCGGGTACCCATCGCAGTGCCGCTGATTTGAAGGTATACATTGTCCCCAAATGTGAAATAGTTATGGGTCAGGACAAAGTCACAAAGTTCAGCCACCAGGTTAGCCGTGACATTATCGGGGATACTGTTCCTGACGGCTTGTAGTCCATCTTTGTGTGGAATGTTGGTGTAGAGGCTTCTACATCCATAGTGGCTAGGATGGTGTTTTTAGGAAGATCACCAATGGACTGTAGTTTCCTCAGGAAGTCAGTGGTGTCTCGAAGATAGCTGGGAGTGCTGGTAACGAAGGGCCTGAGGAGGGAGTCTACATAGCCAGACAATCCTGCTGTCAGGGTGCCAATGCCTGAGATGATGGGGCGTCCAGGATTTCCAGGTTTATGGATCTTGGGTAGCAGATAGAATACCCCAGGTCGGGGCTCCAGGGGTGTGTCTGTGCAGATTTGTTCTTTTGCTTTTTCAGGGAGTTTCTTGAGCAAATGCTGTAGTTTCTTTTGGTAACTCTCAGTGGGATCAGAGGGTAATGGCTTGTAGAAAGTGGTGTTGGAGAGCTGCCTAGTAGCCTCTTGTTCATACTCCGACCTATTCAGGATGACGACAGCACCTCCTTTGTCAAAGTGTCTCCAAGGCAAGAAGCTTACACAGCTTCGGCCTTCCTGAGTCTGATCTCGGAGCATTCAGCATCCCGTTCCACACCATGCACTTCCCACAGCGAGTCTGCCCAGGCGGGGGTCCTGGGGAACTCCGCAGTCAGACGTGACTCTCACCCCAACTCCACAGTCAGACGTGACTCTCAGCCAGCCGGTTAAACAGAAGGTTTATTAGTCGACAGGAACATGACGTAGGACATAACTTGTTAACACAGAAATCAGTGACTTTCAGCCAAGTCCATCTTGGGGAATCCTGAGCCAGGCAGCCTGGACTCCCCCTCTTCCAGTCCTCCCAAGCAGACTGCTAGCTTACAGAGACCCAACCTCCAACACCCCCATTGTTCCTTCTCCTTGTCTTTCTCTTGCTTCCCAGGCAAAGAGTCACCAGGTCGTCTCGGGGTTGCATCCTTCTCCTGGGTCTCAGGTTACGAAGGGCACCAGTCATAGCAGACAGATAGAACAGCCTCACCTGCCCCAGAGGTCTTAGCCAAAGCCACACACCCCTATTCCCACTGAGGTATTGGTGCAGCACACAGAGAAACTGAGGCACACATTATTCATGCAAAACAATAAACCTCACATAGGCTCAACAGTAAGACTCACATACAACGTAACAAGGGGAAATCCCCACTTCATCACAATTGGATTAAGTTAAGATTTGTAAATCCCAATTTAAGGACAAGGAATTTACCACGCTTAAAATAGAATTCCTTTTCTCTAAATGCTTAAACTGAAATCAGATTTTGATTTTGTAATTGTGGTTTTATGAACAAATGTCCGATCCTAGGTGGAACGGTTCATAAAAGAGAGGGACTGTGTTGCACTAACAGGGCCTACAAATTTGCCCTAATTTTGAGTTTAATTGTAAGAAGTGAGTGAAAGTTCATAAGATGTTGTAGTAACCAATAACAGCAAATGTTGATGTGCAAGGCACAGGGAAACCAGATAGAAAAATTGGATCAGTCTAAACTAAAAGGGTTACTTTGATATAATCCAAGGACCATGCTGAGAAATCATACTTGTTAAAACCAGATGACATGGAGCCGGAAGTTAAAAAGCCAAAATTGATGTGTTGGAATTTAGGCCTAATTGGTGAACAAAATAATAAGGGGATGGGCCATTCTGCCCAACGCTGCCCTTTTGGTGTCCTTGTAACCGTGCCTTAGTAGGTCACAATGGAGGATGCCAAATTCAGGACAAACTGCTGAGAAATAGGGCAAACGCAACCCAAAACTGGTGGTTATTCTTTTATAAGATAGACCAAACCAGCCACAAAAGTAAACTCCTGTTTCCCCACACTGGCTAACAAGAAAATATAAAGGCAGTTTCCTCAGGCATTCCAGTTCTTATATCACCACCAAAACCACTGGATTCAGAGATGAGTGATTCTTTACAACCAGTCTCATCAAATAATAGGTTCTTCTGATCCCAAAGTATCAGCCATACACCCAGGTCAATCTATAACTTAGATCTTACCCAAAAAATCACGCTGTTGCCAATCCTTTAGTATCTAAAATCTAAAGGTTTATTTAGAAAGAAAGAAAGAAAGAAAGAAAGAAAGAAAGAAAGAAAGAAAGAAAGAAAGAAAGAAAGAAAGAAAGAAAGAAAGAAAGAAAGAAAGAAAGGTGAGAGTTAAAATTGGTTAAAGGAAAAATTACATCCAGCAATGGCAAAGTTCTTGGTTAAGGCTTGTAGCAGTGAGGGACTAAACTGCTGGCCTAAGTCAAGTCTCTGGAGAACATCCACAGCTGGGATGGCTCATTCAGGCCTTTGTTCAGAGCTTAATTTTGTAACAAGGTTCCTCCAGCGGTACGAAGCAGGGTTGAAGACAAACTGGAGAAGATGCAGCTGCACTTTATAGTCTCTTGCCACGCGGCCTGAGCTTCCTTTGTTTCCAACACAAGCTGCCCCGCACATGGCTGGGAAGCCTCAGAGTTCTCTCCATGGGCAGGCCCCTGCGGGCCTTGCCGAGTCACAAGGCATGTCTGCCTTCTCTCAATGGGTCGATTGTATAGCTGATGGTCCTCAATAGGCCATGAAGCAGGCTAGGCAGTGCTGATGCCAAACTGTCTGGGGGTGTCATAGCACAAGTTTGAAATACAGACATACCTACATAACTATATCTCATAATACAAAGGTGATACAAACATATGAACAAGATCATATCTGGCAAATTATAACATTTTTGCAGATATCTTACATGGCATATTTGGCTGTGACCAGGATCACAGTGGGGGCTAGTTATGGTCACTCAATTAGGGTGAACTGCAAAGAATGAGTCAGACAATTCCCATAAAGCTGGTGGATATTCAAATGCTTATAACTTCACATACAAAAATGATATTATGCATATAGATAGCATAATCATAACTTATTCATAGACACCTCACTCAACAACCTTTGTACAACATGTGCTGCAAATATATAACAGTGATTGCAACAATGATCTATATGGTCATATTTTAATCAGATAACATCACAGTCCTTCAAGAAAGAGATTTTGTGAGAAAAATCTAAAGAAGAAAAAGAAGAACAGTAGAGAAAGAGCGAGTGTGGAGCACTGGGCCTGGTGCAAGACCTGAGGCCTGAACCAGAGGCCGTGAACCAAAGTCAGGCCATGTATCAAGGCAGATGTTTACAAGTTCACGGTCCAGAACATGAACTTTTCAGAGTTGTTGCTAGCGTATTAAGCATTAGATATTTATGTAAATACATTTTAAGACTAGCCCAGATACATCCCCATCTAGCACAAGATAAGATGGTTTGAAAGAACAATGAATAGGGATGTTGTGTCCAAGATAACACAAACAAGAAGAGATATCATGAAACACATCAGGTGGTACATAAATTGTACGTCCCAGTTGTTTGTCTCAGTCTATAAATGTCGGGGCACCTCGCCTTAACCCTTTGTGTGGCCTAGGGGACAGCAGAGACTCCCGCTACTGACTGAGCCCCTCCTTGCCACTGAGCACTCATGTGTTAATGTACCTGTAACCACAGAGCTAAGGCACTCGGACTGTGCCTTGAAGGCAATGCACCTGGCCGAGTGCCTTTGTCACCGAATGGTGCCTGTGGCCTTTCTTTACGAGTAACATCAAAGCCCACCGAATTTGCAGGCTGCCTGATCTGCTGTCAGTACTGATAACTGGAGCTTCAAGGACAGAAGCACGCAGTGCCCTGAACAGCGTTGCCAGGATCATGACCTTCTACTGTCAATAGTTAACAACAGGAGGCTGCTGGAGCGAGCTTCACAATCATGGCTACAACCCCCGACCAAAATTCTATCCCAGGTGAACAAACAGACCTATATAACAGCCGCAAATTCCCAAATGGAGAAAAATGGAGGTGATGCCTGAGTGGGGACAGAGAATGGAAAATGGGGGGTGTTTTGGGGGGAGCGCTATGGGTACAATGATGACTGGAGGGTGGGGAGGAGCATAGGATGGAGGTTCAACAAAGGTACACCCTACAAGGTACCTCAGGGATTTAGGCCTTATCCACAGCCCCCGAGCACCTCCCCTCTTCCAGGGATGCTCCATGTGGCTCCAGTCCGAGCTGATGGCCATTGCACAGACAGCTCCACATCTGGTCACTCGGTGGCACCCGGGACAGACAGTGCTGTGGACGATGTGCCTCCTGCTGGCCTAGCTGTGGCTGGAGCAGAGTCGATGGTCCATGGCTGCGTCTGCGCCAGGCGATATGGCCCCTTACAGGCCCCTGCAGGGGAATCCAAAGCAGGAATTGACTCATCTGGAGACCCTGCCACCTGGGCCTTGCTCCTGCCCCTCTGCAGTGAGGGTGTGTGTGGTGGGAGCAATGGGATCACATGGGGGGCAGCTTCTCACAGCCATTACCCCTATGTCCATCCAGGGCTCAGCACAGAGCCCCTGGGATCTCATGCTAAGCAGGGCCAGGCTGCCTTGGTACTCGGCTGGGAGACCAAGTGCTGCAGGGTCGGGGTTCAGCAGGGGGCACCCTCCCCCTTTAGTCAGTGCTTGCCCCAGTGTGGCTCTAGGGAGTGCTGTGCTGCAAGGACTCGGGGGGCAGGGGGCGCTGGGCTTCAGGGTGTGTCACTCACCTTGCCTCCTCCTCAGGTCCCAGCCCAGGGTCCCTATTCCCAGGGCAGCGAGGATGCAGACAGGAACAATCACCAGGACACCAGGCTGGCTTGTGGGCTGGGAATCTGCAAAAAACCCCAAGACAAACTGAGCCATGGGGCCCCCAAAACTTTTTACCTCTCTCGTCCCCTGGGGCCTGCCCCCACCACTACCTGTCCGATAGCTCTGGGCTAGTGCTGGGGGTAGGGTGAGAAAGGATTATTAATCACAGGGCTGGGCTAGCAGGGGACTGCAGGTCAGGAATGTGGGGCACTGGCAGAGCTGTCACCTGTCTTCTGAGCGATTAAAGGCACATTGATCTTCATCAAGAACCTGCAGTGCTCCTACGGGTGGACTTCCAACACAGCGAACGTCTCCCCTTTGCAGTTCCAGAGCTTTGCCGCTCGCCAGGCCTCCGGGTGCCATGAGAACCAGCGGCTCTGGTCGGCCTGGTACTGCAGCACGTCCTGCCCATTGAGGTGATGGCATCGTCCAGCTCACAGGTCTTCAGGATCTGCATGTAATAGGACTCTGGGGGCAGAATGGCTGCGTGAGGAACTGAGCAGCTGAGCACAGAGCTGCCACGAGGAGGAGAGGCAGGGCGAAGTTCTCCCATGTATAGAAACCAGGAGTCCTGGATTCCATCCCCACTCTAACCACTAAGTATCAGGGAAATCACTCCCCTCTGGTGTCCTCTCCACACCTCCCTCCAACCCACATTCAGGTGCCCACCCATTCCCTTTCTGAGCCAAGCTGAGTGTTGGGGCTCAGGGACTCACCTGCCCTTGGGGAGCTGGTGTTCATCTTCCTCACCAGGCCCTGGTCCTCAGTCTCCAACCAGGAGTCCCAGGGCTGGCACCAAGCTTTGCTCTCACTCCAGAACTGGTCTCCCAGGCTGTAGCCATTGCAGGGAGCCAGCCTGCCAGTGTTGCTGTCATAGGCTGAGCGCACCAGGTCATTCGCCCTCGCCACATACAGCCGCTTGGGCAGACCAGGGGCCGCCCATGGGGAGATGAGCTGGAAGCGGGAGACATGATGAACCCCTGTAGGAAGGAGAGAGACCGGGATGGGAATGGGACCCCAGCATCTGGGACAGCAACCCAAGGGGGCCCTGCAGCCCGGCCTGGGGAAAGAGAGCGGGATGGGAATGGGACCCCGGCATCTGGAACAGCGACCCAAGGAGGTATCATCCTGGAGGGGACAGGACGGCAGCTTTACAGGGTGAGACCGGAAGCCAGGACCCAGAGAGCTGGATAGGTCCTCTGGTGTTTCCTGTCAGAGCAGCAGAGAGCACAGCTATCTGTGTGCTGACTGCTGAGCTCTCTGCTGCTCTGACAGGAAACACCAGAGGGGAAACCCAGACCCACAAGCTGAGCAAAGTTCAGAAACCACAAATCAACTGTCCCTTCCCCCCCGCTCACTGTGCCACAGGAAGCCTCGTTCCCCACCGGCACAATTAAGACTGAATAACTCCTGCTGATGTTTCCAAGTTGTCTCTATTATAACGTGGGGTTCCTTTGTGTGTGTGTGTCGAGGTGGGGGGCGATCTGTGAGCACAGCAGACTAGTCGTCAGGTGATCCAACACACAACTGTTGCAATCGGTCGGGAGGATGCCGGGACACATGACTTTGTGGGTGGTGTCAAGTGTAGGAGTGTCAAGTGTGGCATGCTGTTGCCTCACTAATATTGTTCAGGCTGCTGGAGCTCTGCCAGCTGCTCAGTGCTTTTATCCCAGAAGCTCCGGTGTTATCAGCACTGGCTAGGGTTGTCAGCTGTCCCATATTACAAGGGATGTCCCTTATTGAAATAGAAAATAGCCTGTCCCATACTCCATCAGTCCTGGACGCTGTGACATGTGGGGCCTTGATGGTCGAGTTGGGGAGCCTCTGTCAGTCCAGTTGTGATGCAGCAGGGAGCGGGGAGCATGGACCTGGGGATGTTGCAGCGAGTTTTACTGGGACTGTCGGCACTGGAGAGGGGAGACTCTCCTTGAGGGAAGATACCTGAGCATGTAACATGAGAGCCCAGGATGGGGGTTGGGACCAGGTGACACCTTCTGCCCAGGAAACTGGACAAAGGCTGGAGGAGGAACGAGGGGGAGGCAGGGCGAGAGGGCTGGAGGGGGTTTCAGTTTGGAGCTGGCTGGGGAAACGGAAGGAGTCCCAGGGCTGGGGTCTAAGCTCCCTGCCCTCCAGAAGGTCTCGACTGAGGGGTCCTGGTGGTACCTACAAGCTCTGTTTGGGACCGTGTTCCTGTCATCCAATAAACCTTCCGTTTTACTGCCTGGCTGAGAGTCACGGTGAATCGCAGGAAGTGGGGTGCAGGGCCCTGACTTCCCCACACTCTGTGACACCAGTATGGGGGTGGCCCACTCCGCCACTCGGTCATCAGGCTTCCCCGTTAAGCGGGTGATTTCTGCCAAGTGTGGCCCGGCCCCAACCAGGGTCACCTAAACAGATAACCCCTGGATCCTGAGAGGCAAAACTATCAAAGAGTCTGTGGCCCCGCAGCCTCCTGGCAGGGGTGGCAAAGCAGTCGAACAGTCTGGGAAATTAGCCCCCAGGTCAGGGCGAAGCGACAAGCAGGCTGCAGCCCCGGGGCGGGGGAGGCAAGCGAACAATCAGTCTAAAGGCCTAACGACTCTAGGGCCCGGGCTGTAGTTTTGGCAGCTTCCTCATTGCCAGCGGCTCAGCTTCCACAGTGGTCTCCGCAGTTGGCGGGTCGCCTGCCAGGCAGTCCAGGTCCCCGGGCTTTACCGCCAGGGGCTCTGCAGGGGCCGACAGTGCACTCCCGCTCTGCCCTGGCCTGGGCTGCCTCCTTTTATAGGCGTTCTCCTCTCCGCTTGGAGCACGTGCAGCAAGGGAGAGGGGGCGTGGCCTCCTGTGTCCACAGTGATTGGTCCGCCCCGGCTGGTACAGCCCTTATCCCGCATTTCAGCAGCAGAGAGCCAGTACCCATGGGTGCATCTTCCCACTCCCCTCTGGACCCTGGCCCTTCAGGGAAAGCAGATGGGCCATGTGCAAGCTTTTGAGTGCAGCCCCATGTGCTTTCCCGGTGCAGGTTCTTTCTGGCAGGACAAGTGAACGGGGCTGTGTGCCCTGGAGCTGCGCTGAAGGGCCAGGGTCAGGAAGGGGATATGTCTGGCGGGGGGGGGTCGATATTCCCAAGATGCAGCCTCCCCCCTCGCAGAGGCTGTGCCTACAACCCCAGCACAGGAGCATCACTGCTGGTTGGTGGCTGCTGCAGCTGCACCGGGGGGGGAGCAAGACAGGTACGGAGCCTGGTCCTGTCAACCAAGACCACTGTCAGTGCTGCAAAAAGCAACAAGAAACACTCCTGGCAAATGTAGATGAGTCCTGCTTAGTAGTATTATTAATAATGATATCAGGAGGAGGGGTGGGACAGGGGGTGCTAAGAAAACAGTCCCTTATTTTTGAAATACGTCGGCAACCGTAATAGCAGATAGTGCAGCCTGATAATTCAGCAGACTTCGATGCTGCTCATACAGAAGGACCACAAGCATGGTTTGGTGACAAAGGCACTCGGCCAGTGTATTGCCTTCAAGGCACAGTCCTAGTGCCCTGGCTCCGTGGCGACAGGTACATTTACACCTGAGTGTCCTGTGGCAAGGAGGGGCTCAGTCAGCAGCAGGAGTCTCTTCTGTCTCCTAGGCCACACAAAGGGTTAAGGCGAGGTACCCTGACATTTATAGACTGAGACAAACAACTAGGATGTACAATTACATACCACCCATTGGGTGCCGATAGAGGCAATATTTCCCCTTTTGCAAGAACAGAGTCTGAGTCTAGAAAAGAAATTTTTAATAAAAAGGGGGAAGATAACTCCGCATTAACTTGGGAAAATGCTGCAAGCAGGAGTTGTAAGCATAAAACCATGAGCAAAACACCCACCCTAGAGTACATTGGGCAGTGTCCTTTTGACTCCAGTTCTTAAGTCCAGCAACCAAAAGTTCCTTTAACGTGTCCCTCTCTTCTTCCTCCACTGCAGCCCACTCACAGTTGTTGTCCTCGGTCAGTGAAGACCCAGAGTTCAAAGGTGCCTCTGCAGAGTCCTCCTCCTACCCTGGCGGCAAGGGGGGGACCTTGCTTCCCCAGCTGTCCAGGGGCTCGCTCCAGTATTAGCCACTCTGCTGGCTGCTCATTGCTCTGCTCCGCCGGCTCCCCTACCGTCCACTCACCTCTGTGCTCCACCAGCCAGCCTGCTGGTCGAGCGCCACTGCACTCCGCTCAACCGGCCGCCCTGCCGGCACCGTGCTGGTCCCTCCCTCAGCTGTCCTGACAGCTACTCACCACTCTGCTCTGCTCTGCACCCTCTGGGATGTATTGATGTCCCACCACGTAACACAGCTCTCAGTGATTTCAGCTGTTAGTGGGGGAGTCTCATGGCTAGTGCAGGATGAGAAGTCTCTTGCATCAGAGACACTGTCCCAAAGCAGGTCTAATGCTTAGGCCTGGTTATCAGTGATTTCAGCTCTATTGGTCTGCAACAAGACTCTCCATTGAGTCTCAATCAGCTCTGTTATTACACAGTGGAAACAGGAAGGGTCAAATGATGTCTAGGACCCTTAGGGAGGACCCACACCAGCAGGTACAAGTACTTGTCCACACCCTCTCTCAACTCCACTGAGCTTTGGCACCCATGTCCCCTGCCTAGCGAGTGCAGTTTTGCTGAGATTGAGTCCTTAGTCAGGATGTGATGGGGTCCCCCGGGTGCAGCCTGGACTGTGGGACTGCTGAGCCCTCCAAACCCACCAGCCTGGGCTGCCTCTCACACTGTGATGCTGATTTCAGGCTACAAGCCTCTGACAGGCCTTGCACTTACACAGCCATCCACAGGCAGGGACACACCCAGTTGAGGTACATGAATGATCTCCCAGCCACTCATGAACCATTAATAAAGAGGCTTCAGCCAGTTTCCCCCAGCTCATCAGTCTTGCACCCCAGAACTGTCCCATCTTGCACTGGTCAGAAGCCTGGCCAGGGTAAGTTCATTACCTAGTTCACCACTTTGTCAAAGAAAGTGGACATGCACCAGCCTTTGTAACCTGAGCTGAGATTTCCCCAGACACTTAACGAAAACACACTGCTTTAGTATCGGGGGTAGCCGTGTTAGTCTGTATCCACAAAAACAACAAGGAGTCCGGTGGCACCTTAAAGACTAACAAATTTATTTGGGCATAAGCTTTTGTGGGTAAAAAACCCACTTCTTCAGATGCATCGCGCGCAACCACACTCACACTTCAGAGTACTGCCGCGGGAGTGCTCCCGCGACAGCGCTTTGAAGTTTCCAGTGTAGCCATGCCCTAATCAAGATTTGAACCAAGCACCCTAACAGATTGTACAAGCAGGTTACATTCCCTCAATACACAGGCTAGGACAACCTTCCAACCTGGGACCAAACTTCCCCAGTTCAAAGTCTTTGTCTTCCAGACATGCTTCCAGGTGCTAAGATGGGAGTGGAGGGAGAGAGAGGCCAAGTGATGATGTCATTCTCCCTCTTTTATACCTTCTTCCAGCTTGCTGGAAAGATCTTTTCTGTGATTTAGGTTAGTTCACCCCCATGGCATACATGCCTTCTCTGAGAAGACTGGGAGAGTGAATTGGGTGTTGATGAGCCATTAACACCCATCTGGCCAGTGATGGCTACTCCTTTGTTGTAACTGAAAGGCTGGCTGTGGGTGTTCCCAACCTCCAACATATTTCAGTGACAGCAATGCTATCATTGTATGTGGAGTTATGAAGCACACACAGTCCAACAAGATATTAATGTTCAACAGATCAAGACTTTTGAAATAATACCTCACAAGGAATACTTTGTAAGACACATATCATAATTATATGACAGTGTGAATATGGGGGTTCCATAGTGCTACTTTGAGGTACAGAGTGTCACACAGGGAATGCCACGCCCAGTTCTGCTGCCCTTGATTCACACAACAAGGATAACAACCCTTTAGTACCCCTGCACCAATAACAAAGTGACTTGTGATCCAACACCAGCCAAAAGTCATCGTATACCAAAAGCATCCCCATCATGCTGAGCACCAAGGCAGGGGGCATGTGCCTATGCAAACAAGGTTGGTTCCTGAAGTCCTCTTCGCCAGCTCATCACTAGATGTCAGGGGAGAGTTCATTCAGACCTTACATCGGCTAACATGATTTATGGCACAGAAAGGGTAAGGGTTGCTTTATGGAAGGATGGTGCATTTCCATGAAACATGGAACGTTTATCGCAATGGACAAAACAACTGTCAATAAGACATGCCATTTAATTAAAAACCCAAAGAGGCTCCAAAAAGAAGCCACAACAGCTTGTGTTTTCTTTTTCACATGGCTGTGTGCTTTGGATGCAAAATCCAACCTGGCACCAAGACAGATCAGTGAATATAAGAAATGGAGCTTCACCATTAACATTTTTATCCAAAAGTTGTGTTTAGCCGTCAAGTAAATGTCATTAGCAAGTAAAAACCTATATGGTAGTGATATGAAAATGGAAAAAGAATAATTATATTAAAACTAAGCAATTGTATAAAAGATTGAAATGCCCTTGATTAAAAACAAATCCAACAAGTAGCTTAGGGTTACGTCTATTGAAAATATTGTTTCACAATATTTAGTTGATTAACATGCCAAGTGTAAAATTTTACAAGTCTGCAGTCAGTGGAGTTTGGTCAAAAATGGTTACAAATTACTCAAAGGCTTTATGGTGGATAAAGAAGGAAACTTTTAAAATGCATAAGCCTGCCAAGGTGAAGTAGCAGTGAAATCGAAAGCAGCTTGGTGGAATCAGCAGGGGAGCCAAGCTGTCTGGGACTGGTGTGTTGCTCAGAAAGCAAGCTGACAGAGAGATGCTGAGGGAACATGACTAAGCATTTGAACAGAAGCGAGCAGCAGAAGTACTTGATCCATTAAATGAGCAATATTTGATCCCCCAGCACATCCCCTTCACCACGGATGCTCCATGTAGCTCCAGTCAAATCCGATGGCCCTGGCACAGCCGGCTCTGAGTCTGGTCACTCGGTGGCATCTGGGCAAGAAGATGCTGTGAACAAGGAGTTTCCTGCTGGCTTAGCTATGGCTGGAGCAGAGTCGAGAGTCCCTGGCTGTGTCTGTGCCGTGCGATACGGCCCCTTCTGGGCCCCTGCAGGGGAAGCCAAAGCAGGAATTCACTCATCTTGAGACTCTGCCATCTGGGGCTTGGTCCTGACCCCCTGCAGCGAAGATGTGTGAGGGGGGCAATGGGGATCACAGCTGGGGCAGCTTCCCACAGCCATTACCCCTATGTCTATCCAGGGCTCTGCACAGAGCCCCTGCAATCTCATGCTAAGCAGGGCCAGGCTCATAGTGCAGGATGGGGACTCAGCAGGGGGCACCATCCCCTCCTGGTTCATGCTGGCCCCAGGGCAGTGCTGGGGGAGCCTTGCTGCAGGGAGAGGGACAGGAGCTTAGAAGGGAGCATCACTCACCTAGCCGCCACCTCCTTCTCAGGTACCAGCCCAGGGCCACGACTCCCAAGGCAGCGAGGATGCACCCAGCAACGATTGCCGGCACACCAGTCTGGCCTGTGACCTGGGAATCTGGAAATTCCCCGAGACAGACTGAGCCACGGGCTCACTGAAGCCCCTGTGCCCCTGCTCCCCACCCGCTCCCTGCCCAATAACCCTGGGCTAGCACCACCCCCCTTGTGTCACCACCCCTCTTGTGTCTGCCCTGCAACTAGATATCCTTCTTTCTGCCTCCCCCTCCCGGTCTGTGAGCCCCCCAGTACCCTTTCTCTTCTTCCCCTCCCCTCTGAGCCCCTCAAAAGACTTCTCTCCCCCTCCCCTTAGTACCTCTCTTTGTCTACCCATCCCCTGGTGCCCACCCAAAACTCCCTCTTTACATTTCCCACCCACCTCTCCCCTGTACCCTTTGTGTCCACCTCCCCCATTCCCCTTCCCTAAGTAGGAGGTACCCCATTTCCAGCTTCTCCCCACTGCTCCCCATGCTCTGCCCTCCCCATACTCACCCCAGGTCACCCTTAGCGGGTCATGCCCCAGGCTGCTGTGTCTCACCACACACACATGTTCTGCAGGGCCAACCCCCTTCTGCCCCAGCTCGATGGACACCTGGATCTGGAAGGTTAAGTCCCCATTGGGCAGGATGCCACTGGTCAGCTGCTCCCCCTGGGCCACTTGGCCTCCCCGCTCCCAGATCACCTCGATGTCGCGGGGATAGAACCCCGTCACGTGGCAGACGAGGCGGCGCGGCCGGTCCTGGGTCCCTGGGACAAGGGCCACATGCACTGTGGGCTGGGCTGGGGGGAGAGTGAGAAAGGGTTATTAATCATAGGTAACAGGACAGCAGGGGACTGCAGATTGGGAGTGAGGAGCACTGGCAAAGCTGTCACCTGTCTTCTGAGCGATGAAAGGCAGAGCGAGTTCGATCATGAACCTGCAATGCTGGGGCTGGATGAGGTTCCACGCAGTGAAAGTCTCCCCTTCACGGTTCCAGCGCTCCGCCACTCGCCAGGCTGCCGGGTGCTCCGAGAACCAGCGGTTCTGGTCGGACTGGTACCGCAGCACGTCCTCCCCGTTGAGGGAATATCTCGTGACGGCTCGGACGGCACCGGTGGCATCGTCCAGCTCACAAGTCTTCAGGATCTGCATGTAGTAGGGCTCTGGGGGCAGAATGGCTGCGTGAGCAACTGAGCACAGAGCTGACATCTGGGGCCAGAGTGGGGGAGAAGTTCTCATGCCTAGAACCAGGAGTCCTGACTCCCAGCATGCCCTGCTCTAACCCACTCAACTCTGCTGCCTCCTACCCTCAGGGAGAGAACCCAGGAGTCCGGAATCCCCACGCTAACCACTAGGTATCAGGGAAGTCACTCCCCTCTGGTGTACCCTTCCCCCAGCTCCCTCCTACCTCCTTTGAGCTGCCCGCCCATCATTTCCAAAGCCAAGCGCTGGGGCTCAAGGACTCACCTCCCTGTGGGGAACTGGTGTTCACCTCCTGCACCAGGGCCTGGTACTTGGTCTCCACCCAGGACTCCCAGAGCATGCATTTGCCTGCACTCCAGGACTCCTGGCTGTCCGGTTTGTAGCCACTGCGGGGAGCCAGCCTGCCGGTGTTGCTGTCATAGGCTGAGCACACCAGGACATTCACCCTTGTCACATCCAGCCGCTTGGGCAGACCAGGGGCTGCCCACGGGGAGATGAGCTGGAAACAGGAGACATGGTGAATCCCTGTAGGAAGGAGAGAGACCGGGATGGGCATGGGACCCCGGCATCTGGGACAGCGACCCAAAGGCGCCCTGCAGCCCCCTGCCCCGGGGAAAGAGACCAGGATGGGCATGGGACCCCGGCATCTGGGACAGCGACCAAAGGGTGCCCTGCAGCCCCCAGCCCCGGGGAAAGAGACCAGGATGGGCATGGGACCCCGGCATCTGGGACAGCGACCCAAGGGCACCCTGCAGCCCCCAGCCCCGGGGAAAGAGACCGGGATGGGCATGGGACCCCGGCATCTGGGACAGCGACCCAAGGACGCCCTGCAGCCCCCAGCCCCGGGGAAAGAGACTGGGATGGGCATGGGACCCCGGCATCTGGGACAGCGACCCAAGGGCGCCCTGCAGCCCCCTGCCCCGGGGAAAGAGACCGGGATGGGCATGAGACCCCGGCATCTGGGACAGCGATCCAAGGGCGCCCTGCAGCCCCCAGCCCCGGGGAAAGAGACCGGGATGGGCATGGGACCCCGGCATCTGGGACAGCGACCCAAGGGCGCCCTGCAGCCCCCTGCCCTGGGGAAAGAGACCGGGATGGGCATGGGACCCCAACATCTGGGACAGCGACCCAAGGGTGCCCTGCAGCCCCCTGCCCCGGGGAAAGAGACCGGGATGGGCATGGGACCCCGGCATCTGGGACAGCGAGCCAAGGGTGCCCTGCAGCCCCCAGCCCCGGGGAAAGAGACCGGGATGGGCATGGGACCCCGGCATCTGGGACAGAGACCCAAGGGCGCACTACAGCCCCCAGCCCCGGGGAAAGAGACCGGGATGGGCATGGGACCCCGGCATCTGGGACAGCGACCCAAGGGCGCCCTGCAGCCCCCTGCCCTGGGGAAAAAGACCGGGATGGGCATGAGACCCCGGCATCTGGGACAGCGACCCAAGGGCACCCTGCAGCCCCCAGCCCAAGGGAAAGAGACCAGGATGGGCATGGGACCCCGGCATCTGGGACAGCGACCCAAGGGCGCCCTGCAGCCCCCTGCCCTGGGGAAAGAGACCGGGATGGGCATGGGACCCTGACATCTGGGACAGCGACCCAAGGGTGCCCTGCAGCCCCCAGCCCAAGGGAAAGAGACCAGGATGGGCATGGGACCCCGGCATCTGGGACAGCGACCAAAGGGCGCCCTGCAGCCCCCTGCCCTGGGGAAAGAGACCGGGATGGGCATGGGACCCTGACATCTGGGACAGCGAGCCAAGGGTGCCCTGCAGCCCCCTGCCCCGGGGAAGGAGACCGGGATGGGCATGGGACCCCGGCATCTGGGACAGCGACCCAAGGGCGCCCTGCAGCCCCCTGCCCCGGGGAAACACACCGGGATGGGCATGGGACCCCGGCATCTGGGACAGCGACCCAAGGGCGCCCTGCAGCCCCCAGCCCCGGGGAAAGAGACCGGGATGGGCATGGGACCCCGGCATCTGGGACAGCGACCCAAGGGCGCCCTGCAGCCCCCTGCCCCGGGGAAAGAGACCGGGATGGGCATGGGACCCCGGCATCTGGGACAGCGACTCAAGGGCGCCCTGCAGGCCCCAGCCCCGGGGAAAGAGACCGGGATGGGCATGGGACCCCGGCATCTGGGACAGCGACCCAAGGGCGCCCTGCAGCCCCCTGCCCTGGGGAAAGAGACCGGGATGGGCATGGGACCCCGGCATCTGGGACAGCGACCCAAGGGCGCCCTGCAGCCCCCAGCCCCGGGGAAAGAGACCGGGATGGGCATGGGACCCCGGCATCTGGGACAGCGACCCAAGGGCGCCCTGCAGCCCCCTGCCCTGGGGAAAGAGACCGGGATGGGCATGGGACCCCGGCATCTGGGACAGCGACCCAAGGGCGCCCTGCAGGCCCCAGCCCCGGGGAAAGAGACCGGGATGGGCATGGGACCCCGGCATCAGGGACAGCGACCCAAGGGCGCCCTGCAGCCCCCTGCCCCGGGGAAGAGACCGGGATGGGCATGGGACCCCGGCATCTGGGACAGCGACCCAAGGGCGCCCTGCAGCCCCCAGCCCCGGGGAAAGAGACCGGGATGGGCATGGGACCCCGGCATCTGGGACAGCGACCCAAGGGCGCCCTGCAGCCCCCTGCCCCGGGGAAAGAGACCGGGATGGGCATGGGACCCTGGCATCTGGGACAGTGACCCAGGGGCGCCCTGCAGCCCCCAGCCCCGGGGAAAGAGACCGGGATGGGCATGGGACCCCGGCATCTGGGACAGCGACCCAAGGGCGCCCTGCAGCCCCCTGCCCCGGGGAAAGAGACCGGGATGGGCATGGGACCCCGGCATCTGGGACAGCGACCCAAGGGCGCCCTGCAGCCCCCTGCCCCGGGGAAAGAGACCGGGATGGGCATGGGACCCCGGCATCTGGGACAGCGACCCAAGGGCACCCTGCAGCCCCCAGCCCAAGGGAAAGAGACCAGGATGGGCATGGGACCCCGGCATCTGGGACAGCGACCCAAGGGCGCCCTGCAGCCCCCTGCCCTGGGGAAAGAGACCGGGATGGGCATGGGACCCTGACATCTGGGACAGCGACCCAAGGGTGCCCTGCAGCCCCCAGCCCAAGGGAAAGAGACCAGGATGGGCATGGGACCCCGGCATCTGGGACAGCGACCCAAGGGCGCCCTGCAGCCCCCTGCCCTGGGGAAAGAGACCGGGATGGGCATGGGACCCTGACATCTGGGACAGCGACCCAAGGGTGCCCTGCAGCCCCCAGCCCAAGGGAAAGAGACCAGGATGGGCATGGGACCCCGGCATCTGGGACAGCGACCAAAGGGCGCCCTGCAGCCCCCTGCCCTGGGGAAAGAGACCGGGATGGGCATGGGACCCTGACATCTGGGACAGCGAGCCAAGGGTGCCCTGCAGCCCCCTGCCCCGGGGAAAGAGACCGGGATGGGCATGGGACCCCGGCATCTGGGACAGCGACCAAAGGGCGCCCTGCAGCCCCCTGCCCTGGGGAAAGAGACCGGGATGGGCATGGGACCCTGACATCTGGGACAGCGAGCCAAGGGTGCCCTGCAGCCCCCTGCCCCGGGGAAAGAGAACGGGATGGGCATGGGACCCCGGCATCCGGGACAGCGACCCAAGGGCGCCCTGCAGCCCCCTGCCCCGGGGAAAGAGACCGGGATGGGCATGGGACCCCGGCATCTGGGACAGCGACCCAAGGGTGCCCTGCAGCCCCCTGCCCCAGGGAAAGAGACCGGGATGGGCATGGGACCCCGGCATCTGGGACAGCGACCCAAGGGCACCTGCAGCCCCCAGCCCCGGGGAAAGAGACCAGGATGGGCATGGGACCCCGGCATCTGGGACAGCGACCCAAGGGCGCCCTGCAGCCCCCTGCCCTGGGGAAAGAGACCGGGATGGGCATGGGACCCTGACATCTGGGACAGTGACCCAAGGGTGCCCTGCAGCCCCCAGCCCAAGGGAAAGAGACCAGGATGGGCATGGGACCCCGGCATCTGGGACAGCGACCCAAGGGCGCCCTGCAGCCCCCTGCCCTGGGGAAAGAGACCGGGATGGGCATGGGACCCTGACATCTGGGACAGCGACCCAAGGGTGCCCTGCAGCCCCCAGCCCAAGGGAAAGAGACCAGGATGGGCATGGGACCCCGGCATCTGGGACAGCGACCAAAGGGCGCCCTGCAGCCCCCTGCCCTGGGGAAAGAGACCGGGATGGGCATGGGACCCTGACATCTGGGACAGCGAGCCAAGGGTGCCCTGCAGCCCCCTGCCCCGGGGAAGGAGACCGGGATGGGCATGGGACCCCGGCATCTGGGACAGCGACACAAGGGCTCCCTGCAGCCCCCTGCCCCGGGGAAAGAGACCGGGATGGGCATGGGACCCCAGCATCTGGGACAGCGACCCAAGGGCGCCCTGCAGCCCCCAGCCCCGGGGAAAGAGACCGGGATGGGCATGGGACCCCGGCATCTGGGACAGCAACCCAAGGGCGCCCTGCAGCCCCCAGCCCCGGGGAAAGAGACCGGGATGGGCATGGGACCCCGGCATCTGGGACAGCGACCCAAGGGCGCCCTGCAGCCCCTGCCCTGGGGAAAGAGACCGGGATGGGCATGGGACCCCGGCATCTGGGACAACGACCCAAGGGCGCCCTGCAGGCCCCAGCCCCGGGGAAAGAGACCGGGATGGGCATGGGACCCCGGCATCTGGGACAGCGACCCAAGGGCGCCCTGCAGCCCCCTGCCCCGGTGAAAGAGACCGGGATGGGCATGGGACCCCGGCATCTGGGACAGCGACCCAAGGGCGCCCTGCAGCCCCGAGCCCCGGGGAAAGAGACCGGGATGGGCATGGGACCCCGGCATCTGGGACAGCGACCCAAGGGCGCCCTGCAGCCCCCTGCCCCGGGGAAAGAGACCGGGATGGGCATGGGACCCTGGCATCTGGGACAGCGTCCCAGGGGCGCCCTGCAGCCCCCAGCCCCGGGGAAAGAGACCGGGATGGGCATGGGACCCCAGCATCTGGGACAGCGACCCAAGGGCGCCCTGCAGCCCCCTGCCCCGGGGAAAGAGACCAGGATGGGCATGGGACCCCGGCATCTGGGACAGCGACCCAAGGGCACCCTGCAGCCCCCAGCCCAAGGGAAAGAGACCAGGATGGGCATGGGACCCCGGCATCTGGGACAGCGACCCAAGGGCGCCCTGCAGCCCCCTGCCCTGGGGAAAGAGACCGGGATGGGCATGGGACCCTGACATCTGGGACAGCGACCCAAGGGTGCCCTGCAGCCCCCAGCCCAAGGGAAAGAGACCAGGATGGGCATGGGACCCCGGCATCTGGGACAGCGACCAAAGGGCGCCCTGCAGCCCCCTGCCCTGGGGAAAGAGACCGGGATGGGCATGGGACCCTGACATCTGGGACAGCGATCCAAGGGTGCCCTGCAGCCCCCTGCCCTGGGGAAAAAGAACGGGATGGGCATGGGACCCCGGCATCCGGGACAGCGACCCAAGGGCGCCCTGCAGCCCCCTGCCCCGGGGAAAGAGACCGGGATGGGCATGGGACCCCGGCATCTGGGACAGCGACCCAAGGGTGCCCTGCAGCCCCCTGCCCCAGGGAAAGAGACCGGGATGGGCATGGGACCCCGGCATCTGGGACAGTGACCCAAGGGCGCCGTGCAGCCCCCAGCCCCGGGGAAAGAGACCGGGATGGGCATGGGACCCCGGCATCTGGGACAGCGACCCAAGGGCGCCCTGAAGCCCCCAGCCCCGGGGAAAGAGACCGGGATGGGCATGGGACCCCGGCATCTGGGACAGCGACCCAAGGGCGCCCTGCAGCCCCCTGCCCTGGGGAAAGAGACCGGGATGGGCATGGGACCCCGGCATCTGGGACAGCGACCCAAGGGCGCCCTGCAGGCCCCAGCCCCGGGGAAAGAGACCGGGATGGGCATGGGACCCCGGCATCTGGGACAGTGACCCAAGGGCGCCCTGCAGCCCCCTGCCCCGGGGAAAGAGACCGGGATGGGCATGGGACCCCGGCATCTGGGACAGCGACCCAAGGGCGCCCTGCAGCCCCCAGCCCCGGGGAAAGAGACCGGGATGGGCATGGGACCCCGGCATCTGGGACAGTGACCCAAGGGCACCTGCAGCCCCCTGCCCCGGGGAAAGAGACCGGGATGGGCATGGGACCCTGGCATCTGGGACAGCGACCCAGGGGCGCCCTGCAGCCCCCAGCCCCGGGGAAAGAGACCGGTATGGGCATGGGACCCCGGCATCTGGGACAGCGACCCAAGGGCGCCCTGCAGCCCCCAGCCCCGGGGAAAGAGACCGGGATGGGCATGGGACCCCGGCATATGGGACAGCGACCCAAGGGCGCCCTGCAGCCCCCTGCCCCGGGGAAAGAGACCGGGATGGGCATGGGACCCCGGCATCTGGGACAGCGACCCAAGGGCGCCCTGCAGCCCCCTGCCCCGGGGAAAGAGACCGGGATGGGCATGGGACCCCGGCATCTGGGACAGCGACCCAAGGGCACCTGCAGCCCCCTGCCCCGGGGAAAGAGACCGGGATGGGCATGGGACCCCGGCATCTGGGACAGCGATCCAAGGGCGCCCTGCAGCCCCCTGCCCCGGGGAAAGAGACCGGGATGGGCATGGGACCCCGGCATCTGGGACAGCGACCCAAGGGCGCCCTGCAGCCCCCAGCCCCGGGGAAAGAGACCGGGATGGGCATGGGACCCCGGCATCTGGGACAGCGACCCAGGGGCGCCCTGCAGCCCCCAGCCCCGGGGAAAGAGACCGGGATGGGCATGGGACCCCGGCATCTGGGACAGCGACCCAAGGGCGCCCTGCAGCCCCCAGCCCCGGGGAAAGAGACCGGGATGGGCATGGGACCCCGGCATCTGGGACAGCGACCCAAGGGCACCTGCAGCCCCCTGCCCCGGGGAAAGAGACCGGGATGGGCATGGGACCCCGGCATCTGGGACAGCGACCCAAGGGCGCCCTGCAGCCCCCAGCCCCGGGGAAAGAGACCGGGATGGGCATGGGACCCCGGCATCTGGGACAGCGACCCAAGGGCGCCCTGCAGCCCCCAGCCCCGGGGAAAGAGACCGGGATGGGCATGGGACCCCGGCATCTGGGACAGCGACCCAAGGGCGCCCTGCAGCCCCCTGCCCCGGGGAAAGAGACCGGGATGGGCATGGGACCCCGGCATCTGGGACAGCGACCCAAGGGCGCCCTGCAGCCCCCAGCCCCGGGGAAAGAGACCGGGATGGGCATGGGACCCCGGCATCTAGGACAGTGACCCAAGGGCACCTGCAGCCCCCTGCCCCGGGGAAAGAGACCGGGATGGGCATGGGACCCCGGCATCTGGGACAGCGACCCAAGGGCGCCCTGCAGCCCCCTGCCCCGGGGAAAGAGACCGGGATGGGCATGGGACCCCAGCATCTGGGACAGCGACCCAAGGGCACCTGCAGCCCCCTGCCCCGGGGAAAGAGACCGGGATGGGCATGGGACCCCGGCATCTGGGACAGCGACCCAAGGGCGCCCTGCAGCCCCCTGCCCCGGGGAAAGAGACCGGGATGGGCATGGGACCCCGGCATCTGGGACAGCGACCCAAGGGCGCCCTGCAGCCCCCTGCCCCGGGGAAAGGGACCGGGATGGGCATGGGACCCCGGCATCTGGGACAGCGACCCAAGGGCACCTGCAGCCCCCAGCCCCGGGGAAAGAGACCGGGATGGGCATGGGACCCCGGCATCTGGGACAGCGACCCAAGGGCACCTGCAGCCCCCTGCCCCGGGGAAAGAGACGGGGATGGGCATGGGACCCTGGCATCTGGGACAGCGACCCAGGGGCGCCCTGCAGCCCCCAGCCCCGGGGAAAGAGACCGGGATGGGCATGGGACCCCGGCATCTGGGACAGCGACCCAAGGGCACCTGCAGCCCCCAGCCCCGGGGAAAGAGACCGGGATGGGCATGGGACCCCGGCATCTGGGACAGCGACCCAAGGGCGCCCTGCAGCCCTCAGCCCCGGGAAAAGAGACCGGGATGGGCATGGGACCCCGGCATCTGGGACAGCGACCCAAGGGCGCCCTGCAGGCCCCAGCCCCAGGGAAAGAGCCCGGGATGGGCATGGGACCCCGGCATCTGGGACAGCGACCCAAGGGCGCCCTGCAGCCCCCTGCCCCGGGGAAAGAGACCGGGATGGGCATGGGACCCCGGCATCTGGGACAGCGACCCAAGGGCGCCCTGCAGCCCCCAGCCCCGGGGAAAGAGACCGGGATGGGCATGGGACCCCGGCATCTGGGACAGCGACCCAAGGGCACCTGCAGCCCCCTGCCCCGGGGAAAGAGACCGGGATGGGCATGGGACCCTGGCATCTGGGACAGCGACCCAGGGGCGCCCTGCAGCCCCCAGCCCCGGGGAAAGAGACCGGGATGGGCATGGGACCCTGGCATCTGGGACAGCGACCCAGGGGCGCCCTGCAGCCCCCTGCCCCGGGGAAAGAGACCGGGATGGGCATGGGACCCTGACATCTGGGACAGCGACCCAAGGGCGCCCTGCATCCCCCAGCCCCGGGGAAAGAGACCGGGATGGGCATGGGACCCCAGCATCTGGGACAGCGACCCAAGGGCGCCCTGCAGCCCCCTGCCCTGGGGAAAGAGACCGGGATGGGCATGGGACCCCGGCATCTGGGACAGCGACCCAAGGGCACCCTGCAGGCCCCAGCCCCGGGGAAAGAGACCGGGATGGGCATGGGACCCCGGCATCTGGGACAGCGACCCAAGGGAGCCCTGCAGCCCCCTGCCCCGGGGAAAGAGACCGGGATGGGCATGGGACCCCGGCATCTGGGACAGCGACCCAAGGGCGCCCTGCAGCCCCCAGCCCCGGGGAAAGAGACCGGGATGGGCATGGGACCCCGGCATCTGGGACAGCGACCCAAGGGCGCCCTGCAGCCCCCCAGCCCCGGGGAAAGAGACCGGGATGGGCATGGGACCCCGGCATCTGGGACAGCGACCCCAGGGCGCCCTGCAGGCCCCAGCCCCGGGGAAAGAGACCGGGATGGGCATGGGACCCCGGCATCTGGGACAGCGACCCAAGGGCGCCCTGCAGCCCCCAGCCCCGGGGAAAGAGACCGGGATGGGCATGGGACCCCGGCATCTGGGACAGCGACCCAAGGGCGCCCTGCAGCCCCCTGCCCCGGGGAAAGACCGGGATGGGCATGGGGACCCCCCCCGGCATCTGGGACAAGCGACCCAGGGCGCCCTGCAGCCCCAGCCCCGGGAAAGAGACCGGGATGGGCATGGGACCCCGGCACTGGGACAAGCGACCCAAGGGCGCCCGGCAGCCCCTCAGCCCCGGGAAAGAGACCGGGATGGCATGGGACCCCTGCATCTGGGACAGCGACCCAGGGGGCCCTGCAGCCCCCGCCCCGGGAAAGAGGACCGGATGGGCATGGGACCCCCGGCATCTGGGACCAGCGACCCAAGGGCGCCCTGCAGCCCCCAGCCCCGGGAAAGAGACCGGGATGGGCATGGGACCCCGGCATCTGGGACAGCGACCCAAGGGCGCCCTGCAGCCCCCAGCCCCGGGGGAAAGAGACCGGGATGGGCATGGGACCCCGGCATCTGGGACAGCGACCCAAGTGCGCCCTGCAGCCCCCAGCCCCGGGGAAAGAGACCGGGATGGGCATGGGACCCCGGCATCTGGGACAGCGACCCAAGGGCGCCCTGCAGCCCCCTGCCCCGGGGAAAGAGACCGGGATGGGCATGGGACCCCGGCATCTGGGACAGCGACCCAAGGGCGCCCTGCAGCCCCCAGCCCCGGGGAAAGAGACCGGGATGGGCATGGGACCCCGGCATCTGGGACAGCGACCCAAGGGCGCCCTGCAGCCCCCAGCCCCGGGGAAAGAGACCGGGATGGGCATGGGACCCCGGCATCTGGGACAGCGACCCAAGGGCGCCCTGCAGCCCCCAGCCCGGGGAAAGAGACCGGGATGGGCATGGGACCCCGGCATCTGGGACAGCGACCCAAGGGCGCCCTGCAGCCCCCAGCCCCGGGGAAAGAGACCGGGATGGGCATGGGACCCCGGCATCTGGGACAGCGACCCAAGGGCCCCTGCAGCCCCCAGCCCCGGGGAAAGAGACCGGGATGGGCATGGGACCCCGGCATCTGGGACAGCGACCCAAGGGCGCCCTGCAGCCCCCAGCCCCGGGGAAAGAGACCGGGATGGGCATGGGACCCCGGCATCTGGGACAGCGACCCAAGGGCGCCCTGCAGCCCCCAGCCCCGGGGAAAGAGACCGGGATGGGCATGGGACCCCGGCATCTGGGACAGCGACCCAGGGCGCCCTGCAGCCCCCAGCCCCGGGGAAAGAGACCGGGATGGGCATGGGACCCCGGCATCTGGGACAGCGACCCAGGGGCGCCCTGCAGCCCCCAGCCCCGGGGAAAGAGACCGGGATGGGCATGGGACCCCGGCATCTGGGACAGCGACCCAAGGGCGCCCTGCAGCCCCCAGCCCCGGGGAAAGAGACCGGGATGGGCATGGGACCCCGGCATCTGGGACAGCGACCCAGGGGCGCCCTGCAGCCCCCAGCCCCGGGGAAAGAGACCGGGATGGGCATGGGACCCCGGCATCTGGGACAGCGACCCAGGGGCGCCCTGCAGCCCCCAGCCCCGGGGAAAGAGACCGGGATGGGCATGGGACCCCGGCATCTGGGACAGCGACCCAAGGGCGCCCTGCAGCCCCCAGCCCCGGGGAAAGAGACCGGGATGGGCATGGGACCCCGGCATCTGGGACAGCGACCCAAGGGCGCCCTGCAGCCCCCAGCCCGGGGAAAGAGACCGGGATGGGCATGGGACCCCGGCATCTGGGACAGCAACCCAGGGGCGCCCTGCAGCCCCCAGCCCCGGGGAAAGAGACCGGGATGGGCATGGGACCCCGGCATCTGGGACAGCGACCCAAGGGCGCCCTGCAGCCCCCAGCCGCGGGGAAAGAGACCGGGATGGGCATGGGACCCCGGCATCTGGGACAGCGACCCAAGGGCGCCCTGCAGCCCCCTGCCCCGGGGAAAGAGACCGGGATGGGCATGGGACCCCGGCATCTGGGACAGCGACCCAGGGGCGCCCTGCAGCCCCCAGCCCCGGGGAAAGAGACCGGGATGGGCATGGGACCCCGGCATCTGGGACAGCGACCCAAGGGTGCCCTGCAGCCCCCAGCCCCGGGGAAAGAGACCGGGATGGGCATGGGACCCCGGCATCTGGGACAGCGACCCAAGGGCGCCCTGCAGCCCCCTGCCCCGGGGAAAGAGACCGGGATGGGCATGGGACCCCGGCATCTGGGACAGCGACCCAGGGGCGCCCTGCAGCCCCCAGCCCCGGGGAAAGAGACCGGGATGGGCATGGGACCCCGGCATCTGGGACAGCGACCCAAGGGCGCCCTGCAGCCCCCTGCCCCGGGGAAAGAGACCAGGATGGGCATGGGACCCCGGCATCTGGGACAGCGACCCAAGGGCGCCCTGCAGCCCCCAGCCCCGGGGAAAGAGACCGGGATGGGCATGGGACCCTGGCATCTGGGACAGCGACCCAGGGGCGCCCTGCAGCCCCCAGCCCCGGGGAAAGAGACCGGGATGGGCATGGGACCCGGCATCTGGGACAGCGACCCAGGGGCGCCCTGCAGCCCCCAGCCCCGGGGAAAGAGACCGGGATGGGCATGGGACCCCGGCATCTGGGACAGCGACCCAAGGGCACCTGCAGCCCCCTGCCCCGGGGAAAGAGACCGGGATGGGCATGGGACCCCGGCATCTGGGACAGCGACCCAAGGGCGCCCTGCAGCCCCCAGCCCCGGGGAAAGAGACCGGGATGGGCATGGGACCCCGGCATCTGGGACAGCGACCCAAGGGCGCCCTGCAGCCCCCAGCCGCGGGGAAAGAGACCGGGATGGGCATGGGACCCCGGCATCTGGGACAGCGACCCAAGGGCACCTGCAGCCCCCTGCCCCGGGGAAAGAGACCGGGATGGGCATGGGACCCCGGCATCTGGGACAGTGACCCAAGGGCGCCCTGCAGCCCCCAGCCGCGGGGAAAGAGACCGGGATGGGCATGGGACCCCGGCATCTGGGACAGCGACCCAAGAGCGCCCTGCAGCCCCCAGCCCCGGGGAAAGAGACCGGGATGGGCATGGGACCCCGGCATCTGGGACAGCGACCCAAGGGTGCCCTGCAGCCCCCAGCCCCGGGGAAAGAGACCGGGATGGGCATGGGACCCCGGCATCTGGGACAGCGACCCAAGGGTGCCCTGCAGCCCCCTGCCCCGGGGAAAGAGACCGGGATGGGCATGGGACCCCGGCATCTGGGACAGCGACCCAGGGGCGCCCTGCAGCCCCCAGCCCCGGGGAAAGAGACCGGGATGGGCATGGGACCCTGGCATCTGGGACAGCGACCCAGGGACGCCCTGCAGCCCCCAGCCCCGGGGAAAGAGACCGGGATGGGCATGGGACCCCGGCATCTGGGACAGCGACCCAAGGGTGCCCTGCAGCCCCCTGCCCCGGGGAAAGAGACCGGGATGGGCATGGGACCCCGGCATCTGGGACAGCGACCCAGGGGCGCCCTGCAGCCCCCAGCCCCGGGGAAAGAGACCGGGATGGGCATGGGACCCTGGCATCTGGGACAGCGACCCAGGGACGCCCTGCAGCCCCCAGCCCCGGGGAAAGAGACCGGGATGGGCATGGGACCCTGGCATCTGGGACAGCGACCCAGGGACGCCCTGCAGCCCCCAGCCCCGGGGAAAGAGACCGGGATGGGCATTGGACCCCGGCATCTGGCAGAGCAGGAGTCACTTACCAGCCAAGGTGGCGGAGCGGAGCGACAGGACCCAGAAGGAGACCAAGGCAAGTTTGGCGCAAGGAGCCATCGTCCCGGAGGGGCCGGAGCCAGGAGCTGAGCGAGGCTCAGCAGAGAGGCAGCGAGTTGCACGGACAGGGGGTGCCCGGGCTCCAGCAAAATCAGGAGCGGGGCGGGGCCGGCTCCACCCGAGCTGTGCTCCCGGCAAGGCCGCGGCTGTGGCTGCCCACGACCCGGGAGCGGCTCCTGCGGGGGGAGAAGGGGAGGAGGCGCAAGGCAGCCCCGCCCTCCCTTCCCCCTGGGGAGCGAGTCTGGCTGGAGCTCCCTGGGCCGCAGTCTGGGGGGGCCCCTGCCCTGGAGCTCGCTGTCTGGGGGGGTTGGGCAGAAATGGTTACACGCCGTTGGGGGACATTGTGGAGAAAGAAGGAGCCTGCCGGGGGGAGCCGCAGGGGAACCGAAGGCCGCTTGGAGGAAGCCGAGAGTTTTGGCCTGGTGGGTCGCTCTGAAAGCAGCTGAGCGAGAGACGCTGCTGCGGGAGCAGGACCAGCCTTTCAGCTGGTGCTAGCCGCAGCACTGCTCGATCCATTGCATGCACAAGGCTTTCAGCCAGAATTAGCATCTCAAGGGTCCTATGTTGTAAAGCAACAGATCAAAATACTATTAATAAAGAGCTTTTAAAGGTAGTGCCGCTCCCCCCATCCATCCATCCACCCAGTTACCTCCTTCGGCGCCAATCTCCTTACATGTTTTGATGGACAGGCCTGAGTTGTTCTGGACCCTGCTTCCCACTCAGCAGGATGTAACTTTTTTATTTTCTTCCCCTTTGAATGTATGTGGCAGAGCCTCAACCCCCGTCATTCCTTCCTGGCTGCATCACCTGGGCAGCTTGGGAGAAAAATCCTAAACACAGGATAATCCCCATTTACTGGACACGCCCCAGAAATAACACAAACACACACAATACATTCCACACAGTAATTATATTAAACAAGAGATAAATATAACATTAGAGGGTAAAGCAGTATTCTCAAGGTCACCAGCACCCACGCTGATAAGACCCATGAATTTCCCATCACATGACCTGACATAGCAAATGTAAAATTAGTGTCCCGTTGCTATGCATACTTGGTAGGGGCCCTTGATGACCTGTGACCACGATACCTTAAATGCACCAGCTGATGGGGTTCAGTAAAGCCCAAAAGACTCACAAGTAGGATAAGGTGATCAGTCCCTCCACGGGTTTCATAAGCAGCAGGTAATAAAATCCCCAACCCCCTGCATTGAAGACACAGTTCCGGGACTAGGGGGTCCCCAAACAATTTCCCTGAAGGTGAAAATTGTATTTATGGGTCAAGCATCATAAAGTGCCACAACTTCCCAAACGCAGAATGGTTGAGATGCCGCCCGGCGGGGTGGGAGGGAAGAGAAGGGAAACTGGGGGATGTTGTAGAGGGGGCTGGGAGCTCTGAGGGACGGGGTGATGGGAGGATGGGGAACAGCACAGGATGGAAGTTCAACAGAGGTGCACCCCACCCTGTAAACTCAGTTATTTTGCCCTTATCCACAACCAATCCCCACCCCTGGTGCCTCCTCTTCACCAGGGGTGCTCCATGTGGCCTCAGCCCAAACTGATGGCCCTGGTACAGCCAGCTCTGCATCTGGTCACTCTGCATCTGGGAGAGAAAGCGCCGTGGCCGAGGTGCCTCCAGCTAAGCTGCGGCTGAAGCAGAGTTGAGAGTCTGTGGCTATGTCTGCGCTGGGCGATACGGCCCCTTATGGCCCCCTGCAGGGGAAGCCCGAGCAGGAATGGATTCATCTGGAGACCCTGGCTCACTCCTGCCCCCCTGCAGTGAGGGTGTGTGTGCATGTGGGGTGTGGGGGAGGATTTTATACAAACCCACACTGGGACAGAAGGAGTAAAAGACTATATTGGGCCCAGCCAGGCCCGCCCCTCCAACCCAGCAGAGCAAGCTACAACTGGAGGCAGGGCTGAAAAGGGAGCAGCCCAGCTCAGAAGGGGGAGGCTGGGGAGGAGCAGACCTGCCCTGCAGGCTCCTGCAAAAGGAGTCAGAGAAGCCTGGCTGAGACACCGGGGACTGTGTGCTGAGCCCAGTTGGGGCTGAGGTTTGGTTTCCCTTTTATATTGTCTTTTTTCCTTGTCTGGGGCTGGAAGCGGAGAGAGCAGTGATGGGAAGTGATGCAGGGAGGGTAATGCAGAGGGTCCACAACCCCCACCGCCACCCCTCACCCTGCCCAAGGGGTCAATGCTGCTGACTCTCCAAAGGCCCTGGGTTGGAGCCTGGAGGATTGAGTGGGTTGGAGCTCAACTAGCACTACTCTCTGCGACGGGTTGGATCACAGAAACCCCCTTTTTTCCACCAAATGCATCCGATGAAGTGAGCTGTAGCTCACGAAAGCTTATGCTCTAATAAATTTGTTAGTCTCTAAGGTGTCACCGGTACTCCTTTTCTTTTTGCGAATACAGACTAACACGGAACCCCCTTGGGGCTGCCAAGTGATGTGCCAGGACTACATCTGCCCCTGCTTTCCCTGCCAGCTTGGGACTCCAGCACCCTGTCTTGCTGAGCCAGACATGCCAGTCTGCTCCAACACAGACCCAGGGTCTGAACCACGTGCCCCAAAGCTGCACTCTTAACTAAAAGCAATTTAAGGAGTGTTCTTGTCTTTAACACTCAGATGCCCAACTCCCAATGGAGTCTAAACCCAAATAAATCCAGGTAAACTCATATATTCTTCACCCTCTATAACTCTGATAGAGAGATATGCACAGCTGTTCCCCCCCCCCCAAATATTAATACATAGTCTGGGTTAATTAATAAGTAAAAAGAGATTTTATTAAATACAGAAAGTAGGATTTAAGTGGTTTCAAGTAGTAACAGACAGAAAAAAGTGAATTACCAAGCAAAATAAAATAGAACACGCAAATCTAAGCCTAATACAGTAATAAAACAAAACAGATAAAATCTCACCCTCAGAAATGTTTCAATAAGTTTCTTTCACAGACTGGACGCCTTCCTAGTCTGGGCACCATCCTTTCCCCTGGTACAGCCCTTGTTCCAGCTCAGGTGGTAGCGAGGGGATTCCTCATGATGGCTGCCTCCCCTTGTTCTGTTCCACCCTCTTATATATCTTTTGCACACGGCAGGAAGCCTTTGTCCCTCTCTGGCTTCCCACCCCTCCTTCTCAATGGACAAGCACCAGGGCAAAGATGGATTCCAGTTCAGGTGACATGATCACGTCACTGTAAGACCCCAAGCCTCCATTCCTCCCAGCCTGACTCACGGGAAGGCCTGCCTGCAAACAGAGCCATCCCCAGTCTGTTGTCCTGGTTGATGGGAGCCAGCAAGATTGCAGACCACCAATAATGGCCCACACTTTGCATAATTACAATAGGCCCTCAGAGTTATATTTCATATTTCTAGTTTAAGATACTAGAGTGATACATTTATACAAATAGGATGACCACACTCAGTAGATTATAAGCTTTGTAATGATACCTCACAAGAGACCTTTTGCATGAAGCATATTTTAGTTACAATATATTCACACTCATCAACATACTTTCATAAAATAATATGGAGTGCAACATCACATTCTCCCCCATGCGAGTGGATGCTAACCATTGGGCCATGCAGCCCACCAAGAATCCTACTACAGGGGGCAATGGGGATCACACCGTGGGTGGCTTCCCACCGCCACAACCCCTGTATCCCTCCAGGGCTCAGCACGGAGCCCCTGGGATCTCAAGCTAAGCAGGGCCAGGCTGGTTTGGTACTTGGCTGGGAGACCAAGTGCTGCAGGGTGGGGGATCACCAGGGGGCTCTCTCCCCTGCTTGCTAATGTTGTCCCAGGGACCCAGCGCAATGCTAGGGGGCTGTGTGCTGCAGGGAGCCAGGTGGGGACTCAAGAGGGGGAGCTGTGCTGCATCACTCAGCTGGCCTCGTCCTCAGGTACCAGCACAGTGAGGATGCAGCCAGCAACAGTCGCCAGGATAGCAGCCTGGCCTGTGGCTTGGGAATCTAGAAGGACCCCGAGAGAGACGGAGTCCTGGGCCCCCCGAAGCCCTTGTGCCCTTCATCTCTCCTGGGGCCTCCCTGCTCCCCCACCTGCTCTCTGCCCAATAAACCTGAACTAGCATCCTGCCTCCCCAAGCCGGTCTGCTCTTCCCAGCCACCCCCTGTGGGTCTTCCCTGCAGCTAGACACCCCCTTCTCTGCCTCCCTTCCCTGTCTGAGCCCTCCCAAAACCCCTCTCTGCTTCCCCTCCCCTCTGAGCCTCCAGAACCCCCCTCTCTGGTTTCCCCTCCCCTCTGAGCCCCCCAGTATGGCCCTCTGCCTGCCCCTCTCCTCTGAGCCAGCCAAAACACATCTCCACCTCCTCTTGCCCCCTAGTACTTCTCTCTGTCTACTAAACCCTGTTGCTGCCCAAAACTGCCCCTCTGCATTTCCCAACTCCCTCTTCCCCCCACCCCTTGTGTCCATCTCTTCCATATCTCTCCCCTCAGTGTGAGGCACCCCATTCCCAGTATCTCCCCACTGCTCCCCCCTGCTCTGCACCCCCAGGACTCACCCCAGGTCACCCTCAGAGGGGCATCCCCCAGGCTGCTGTGTCTCATCACAAACACGTGCTCCGCAGGACCGACCCCCTCCTGCCCCTGCTCAATGGACACCTGGATTTGGAAGGTGGGGTCCCCATTCAGCTGGATGCCGCTGGTCAACTGCTTCCCTAGGGTCACCTGGTCCCGCTGCTCCCAGGTCACAGTGATGGAGCAGGGACAGAACCCGTCACGTGGCAGATGAGGTGACCGGTCCCTGGGACGAGGGCCAGATGCACTGTGGACTGAGCTCGGGGGAGGGTGAGGAAGGGTTATTAGTCACAGGGAATGGGACAGCTGGGGGGCTGCAGGTTGGGATTAAGGGGCATTGGCACAGCTTTGGGATTTGGAGAGAGGTCAGGGCTGGGAAAGCAGGGAGTTGTGGGTCAGGACTGAGTGCGACAAGCAGAGCTGGGGAGGGAGCCCAAGGCTGGGATAGCAGGGGCTATAGGCCAGGAGTAAGGTGCACCGGCAGAATTGTCCCAGTGTCCCACCCCCTCCGCAACCCACCAGACCCCACTCCTCTCCCAGAGCTGGGGAAAGAACTGAGGAGACCTGCCTCCCAGCCCCCCTGCTCCAACCCACCAGACCCCACTCCCCTCCTACAGCCAGGGATAGGACCCAGGAGTCCTGGATCCAAACCCCACTTTAACCGCTATGTATCCCCTCTGGTGTACCCTCCCGCAGCTCCCTCCTACCCAGTCACCTGCTCGTCACCTTCCTGAGCCAATCTGAGGGCTAGGGTCTGGGGACTCACCTGCCTTTGGGGAGCTGGCATTTATCTCTCACACCAAGCCCTGGTCCTTGGTCTCCATCCAGGAGTCCCAGGCCAGGCACTCAGAGCTACCTGCTCTCCAGAACTGGTGGGTCTCCTGGTCATCCAGGATGTCACAAGTTCAGGGAGCCAGCCTGCCGGTGTTGCTGTCATAGGCTGAGAGCACCAGGTCATTGACCCTCATCACATGAAGCCGTCTGGGAAGGCCGCTTGCGGGGAGATGAGCTGGAGATAGGACACACGGTGAACCCCTGTAGGAAAGAGAGACTGGGATGGGAGTGAGATCCAGACATCTGGGAGAGCGACCCGAAGGGATCCTGCAGCACCCAGCCCTGGGGAAAGACACTGGGATGGGGAATGGGACCCAGGTGTCCAGGAGAACTGGGGTCACTTACCAGCCATGGTGACAGGGGAGAGAGACAGGAGTCAGAAGGAGACCAAGGAAGGTTTGGCCCAAAGAGCCATTTCCCTGGAGGGGAGAGAACGGCAGCTCTATGGAGTGGGGTCTGGGGCCAGGACCCAGAGAGCTGAAGAGGGCACAGCTGCCCCTCCCTGCACTGGCTCTCTGCTGCTCTGACAGGTGGCACCTGAGAGGAAACCCAGCCGGACCCACAAGCTGAGCAAAGTTCAATAAAGACAAATCAGCTGTCCCTTTCCAGGCCTGCTCACTGCTTTACAGAAAGCCTCGCTCCCTACCAGCTCAATAAAGATTGAATAACTCCTGTAGCTTGTTCCAATTGTCTCTGTTACAACATGTGATTATTTTATGGGGAAGTTTTCTGTGAGCACAGAAAACCATTCCTTAGTCATTCCCCACAACAGCTGTTATATTTGGTAGGGATTATCCAGAGACACAGGACTTTGGGGGTGGTTGGGGAGGGAGAGGACGGAGGGCACAGATATAGGGAGAAGAGTTGTGGCGGTGGATAGGGGTCACCAATGAGGATGGGGGGTTGGGAAGCCTTGGATCGGTTATGTGTGAAAATCTGTGTTTTACTAGGCAGGTGGAAGAAGCTAGGTCCTGATCTCGAGGCACATTAATGCAGTGCTTCCAAAGCCACACAATGTGTGGAGCTGAGAATACACACACCTTGACTGCTGTGGGGAAAAAAATGTGTGCGCTGATCAGGGTAGCTAACGTGTATTGTGACCCATTCCTGGGTCATGAGGTAGCAGAAGCTTACAGGAGAGGGAAGATTGGCTCATGAAAGGGGGATTCCTGACAACAGGCTGATCTGCGTGGACCAAGCTGGCCTGTTTTGGCAACACGTTTTGCTTACCCTGCAGCATCTTAAACTGTGAGTTAAGAGGTTTCAGAGTAGCAGCCGTGTTAATCTGTATTCCCAAAAAAGAAAAGGAGTACTTGTGGCACTTTAGAGACTAACAAATTTATTTGAACATAAGCTTTCATGAGCTACAGCTCACTTCATCAGATGCATTAGTGAGCTGTAGCTCACGAAAGCTTATGCTCAAATAAATTTGTTAGTCTCTAAGGTGCCACAAGTCCTCCTTTTCTTTATACAAGATTGTGTCTGGGGTTTTGGACACTGATTGTTGCCCCCAGAAGTGATAGGGTTTGTCTGGCAGAAGAAGGAAAATTAATATGTGTGTGACTTGGAAACATTAAAATAAATTGTTTTAAAAAAGGAGGGGACCCAATTTATAGGCCAGGTTAATGCAAAAATACAGTGTTTGGAATCAGAGTAGCAGCCGTGTTAGTCTGTATTCGCAAAAAGAAAAGGAGTACTTGTGGCACCTTAGAGACTAACAAATTTATTAGAGCATAAGCTTTCGTGAGCTACAGCTCACTTCATCGGATGCATTTGGTGGAAAAAACAGAGGAGAGATTTATATACACACACACACACAGAGAACATGAAACAATGGGTTTATCATACACACTAGAGCCTCAGACAAGCAAAGAATGACAGAATGTTGATGCACCAGCGCCATCTACTGGATAGTGGTGGAAGCAGCAGAGAAAGTAAGAGACGAAAGCCGGGAGCTGTTGGCAAGTAATCCTCTTATTCTCTATTGGACCTTAGACACCATCCTCCAACGAACCCCAAAGCAGGGTATATAAACTGGCATCAGCATGGTGGACCTCAGAGTTTTGCTGAAGCTGGAGAACTTAGAAGTGCTGCCAGACACTTGGACAAACCATGTGTCCTGCTCTCACCTATCCCGGGCTTATCAGGCTGAGAAAAGAGGGTGAGACTTCCTTTCAGAGACTGTGTTTATTTAATCCCAGTATCTGGAAGTTCCCCTGTTGCACCTGCACTTTCTAGCAAGACCTCAAGGAAAAACCTCTTGGATTTTCATAGACTCGTAGAACCATAGGGTTAGAAGGGACCACAAGGGTCAGGTAGTCTAACCCCCTGCAAGATGCAGAATTTGTTGTATCTAAACCATTTTAACTAAGCAGTGTCATTTGCCTGTTTCTCCTTTATCCATCCAACTCAATAACCTAAGAGAACCTCTAACAATAACTTTAAGCAACTGCTTTTGATAGTTTAAACTCTTTCAAACCCCCACACTAGAACAAGCAGGGACCAGGTTAGTAGGATGCCTTCAGACAAAGTGCGTCAGAGAATTACTTAAAGAGTGACAAACGTAGTTGAGATATTGAATAACTGATTATTATAAATAAATGTAGTAAGAAATCTGACTGTGTGATTTGTATGGTACAGGTGATGGGCCTCAACACTGGTCTATCTCCATCCATTGAGTGCCAGACTGCGTGTGTAATTTGGGTTCAGTACATTCCTAGGACATTTTCTGTAATCTTTGATCTGTAAAGCTGGTGATTATATGCCTTGTTGACTGCAGCAGTACTGTCCAGGGTAAAAGCAGACCTGAGTAGAGCTTAGCATTAAAATGAGAAAGCTAACGCTCCCTGGACTCAATAATAAGGAGTTATCCTAATTAAATTTCATAAAAACAAGCATGGAAAATCCAGTTTGATAGATTTCAGCTTTCAGATCTACTCTGGCACCTTGGCAAATCCATACTATTTACCCCCCACCGCCTTCTCATTTACAAGAGTGCACAGGGTTCTCTTGTTTCTACTGACATGGAGGAAGCCCAAAGCAAATTCAAGGCTGTGAGTAGTAGTAATAGTAGGAGAGAGAAGACGCCATTCAATCACCTACACTACAGATGAGATTTGGAAGGAAGTTTGGGAACCGCTGCAAAGGAGGTGGATGAAGGACAATGGAAAAAGCAGAAGTGGCTGGGGGAGAAGTGTGGTCCGGCCGTGTGTCCTCATCATTAAAGCTGTTCGAAACATTGTTATTGAGGGGAAATTGGATTTTTTTTTTCGCAAAAGGAAAATATTTCCAGAAAGCATCTGCTTCCCTTGAAAATTGTCAAATTTTTCTTTACAAGACCTGAAAATCTTTGACTAGCAATAAACCATTTTTATTTTCAGCAAATATTTTTGTTTGTTTTGGCAGCGACCTACAGACAGAGGATCTAAAGAGGAGGATAGTATCAAGATCCGGGGACTGCACCCCACGTGCCAGGGCAGGGATCACTATTTGAGTGACAAGATGAACCCCCCCCCCCAACATCTACATCATCAAGGGCGAATCCTACCGAGTGGTGAAGGACTTGAGCACCGATGCTGAGTCCAAGGTCCATGAGCTGCAGCCCTACTGCCATGGTGGGGACCACTACATGCACTGTGATTTCTTTTTCTCCATCATCTTCCTAGAGCAGGGGGTTATGTGCCGTGTCTTTGACATGAGCACAGATGAAAATGGGTTCGACACTCCCCTGCAGCCTGAATGCTGCAAGGGGCTCTATTACTTTGACCTCAGTATCTTCCCAACCCTGAACAAGGTGGACAGAAATGGGGGGACTCAGTGCTACCAGTACAATGACATGAGCTCCACCGATTCAGTCTCCATCTCCATCCACCCCAATGTGCTGAACTTCTTGCCCAGGGGGCTGACTCTCACAACAGGCATCTCAACCGGCGCCTGGGAGTGCATCAAGAATCTGCACAATGACTCCGAATCTCCCATCACCTGGTCAGACAAGGTCACCTGCAAGGTGGGCTATGCCAAGCACCATATGTCTAGCATCAAGCACAACTGGAGGATCTCTGCTGAGATCTCCCTCAGGGCTCAAGCTCAACACCCAGTTCCAGTTCTCCCTCAAGCCTGAGTACAGTGGAAGAAGCGTCTGCATGGAGCAGGAGGACTGGACACGTCCCACTGCCTCCAGTCCCCTAAATGTCTGGGAGGATGGAGAATGCCCCCCATTCACTTTCAAGGGGCTCTGGAAGGGGGTTGGAGTGCGGGAAGGGGTGTGGGCTCTGGACTGGGGCCGAGGGTTTTGGAGTGGGGGAGGGGACTCTGGGCTGAGCCTGGGGCAGGGGTTGGGATGCAGGAGGGAGTGCGGACTGCAGGCTCTGGGAGGGATTTTGGGTGCCGGAGGGGCTCAGGGCTAGGGCAGGGTGTCGGGGTGCAGCAGGAGGTTTGGAGTGCTGGTTCCAGGACAGGGCTGGGGCAAGGGGTTGGAGTGTGCCTTAGGAGGTAGGGAAACTGCCTTAGCTCCGCTGTGCTGCTGGACTTTTAGCAGCCAAAAATCTCCTGATTTGGCTTCAGTACCCTCCGGGAGATAGAGCACGATCCCAGGAGACTCCTGGCAAAACCGCGAGGATTGGCAACCCAGCATCTGCCCCATACTGAAGAGAAAGATGACCCTCTACCTCAGATCCCTGCCAATCTGACATGGGGGCGGGGGATTCCTTCCCCACCTCGATTCTGATGATCAATTGGACCCTGAGCATGCCAGCCCAATGCACCAACCAGGCACCTCAGAGCTGTGACCCACCCTGTCCTGTCTCCAGGTGTGGACAATCTCTGATCACTACGCTTCAGAGGAAAGTGAAAAAAAATCCCAGGGAGCCAATGGGGTTTCAAGGTAACCCGTCCTGCCTGACCCCTGCAGGGGAAGCCCTGAAGCATGAGATTAGATGATAATAATAGTCTTTATACAGGGCTGCAAGTGTTATGAGCATGTTGAGCTGCACTGGTTTAGTTCCTTAACTTCCTTCCCCCCAGGCCCCATGTCCCATTCCCACCTCTAGGAGCCACCAACCCCTTGCCCTGGGGCTGGATTAGAAGGGAAAGTCCCTGTGACACGTTCACTGACCGTCTCACAAACTGGCGAATCTTCAGCCCCAATTGGTTATGTCCTGCTCCCCCCACTGGAAATGTACAAACTGCTGCAGATATGAGATGGGCCAATAGGAGGTGACTGCAATAAAGACCACACAGAGAAGAGTCTGGCAGGGATCCCACCCTCTGGGAAAGCATCTGTGACCCTGTCAGAGAGCGGGGCATGGGGGTGGACAGAACTGGGGACCATTTAACAAAGTCTAAGGGGCTCAATTGGCCCACAGGGGTAGGGTTAGGGGGTGGAGGATGAAGTGGGAGAGCAGAGGTGGGATGGAGAGGGGCACTTTGGGGAAAGAGACGGGGTATTGTATGGAGGAGGAAGGAGGAGCCTGTAGGAGAAGGAGGAGTCAAAGGAAAGGGGATGGAGCCACTGATGAGGTAATAAACGGCCCCCTTCTGTGTTTACACCCAGAATATTGCAGGGCTGGTTTTGCGCTTCTCTAAAGTCCGTCGATCTTGGTAAAGCCAAGGAGCTCACTCCTGTCCCGAAGGGAGGCTGTCATCAGACAAGAGCATCTCTCTAAGGTGCCACAAGTACTCCTTTTCTTTTTACCAGGAGGGAGTGTCAGCTGGAGCTTTGTGGGGTGAGCCCAGGGCTCGGACAGCAGGGGCTGTGGGTCAGGAGTGAGGGACATCTGCAGAGCTGCTGGGATGGGGGAGCTCAGGGTTGTGATACCAGAGGGCTACGGGTCAGAATCAAGGGGCACCGGCAGAGCTGGTGGCGAGGGCTGAGCCCAGGGCTGGGATAGCTGGGGGGTTGTGGGTCAGGACTGAGGAAACTTTGATGCGTTGTTTTCCTGTGAGCTCTATTCATGGACTCCTGGCTGGGTACAGAGTTAGTCCTTGGGATACTGTTGATATTTCCTCCCCTCCCTATCTCACGCAGGGCAGCCCTACGTACTTACAGGGTGAGACGGAGGAGACATGGCCCAGTCACATAGATCGACAGCAGTAAGTGGGATCCCGTGTGAGATGGGATCATCCTGGGGCAGGACCTTGGGCTTTCCCCTCCCACTCTCCCTCAGGACAACGTCACCGCCTGGAGACAGGGCTGCAAGGTACATCTAGGAGACTTCACTGCAGGCACCTTCCAGGGTCACCCAATTCCTGTCCCAGGTGCCTGGTCGCTGATGATATCGAGGGGTCTTCAAACATCAAAGATTCAGATACGATCAGATAAGCCAATGTCAAATGGCCACAGCTCCATTGGTGTCAATCGGCCAGCCCCCAGCTGGTGTATATCGGCCATAGCTCCACGGGGGTGAGTGAAGAGGGGTCATTCTTGCTCTGAGGGATTCACTCCTGGTGTCACTGAAAAGTTTTTCCCTTCATAAAAACAGAGAAGTCTCCTGATGTGTCCAAGTCCAACCCCATGTGCACATGATCTTCTCAAGATGCCTTGATCCTTCTGCCAACTGCTCCCCTCCCTTCCCTCCGCTTTGTCCCCACCCCAGCACTCCAGGCCAGTCCCTGGTTCACTGGTCACTCGGAAGGACTCCCTGGGCACAGCCATCTTCCGCAACAACAGTAGAGACTGCATCGTCCGCTCTGACCTGCGCTGCTATCTGCAGACAAAAGATTTCCTTGAGAGGAGGCACAACATCAAGATCCAGAGACTGCACCCTGCATGCCAGGACGAGAAGCACTACGTGGGCAGCAGGCAGGAATGCAATATCTACATCGTCAAGGGTAACTCCTACCAGGTGATGAAGGACCAGAGCAGAGATAAAGAAGCTAAGGTCCTCTGCTAACAGGGCCCAGGCTAGTCATAATGGTCCCTTCTGGCCTTAAAATCTGTGCATCATGAACCAAGTTGGGTGTGATAGTTCTCAGGGAACCCAGGCCTGCGTGTCACCCCATTACCCCCTGCCACCAGAGAGAGGGGGTCTTGCCTATACCAGCTGGTTGTTGGTTCCCTACCTCTGCCAACCCCTGTTGATGGGATTCCCATGAAAATCCCAGTCTTTGGACACCCCAGAGGATCGGTGTACTCCCATTTCACCTGCTTTACCTGAGCCCCCACCCCGTATCATGCGCCCCACTTGGGTTCAATTATAAAACACAAGGAACTTTGTTCAAGAAAGGCTAGAGATTCAAGTAAAGAACAGTGAAAGAGACAAGGAAAAATGGTACAATCATCACATGCTTTCTAGAGACCAAATGTAACTCACAAGTTCTCCTCCAGGCTAGAGAAACTTCTCTCCCTCAAAGTCATCTCCCACATTTTCAACCAGGCCCATTTGACATCCCTTTTTGGGATGCAAATTCACTGTCTGTTTACTTCCCAGGTGAAAGATTCCAGAATGACTTTCTGCCCCCCTAAATATACCAAACAGACCTTTGATTTTCACCCCGAGGTAGCCCCATCTCTTTGAACCGCCTATCCCCCCACAGTGGGGTTGGATCAGTGCTAGCACCCCCTAGAGGGGAAAGGCCCCATGACACATTGTCACCATGCCCCAGTGGGTCACAACTGAGAATACCAAATTCAGGACAAGCTGCTGAGAAATAGGGCAGGCACACCCCAAAACTTGTGGCTGTTCTCCCATAAGTTACAGTGCTCCCATTAGTATCAGTGCATAGTCTAGAGGTTAGAACAGGAAAGAGGGGAAATGGAGATGCTTCCAGGGCCTTTTTTGCTTCTGCCCTGTGGAGGAAAACTTCATTGTCCTAAACCAAGCCCTGAGCCTAGTTTGTAGAAAAGTATAGGCACAAGATGGAGGATAGAGTCACATGGTCTAGTCACATGCCCTTGCATGCGTCGCTGAGTCATAGCAAGGGCCGTTACCCATATTCCAGCTAGAACATCCTCAGGAAGAGCTGTCAGGTAGGGAGAAGACTCTTCTGTGGTCCATTGTGAGTTAAGGATTCTTTGATGGGCCATTCCACCTGAATAGTCCCTTCACAATGTGCTGGCTAAATCCCTTGTGGGTGATACCTCAGGAGCAAACACATTTGAAATACAGGTAAAGAGTCAATATTCATAACTTCAGATGCAAAAATGATACATGCCTATAGATGTAGGCATAACCAGCAAACCATAACTTTTTCACAGACACATTATACGACACCCTTTGTACAAGATTTCTTGCAATTACATCACAGTGTTAACAACAATGATCTATATGGTCATATTTTAATCAGACAATGTCTCACATTCACCGACCCTCTCACCAACTGGAGAATCTTCTGTCCCAATCGGTTACATCCTGTTCTCTTCACTTGAAACGCACAAAGTGCTCCAGACACAGGATGGGCCGATAGGGGGTGGCTGCAATACAGACCATACAGATAGGAGTCTGGCAGGGACCCCATCATCTGGTGAAGCAGCCATGGCCCAGTCAGAGAACAGGTCTTGGGGGTGGACAGACTTGAGGACCCCTTAATATGGAGAAGAGGCTCAATCGGCCAACAGCGGCAGGGCTGGGGGGGGGGGGCAGAATGGGAGGTGGGATGGGAAGGGGGCATTGGGGGGAAGAGAGGGGGCATTGTATGGGGGAGGGAAAGAGGTTTTGCTCTTCTCTAAGGTCCTGTCCATCTCGGTATGGCCACTCCTGTTCCCAAGCGGGGCTGTCATCGATCGAGAGCATCTACCAGGTGGGAGTGTCAGCTGGAACTCTGTGGGGGGGTCCAAGGCTGGGCTAGGAGTGGGCTGTGGGTTGGGACTGAGGAGCACCAGCAGAACTGTGGGGGAGGGCTGAGCCCAGGGCTGGGATAGTGGGATGCTGTGGGTAGGGAGTGAAGGAAATTTGGTGCGTTGTTTTTCTGTGAGCTCTATTCGTGGACTCCTGGCTGGGCACAGAGTTAGTACTTGGGTTACTGTTGTTATTTCCTCCCCTCTTTATCTCCACGCAGGGCAGCCCTTCATTCTTACGGGGTGAGACGGAGGAGACATGGCCCAGTCAGATAGATCAACTGTGGTAAGTGGGAGCCTGTGCGAGGTAGGATCCTCCTGGGGCAGGACCCTGGGTTTTCCCCTCCCTCCATCTCTCCCTGAGGAGAACCCCATCCCATGGAGATAGGGCTGCAGGGCACATCTAGCAGACTTCAATGCAGACACCTCCCAGGGCTGCCCAATTCCTGTCCCAGGTGCCAGGTCACTGTTGGAACTGGGGGGTCTTCAAGCATCGAAGATTCATATAAGATCAGATGAGTTAATATCAAATGGCCACAGCTCCATTGGTGTCAATGGGCCACATCCCATCTGGTCTCAGTGGGTAAGACCCCAGCAGGTGTTCAGCGGCCGTCATTCCACTAGGATGAGTGAAGAGGAATTGTTGTTAAGGATAAGATTTTTCATGCATATTTTTAGTAAAAGTCACAGACAAGTCATGAGGAAAAAAGAAAAATTAACGGAAGCCCGTGACCTCTCCAGGACTTTTATTAAAAATATGCATGACAAAATGGGGAGCTGCAGGGTCCCCAAATGATCAGTGGCTCAAAGCTCAGGGCACCCTCGGTACCTGTGGTGGCTCTGGCTGGGAGCTCTGGGTGCTCCTGGGCACCCCCAATGACTGCAGTGACTCCGTGCTCCAGAGAAGACCGGCCAGTCATGGGGCTGGGAGCTGTGTGTAATGATACCTTACAAGAGACCTTTTGCATAAAGCATATTCCAGTTATATTATATTTACACTCATAAGCATATTCCCATAAAACGTTATGGAGTGCAACATCACAGTTATGATTAACTAACAAGTCATGGCATATAGAATCATTGTATGCTAAAAGGAGTTAAATTGTAGGCTTCTAGAAGGATAAGATTGATCAGTAATTAGAAGGGATAAGTATGTTATTAGATATCTATGTAGGGAGGGCTGAAGAAAAGCTTGACATATGTATGTAACCAAAGACAGAGCCTATGCCACGAGATTACAGGAAAAGATGCGCCAGTTGGTGATATTGCAGAAAATGAACAGAAAGAGTAATTTTTTGCTTACAAGATACCTGGTGGTCACATTTCTCTAACACACGCCCTAACCCCACTCTCTGTGTAAATGCTAACGAGGTATAGTCAGAATCACGTTATAAAAGGAAAGTGCCCAGATTAGGAAAACTGAGCTCCCTATGCGAAACTCTAGCAGGAACCGTCCCTCTACTGATGAGCAATACATGAAAGACCCATCAGAACCTAACACTGTCTCAGAGGATGTGAGTATAACTATATTTGTAACTTCTGCATAGGTCCATATAGAATTTCTATATGTTTGGGTAATTATAACTTTAACTGTAACTTTCATAAAACTTGTAAAGAGACTAGCCCTTGTACTTGGGAATGTCTGTGCGGTCACTACCCTTGGCCTTTATGTGTTCTAGAGACTCTCAATATGAAGCACGTAGCAGAGGTGACTTTCCAGCACATATCACAGGCCATGGGAGGCTAAGCCTCCCCAAACAACCCAGCATGGCCCTGCTCACGCTTCGCTCCCAGACCCCTCCAGCTTCCTGCTCTTCCCCCCACCTGGGGCTAGGGTGGCCTATGTCTGGGACTTGGGGTGGCTGGAGACAGTGCTCACGCTGCCTGGTGCTCTGGGGTTGGGGACACCAAGGTCAGGGGGGCCTGGAGCTGCACTGCCAGCTAAGCACTCCGGGACTCAGGGCACTGGGGCTGGGGGCACTGGGGCTATGCCGCCCACCCGGTGCTCAGGGGCTGGGGGTGCTTCGGCAGCCTAGGGCTGGGGCACAGGGGGGCCAGCAGCCACAGTGGGGGGTGGGAGGGGTTCTGGGATGCAGTGGGAGAGGGGAAGGGCCTCGGGCACAAGGGGCAGGGCCAGCAGCTAGCTTCACCCAATGGGCGGTTCATCCACTGCCCACGCTTTCATTCTGTTAAGCCTGAAATTGTATCCAACAGAGCCAAACCCACAGTGATGTAATACCGCAATACAAAATTCACTTTAAATAAAAGATGGCTACACTATTATTATCATTATTATTTCAGCTGGCTGGAAAACATTGTTGGATAGTCCTGTGGAAAATGTAGATGTTCTATAAACAACTCCACGACATTTTTCCGTATGCCCCTCTCGCCATGGTTATGGGTATGAGTGGGACACAGGCATTCATTGGCACCCTGGTATGACCTTTAGGGGGAGGAGGATCTCCGCACTCGTGTAATTCTTTGGGTCACAGACACATCTGGATATTGCAGCAACTTTCATCTTTCATCACTTCTAAAGCCAGAAGGAATCATTCGAGCACCTAGTCTGACCCCTGCAGAGCACAGGCCGTAAGTAATCACCCACATGCCCCACTGTGAATTCAAAAGACATTAGTTACACCAAAGTTTTTCATTCCAAAAGAGGCTAAGCCGTTGTGGCCTCCTGCAGAGAATAGAAAGGATGGAGTGCTTCAATGCTATGGCAGGGGACTGATTCGGTGGACAATGATCCGAGTAGGTGACCTGCACCCCACAATGAAGAGGACCCCCCCACCCCACAAACCAGGTCACTGATAATCAGACTTGGGGGGAAAATTCCTTCCCCATGTGGATTCTGATGATTAGTTAGACCCTGAGCATGCCAGCTCGACCCACCAGCCAGGCATCTCAGAACTGGCCTGGCCCATCTCCAGCTGTAGATGATCTCTGATGCTTCAGAGGAAGGTGAAGAACTATCCAAGAATACAGGGAGCCACCAGGGTAAACCTCCCTGCCTCATCCCTGCAGGGGAAGCCCTGAAAGCAAGAGATTGGATTATAGTAATTGTCTTCATACAGGGTTGCAAGTGTTATGACAATGTTGAAGTGCTTTGGTTTAGTTCCTCAACTTCCACCTAGTTCATCTACAGAGGACAGGCCTCATGTCCCATTCCCACCTCCCTGAGCCACCAATCCCCCAGCCCTGGGGCTGGATTGGATCCAGTGACCCCGAGAGGGGAAAGGCCCGATGTCACTGATACTCTGACAAAGAGAAGAATCTTCAGCCCCAGTCAGTTACATCCTGGAACTGGAAATGTACAAACGGCTGCAGATATGGGAAGGGCTGATAGGAGGTGACCACAATACGGACGATGCAGATAAGAGTCTGGCAGGGACCCCATCCTCTGGTGAAGCAGCTGTGGCCCCACAAAGAACAGGGCTTGGGGTGTGCTCTAGTCACTAGATCCCAATCCCCTCCCATAGCCAGGGAGAACCCAGGAGTCCAGGCTTCAGCCCCCTGCCCCCCGCACACACACAACTCCGAGCAGGGTAAAGATTCCAGGATTCCCAGGATTCCTGGTCCCAAAGCCCCCCCCCCCCACACACACACACACACTCCAACCACAAGACCCCACTCCCATCCCAGGGCCATGGAGAGAACCCAGGCGTCCTGCCAAAGAACAACTAAACACCCCCCTCCCATCTCTGAGTACGGGATAGAACCCAGGAGTCCTGATCCCCAGCCCCACAACACACACACACTCTAATCACTAGACCCCACTGCCCTCTCTGAGCTGTGGAGAGAACTCAGGAGTCCTGGCCCCCAGCCTCCCCTGCTCTAATCACTAGAACTCACACCCCTCTCTGAGCCGGGGACAGAACCCAGGCATTGTGCCCCTCCCACAAGAAACCTGTCTCTGGTCCTTTAATGGCTATACAGTTGGGAGAAGGAGCCAGCCAGCCGCTTCCCCTCCCCATTAGCTACGACTTCCCACTGTGGGGCAGTCCAGGTGGAACTCCAGCCCGGGAAAGCTTTCGGGATCCCGGTCCCGTCCCCGCTGGCTGGAGGAGCAGCGCCTTGGAGAGGGGCAACAGGGCTGCATCTCCACTCCCAGCGCCGGTGAGATCCGGGGACCATCCCTGCCCCTTTCCAGGCTGCCCCATCGTCAAATATCACACAGGGCCCACCCTGGGGCTCAAGCCCTTCCCCCTCAGCCACACCCAGGGCTTGGCCCTTCTTGGTGTGACTCTCCCCACCACAGATCTTCCCACCAATCTCTCCTTCTGGGGCCTGTCTGGTTTCGGCATCAGCCCACCCCGATTCTACCCACACCCAAATTCCTTCCCCATGTCAATTCTGATGCACAGTTGGACCCTGAGCGTGCCAGCCTGACCCACCAGCCAGGCATCTCAGAGCCCTGGCCCACCCCATCCTGTCTCCAGCTGTGGGCAATTGCTGATGTTTCAGAGGAAGGTGAAGGAACATCCCAGAATACAAGGAACCAATGGGGCATCATGGTAACTCTTCCTACCTGACCCCTGCAGGGAATGCCCTGAAGCATGAGACTTGATTATAGTAATTGTCTTCATACAGGGCTGCAAGTGTTAGGACCAGGCTGAGGTGCTTTGGTTTAGTTCCTTACCTTCCATCCCCCCAGTTCATCGAGAGGGTAAAGGCCTCCTGTCCCATTCCCACCTCCCTGAGTCACCCATCCCCCTGCACTGGGACTGGATCAGAGTCAGATCCCCCTAGAGGAGAAAGGCCCCATGACACAGTCACTGACCCTCTCACAAACGGCAGAACCTTCAGCCCGAATCGGTTACATCCCGTTTTCTTCACTGGAAACACACAAAGTGTTGCAGGCACAGGATGGTCTGATAGGGGGTAGCTGCAATACGGACCACGCAGATATAGGGTGTGGCTGCAATACGGACTGTGCAGATAAGAGTCTGGCAGGCTGATGGTTTTTATTTTATTTTTTTTGATTTGGCTATAACAAGGGCCTTTACACTTTTTTTTTTTAAATGCATACATTTTTTTATTTACATAAACCATTTTTTACAGAGACCTTTAAAGGTATACAGTAGTTTGTATGTTGACAAAGAAAAGGCATTGTAAATTAAACCTGACTACATTTTGTCATTAAAACAGTTCACATTGTGGCCTGGGCTTTTCAAAAAAAAAAATATATATTTTTTTTTAAATGTAGACATAATACAAGATTCTGTTTTTTACTTACTAAACCTTAAAACAAAGAAATGTACATTTAACTAGACTGCCTAATCTATAATACATATAGGAAACCATAGTAAACATTACAACTTATTTTAAAACAAAAGGGTGACCATAATTAGTTATAAAGATTGTTTTGGTCTGTTTTTGCCTTAAATTAGTACAGACACTGGCAGTCTGTCAGATGTGTTTTTACCAACGTCCCAGAGGGTCTTTCCTTTCTGCTGTTCAAAAGGGATGGCTGGCAGGATGATTAAATTATACATTAATTCTTATAGTACAAATATAAAATGTTACTTCTACACAGACCCCATCAGCGTTTAGATCCAGAGAATTGCAGGGCTGGTTTTGCTCTTCTCCAAGGTCCCGTCCATCTCAGTACGACCCAGGAACTCGCTCCTGGCCCCAAGCGGAGCTGTCATCAGCTGAGAGCAATTACCAGGTGGGAGTGTCAGCTGGAACTTTGGGGCAGGGGGACCCCAGGGCTGGGCTAGCAGGGGGCTTGTGTGTTGGGACTGAGGGGCACCGGCAGAGCTGGTGGCGAGGGCTGAGCCCAGGGCTGGGAAAGCTGGGGGGTTGCGGGTCAGGAGTGAGGGACCTTTGGTGCGTTGTTTTCCTGTGAGCTCTATTCATGGACTCCTGGCAGGGCACAGAGTTAGTCCTCGAGCTACTGTCGATATTTCCTCCCCTCTTTATCTCCACTCAGGGCAGCCCTTCGCACTTATGGGGTGAGATGGAGGAGACATGTCCCAGTTGGACAGATCCATGGTGGTAAGTGGGAGCCCGTGTGAGGTGGAATCCTCATGGGGCAGGTCGCTGGGCTTTCCCCTTCCTCAGGATTGCGCCACCCCCTGGAGATTAGTCTGCAGGGCACATCTGGAGACTTCATCATGGACAGGTGCCTGGTCGCTCTTGGAACTGGGGGTCTTCAAGCATCAAAGGTTCACAAAGGATAAGATGAGATGAGCTAACATCCTGCCCTCACTTCTCCTCGTCTCAGGACTGGAGTCCTGCCGATGGACCATTGGTCCCTCACAATGACACCTCGGGCACCGACATCTTCGATAATCAAAAGGGCTTCTTTATCATCTGCTCCAACCTGGATTGCTACCTGCGGACAGACAATCGAAAGAGCGGGTCTGGTATAGAGATCCGGAGACTGCACCCTGCGTGACAGGGTGGGGATCTCTATGGGAGTGACAAGACGATTCCCCCCCCCCCCGCAACATCTACATCATCAAGGGCGACTCCTACCGGGTGGTAAAGGACTTCAGCACAGATGCTGAGGCCAAGGTCCATAAGCTGCATCCCAACTGCTGTGGCGGGGACCACTACATGTACTTGCTTCTGGGTTCCACATCATCTTCCTAGAGCAGCGTGTTGTGTGCTCTGTCCTTGACATGGGCACAGATGAACATGGGATGGATGCTCCCCTGCATCCTGAATGCTGCAAGGGCCTCTACTACTTCTTCCCAACAGTACTGAAGGCGGATGAGAAATGGTGGGTAGAGCTCATGTTCATATACACGTAGTACTGAGCCCACCAACAGATCTCCTTCTCCGTCCACCCCAACATGGTGAACTTCTTCCCCAGGGGGCTGACCCTCACCAAGGGCACCTCAACCAGCAGCTGGGAGTGTATCAAGTCCCTGCACAACAATTCCGATTCCCCCATCGCCTGGTCTGATAAGGTCACCCGCAAGTGGGCCATGCCAAGCACCAGATGTCCAGCGTCGAGCACAACTGGAGCATCTCCGCTGAGCTGTCCCTTGGGTCCGGAGCCCTCACCAAGCTCATCACCCAGGCCCAGTTCTCCCTCAGGGCCGAGTACGGCGGGAGAAGCATCCACACGGAGCAGGAGAATTGGATCAAAGCCCAAGAAGATGAGTCACTCAAGATGACCCTGGAGCCCAAAAAGAACCTCTACATCTGGCAGCACTGCCTCAGCATAGGCCACAAGCCTGTCTTATTCTGCAGGGACATCCACTTCACCCAAGGAAACAAAACTACCCAACTGCATCCCACTGCCTCCATCCCCTAAGCGTCCATGAGGATGAATGCCAGCACCAGGATTTCATTCTTGACCTGTGTGTGTGAGCGTTGGCCTCCTGAAAAATCAATGGGATCAAATCAGCCCCTTCAAATCCATACTTATCGCTTCCCAGTGCCCTCCTCCCAGCTCACAAACCCGGCTCATCCACTTCCCCTCCCCCAGCTTCTCTGCAAATCACATCACCAGGGCAGATGATTTCATTGCCTGTTCTCTCCATCTTCTCTCATTAGAATCCGCAGCCTGAATTCTGCTTTGGGATCATTCCAGGGTCGAATCTGCTGCAGAAGCACAAAGAATTTGTCCAGCGTTCATCAGGCTGTAGGGATTGAATTTCCTTGGTTTGGGGTCTGTAGAAGGGTAAAAAACAGGAAAGCATGAGGGAGCCAGGATGGTAATAAATTGTCTTCATATGGGGCTGCAAGTGCTAGGAGCATGTTAAGCTGCACCCCTGACCCATTGATCTAGAGGGGAAAGGCCCCGTGTCCCATTCTCACCTCCCTGAGCCCCCAATCCCCCAGCCCTGGGTCTGGATGGGAGCCAGCGCCCCATGAGGGGAAAGGCCCTGTGACACTTTCACTGACCCTTGCACAAACTGGAGAATCTTCAGCCTCAACTGGTTACATCCTGCTCCACCTGAACTGGCCCCTAGCAGGCGTGACTGGCCTGCTGGGCCCTGATTGACTTCTGCCCACTCCCGGCCCTTCTAGCCACTGCAGGACCAAGTGGGGGCTTTCTAGGGGGTCCAAACTCGCTGCTCTTTCTCCCCAGACAGGCCAGCTTCTTGGGGCCTGGTGCCCCCCATAAGGCTGAGCCCCCAGCAGGGGGCAGCAAATGCCTAGCACACCCTATAGTGGGGGGTAGGGCAAGGGACACAAGGCACAGGTAAGGAGGAGGTGCCCAGGCAGGGAACCCATCTTAGTCCCCGGTGAGCCTTCTGCATCCCCTCCACCTCATGTCTGCCCTGCCTTCTCCATCCTGAGCCCCAGCATATAACTAGAAGGGTGTCATCACTGGACAGAGCTGGTGGGGGAGGGGGCAGCAGGAATGGGACCCTGAGAGCCATAGGGAAAGGAACAGCCTGAGGAACTCACCACCACATGAATTCAACAGAGGTTGAATGGCCAATCAGAGGTTCTTGGATCACTCCCAGCAAGGCAGAGGAGCCACGGCCCTGGAGTGAGGGGGCAGGAGGAAAGTCTGCAGTTGAGGGCATGGCTCAGCAATAAGGGGAGCAGGAGGAAGTTACTCCCCTGAGCAGGTTATTCCACAATTGTCCACAAGAAGGTGCCACTCTCAAAGGCCAGGCTAGATGGGCTCCCTGGGCTGATGGACCCTAGGGATCCTTCAGCAACAGCACAGATTTAGGGCAAGCATGGCAGAATCTGGGCCAGTTACCTCCCAGCTGCATTCCAGCTCCGGCAACCCACCAAGGGGGAGGCATCCATATACAGATGGGGAGAGCTGGGACTGAAACCCCAAAAGCCTTACCTCCCAGTCCCCTGACCTCCCTGTTCTCACCATTAGACACCCCCCTCCCATCTCTGAGCAGGGGAAAGAACCCAGGATTGCTGGTCCCAAAGGCCCTCTCCACACACACACACACTCTCCAACCAGAAGACCCCACTCCCCTCCCAGAACCGGGGAGAGAACCAAGCATCCTGACCTCCCTTTAACGATTAAACCCTTCATCCCATCTCCAAGCAGGGAAAAGAATCCAAGAGTCCTGCCACCCCCGACCAACTATTAGACGCCCCCCGTCTCCAAGCAGAGGATAGAACCCAGGCATCCTAGCGACCAGCCTCCTCTGTTCTAACCACTGACTAGCCCATCCACTCTCCCAATCTGAGAGAGAACCCAGGCGTCCTGCCCCTCCCCGAAGCAAATCCGTCCTCACCCTTTAACGGCTGTGCAATTGGGAGGAGCCGGCCGGCCGCTTCCCCTCCCCTTTAACTACGACTTCCCGTTTGGGGGCGGGCCAGGCGGATCTGAGCCCGGGCAAGGCGGTGGGTTCCCCCCGCCGGCTGGAGGCGCCGCGCCTTGGAGAGGGGGGCGCACGGCCCCGGGAGCGCAGTCCTTGGAGAGGGGCGCACGGCCGCGTCTCCACTCCCAGCGCCGGTATGATCCGGGGAGCATCCCCGCCCCATTCCGAGCTGCCCCATCGCCCCTTCCCGGGGGGTCTGCAAGTGGGGCCGCTCCAGGGGGGTCCCCCCTTCTGGGATGGGGGAGCAGAGGCCGCGCTGGGCTGCTGGTTACCCGTGGTGCCCGGTGCAGAGCCAGCTTCCACTCGGGACCAAGGCCTCCTTCCCCCTCCCACACACACCCAGGGCCTGGCCCCTCTTGGTGTGACTCCCCCACACACATCCTCCCCCAACCTCCCTTTCTGGGACCAGGCTGATTCTCCCCCCACCCTGTTCCCTGGGCGGCGGTGCCCTCCACACCGCCAGGGTCCAGCTGGTCTGGGCCTACCCCATTTCAGTATGGAGGCCCCCCCCTCACTCTCCACCTCTGGTGTCCCCCAGGAGCTCAGCCCCCCCATGGCCGGGATCGCCCCACGAGCACGTTCCCCTGGCACCGATGTCTTCACCACCCCTCACGGCTTCTTCATCGTTCGCTCCGACGTGGGCTGCTTCCTCCAGGCGCCCGAGTGCCACTCCCCGGAGGCTGTGGAGATCCGGGGCCTGCACCCTGCCTGCCAGGGCGGAGAACACTATGTGGGCGACACCACCGGCTCCTGTGTTTGCATTCTCCGGGGGGACGCATTCCACCGAACCACAGACCTGAGCGCCGCCCCCAGCCCCGACGCCCTCCCCCTGCACCCCACGTGTCGCGGTGGAGACCACTATGCCTCATGGGGCGGCCGCTTCTCCCTCATCTTCCTGGCCCGCGGCGTGGTTCTGTCTGTGGGTGACCTGACCACGGGGGCCGAAGCAGAGGAGACGCCCCTGGAGCCCGCGTCCCGCCATGGACTCTACTACTACGCCCTTGACGCTACCCACCTGGCTTTCCTGGGTGTGGAAGAGCAGCGGGGGCTATACAGCCAGGCCTTCTCTAGCTCGGGGCACCGGGAGGTCCTTCCCGTCCACGCAGACGTGGCCAGCTTCCTCCCCGGCGGCCTGTCCCTGGTCCACAGGGGCACCTTCGGGGCGTGGGAATGCATCAAGCTGATCCAGAACGAGACAGACGGGCCGCTCCCTGGCAGCCACGAGATAACCCGGAAGGTGGGACGTGTGGAAGAGAAATTGGCCAACTGGACCTTCTCCACGGCCAGTTCCCCGGCACCTGCAGACCTTTCTGTGGCCTTGCTCCAGGCCCAGTTCTCTCTGCCCCCAATGTATGGCGGGCTGGGGCTCAGGACGGAGCAGGAGGAGTGGGAAGCCGTGGCCGAAGAGGGAGAGGAGCTGCGGGTCATTCTTCAGCCCCGGCAGAAGCTCTACTGGTGGCAGTACCACCTGGGCTTGGGGCACCGGCCTATTCTCTTCTGCCGCTGCCTCAAGGTGACCCGTAGCCCCGTGTCACCTGCTAACCTCCCGCTGCCCCGGTCGGATGCAGGGGACGCTGGCGTCTGACTGGGGAACGGAGGCTGACGGTAGAGGAAAGGTTAACTTTGTCGCTGAATAAATGATGTTCTATTGCACTGTCAGCGGCTGTCTGTGGATGGCTTTGGGACCCCATCCCGCTCCTCCCGAAGTGGGGAAATTGAGGCACAGAATGTGTCAGGGTAGGACATGGAGTTGTGGCTCCCAGTGCCCTGCTCTAACCACTAGCCCCCATTCCCATCTCAAAGCTGGGGATAGAACCCTGGAGTCCTGACTCCCAGCCCCACCCCCCAACCACTTGACTCAAATCACCCTCCAGAGCCAGGGAGAGAACACATGAGTCCTGAAGGCCAGCAACACGGTTTTCTTTCTTTGAGCTTCCCTAGTGTCCCAAGCAGGTGTTGCATCCCTGGGAGAGACACTGACCTATCCGGGTCAGAGGGGGTCTGGGAGTACAGGGGAAAAATGGGGTTTGACCCAACAGGGACCCCCCCCTTCCAGATCCAAGTGATAACTGAGCTGCAGGACCCCATGGAAGTGGTGTTTGTGGGAGGGGGGGAGCAGCCTGGAGGAGACCAGGGATCAGTGAGGGGGGGAGGTCATGGCAGTGGGAGCTTGGGGGGCGAGGGACATGTGGGATCTGGGGAAGGCCAGGGAAGGATCTTTAGGGGAAGTAGTGCTGCTGTTTCTATGACCTCGTTCAGCACCAGAGCCAGTCACCAACCTTCAACACAATTGGGAATGTTCTTCTCTGAGACTTGGTTTCCCTGGCTGTAAAATGGGGTGAGGATCCCACCTATTGTCTAGTGAGACTAAGATCGTTGGGGTTGGGACTGTTTCTCACAAAGGGTCTGTGCAGCGCCTGGCATGACAGGGGCCCTGATCAGAGTCAGGGTATTCTAGGATCTACCCCAACACAAATAATTTGCCTCTCTCTCCCTCCATCTCCATTCTCACTTCTCTATCCATTCCATCGCCTAGCCATTTAGCTCCCTTACCCCACCCTGTGTTCAGGCATCTCCATCCCATCTAAGCAGGGCCCATCAGGAGGGTCTGGGTTGGGAACCATGTACCAAGGGGGCATGGGGAGCCCTTATGCACTGGCGCTCTCCAGGGACACAGAGAATGTCCTGTGACTGGAGCACTGGGCTTGGCTCCTGAGGAGGGGATGGTCACATAAACACCACCCTATACTGGAAACCTACTGACCGCTATTCCCAGACAGCATTTGGGGTTTGGAAAGCTGCAAAAATAGCATGAAGATGTCTGTACTGTTCTATAGGAGATACCTTTTGTGGTAAAGAGGAAGGTCAGGTTTGTGTGGAGCGACAAACCATTCTGGGAAATCAGTGATGGAGCAATCCAGCACTGTTGCACTTCTATTCTCAACTATGGCAACTCATTTCAGCAAGTTGTACACACATGCTCAGCAGTATTATACCAAGGATGGCCAGTCTCCATTCACGTTCCTGAATTCTGACCCATGTGAAGAGTGTACCACCACCGCTTTTTGGTTGCTGGTTGTACAACTGCTGAGCATGTATGGGTGTCTTAGTAGTTGTATCTCTCTGTAGCAGTGCTAGTACCTCATCAGCTTCTTAGGTCACGGGGGTGGAGGCAGCACAGCCTCTCTACACTCAAGTCCATGATCTGAACCCTTCTTTAGTTTTGCACAAGGTGGCAAAATGGCCTGAGTCTACCTAATTCCCCTCCACTAGTGGCGTAGCATGGCCTAGCATCCGGGGTCCATACAATGCACCCCTAGGGCAGTGCAGCCCAATGGCCAGAATCCACCTAATTCCTCTCCCCTAATGGGGTAATGTAGCATAGCAGCCAGAGTACATATAACTAACTGTGTGGGGCTCAAACTGAGACCCCCTAGGTGCCCTATCCTGGTGTGGTTTCAATTCCCCCAGGGTCAATCCAGAGTCACTCCCAACTGCATTGGGATAAGGGCTGGATTCTGATTTCAGGGCCCCCCCTGCCCCGGCATCCATCTGAACTCACCCATTGACTGCAATGGTGTTGCTCCAGATTTACAATGGAGTAGAAGTATCCAGGATATGTGGGTGGTCTGACATTTGCAGTCAGGACTCCTGGGTTCTATCCCCAGCTCTGGGAGGGGAGTGATAAGCAGTGGTTACCCTGAATTCTATCCCACTACCTCTTGGAGTCTCTGAATTTTGGGATGACAAAAATGCAGTTTTATCAGTCGGGCCCTGCCATTTATTTATCATTATCAAACATATTTACATAAATAGCCACTGAATATATAAATGTCAATAAGGCTGGGTAATGACCCGTCGCGCCCTCAGCTTTGGTGAGATAGAGACAAGACAAGAAAGGTGGAGAACACAAGGCTTAGAAGACGGGAATGCAGGAGTCATGGCTGAAAGAGTGCCATTGGATTTCAGGAAGATCAAGGATGCGCCAAGCGGGTCAGATCATCTCCAAGCATGGAGCTGAGGGAACTGGGACTCCAGGAAAGATGGGTAGAGCAAAGAAGGGGACTCTCTCTGGAGCGAGATTTTTGGCCTGGCTGAGGGCAAGAGGTAGGAGACAGAAGAAGGCTGGAGCTGACCAAGGTCAGAAGGAGACAGGCAAACAAGGAGGAAGCATGGTGGCCAAAGCTTGCAGAGAAGCTCTAGCAAGGAGATGTTGAATCTCCTACAGCCAGGACATCTTTGAGCTCAGGCCATAGCGACTCATGCTTTAAGGTCCACAACGAACCTATCGCTTGGAGGCACTCAGAACAGATTCTGCTTCATTGACACCGGAGCCAGGCAGAGATATCTAGGGTGTAGGGAATGGACTTGGAGAAGCATCCATGTGTCATAGGCTTACAGCACAGACCAGAGGGGAAGCCCAGAGCCATGGACTTCCTGCCGGCCCCTGGAATAGGAGATCTCCATACAACAGAAAGAGGACATGATTGCCAGCATCCTATGATGGCTGGAAGTAGCCTTGTAGATCTCCTTGGGCTGGCACAGTGGAACGGACTCTGGGTGGGGAAGTGACATGCTCACAGGGTCTGAGGGGGCAGAAGCCAAGGTGAGAGGAGGAGAAGTGGGGTGGAGAAGTGGGCTGAGCTACTGGGGGACACCAGAGGGGGAGAGTGGGGGGGGCTCCATACTGAAATGGGCTAGGCCGAGACCAGCCAGACCCTGGCGGTGTGGAGGGCAGGAAGGGCACCACCGCCCAGGGCACAGGGTGGGGGGACCCAACCTCGGGCTTCTCCAATCTTTCTTTCTTCACCAACACCCTCTTCCCCCTTGTCCATCAACTGGAACGAAGGATGGACAGAAAGAAGGATGGACATGGAAAGAAGACCATGCCTGCTTGCATTCCATCTGCCTGGCTCTGGGCCTCCAGCTTGGCTGGGTTTGGAGGCCGTTGCCTGGTTGTCCTGTGAACCTCAAGCAGCCACTGCCACCACAGACAGTTGACTTGGAAAAGGACCAGCCAATGCTTCTCCCATGGGTGGCTTCGGTCATACCTTCCAGGTATAGCGGTCAGTTTTCCAAAATAAATACACCATGGTCTGTCCCTTGTCCATGACGGTTGATGAGGCAAGTTCGGGTGGGTTCTCCCACAGCTGCAGCAATCTCTCTCCCCAGGCCAGAGAAGGGCTGCTGGATGTCTCTCTGGGAAGGCACCCTAGATGAGCTATAAATGGTCCTTCAGCATTTGCTGAAGTCCTAACTGTGTGGCACCTGGATCAGATACCAGGCCCAACTTCAGAGGGATGAGTAGAGAGAGACGTAGTGGGTAACCCACCTGCAACATGTGTGGTCCACAGCACAGGATAACAACCTACTACTGCTGCTAGACAATGAGAGTTACACCTGCAGCTCCATCTATGAAGTTGGCACTTAAGGTTGTGGCTTCAATCCCAGCTGGTGACCCAGCTGCTATATAACATGATGGTTCACACAGGATAACAACCTGCTACTGCTACCAGCTAATGGGCTTACTCCTGCAGCTCAGTTGACTGTGGTCAATTATTATTAGCACTGACAGCTGTAGTGTTCAAGCCCTGCTACTAACTTGGAGGGGGGGCTTGTCCACATGAGAGGATAACAGCTTCCTACTGCTACCACCCAGTGGAGTTATGAGGGGCAAATCCATGATTTTGGTCCTGAAGGTCATTGGCTCAGTCCTTGTTCATGATGCACCATGGGAGGTTGTCATGTAAAGAGCTGGTCCAGGTGGGAGGTTAATAGCTTACTGCTGCTAAAGAAGTTCATCTGGGATTTTGGTGGGTGCGATCCCTGCTGCTGGGAGGATGAGGGTAGACCCCAGGGGGTCAGCAATGGCTGACGTGGGCGTCTCAGAAGTTGAGGCTCAGCAGATTTTCAGAGAGCTTGTTCAGATCCCGGCTACAGGGCTCTCTGTGCAGGACAAAGTCCACCTTCTGGTCCTGACCCGTGAAGATCGTCAGGAGCTCCTGCCTCAGCCGCTCAGTCTCCCACGGCTTCCGTACCACCTCCTCCTCCTCTCCCTTTTCCTCCTGCTGCTGTCTCCTCTGCCGCCGCTCCCCTGGGGGCTTCCTGTCCCGCAGCTGCAGCACCTCCGTCTGGGAGGCTGGCCGGCTGGGGGCGGGAAAGGGAGCCCCATGCCCCGCGAAGGAGTGGCAAGTGGGAGGCTTCTGCCTGCAGTGAGAAACATTGAGGCAAAGTTAGCATCAGCTCCCAGCCCCAAGCCTGACCCCCAGATGGTTGGCAGGGGACATGGATGCAGTTTCCAAGTCTGACCAGCAGGGGGCAGGCAGGCACTTGGCAGTCAAAAATGCCAGCCTTCAAGGGGAGGAATCAGCATCTCCTTAAAGGGATTTTGGCACATGGGGCATTTCTTCCCAGCTGAAGGAGGTTTGGCTGGGAAGGGTGGTTCCCCACAGGACTAGGTACCTGAGGGGTTTCTGCAGGAATTCATCCAAGGTGGGACCCTCTCGGCCCAGCGGGTCATCTGGAACCATGAAGATGTTCCCCACGAAGGTGAACTGCAGCAGTCTGAGAGGGAGGAAGAAGTTTAGAATCCCATTCGGGATCAGAGCCGGCACTCCATAGAGGGGAAAAGGCCTCGTGTCCCCTTCTCTGTCCCCCTGAACCAGCTAGTTTCCTGCTCTGGGCCAGGTTGGAGTTGGTGCCTCCCCCTAGAGGGGAAAGGCCCAAAATCCCATTCCTACCCTGCTGAGCTAGCCACTTCCCCCACCCTGGGCCTGGATCAGACTTGATGCCTCCTAGAGGGGAAAGGCCTTGTGTCCCATTCCCCACCCCCTCAGCCAGCCAGTCTCTAGCCCAGGAGCTGAGTGGGAACCAGCACCCCTAGAGGGGAAAGGCCCCATGTCCCATTTCCTGGCCCCCTCACCTCTCTTTGATGATTCTGGTCCATTTCTTGGACTCCTGCATGAGGTCCCGGAGCTGGTCATTGGTGACGATGACACCATTAGTCTCCTCTGCCAGCCTGAGCATGAACCTAACCCAAAGGGGGCAGAGTGAGACCCCAGCACTCCAGGCCCTGCTCTGGGTTCCAGGACAAGGCTGAGCTGGGTCCCAGATGCTGGCTGTACCCACACTGACCACAAGGCAGCAGCAGCACCACATGAGTGGAACCATAGTCCCCTATAGGGAAGCAGTGTGATAATGAGGTGATGGGCATAAGGGGGTCCCTGTCTGCCTGCCCTAAGCAGGCTGCAGGTCTGGAGTGAGGGGCCCCACAGAGCTGGGGGGCGGATGCCAGAGCTGGGATGGCAGGAGTCTGTGGGTAAGGAGTGAGGGGTCCCACAGGGCTATTTCATCCCCACCTCTGGAGCTCAGCCTTCAATTAACCCCCAGCTGCAGCTGCAGGGAGTTTCTGCTCCACAGCCACCCCCTCGTTCCTCATGTGACCAGACAAGGGTGTAGCAGCCCCTCACAGCTTGGAAAGCCCAGTGGGGTTGGATCTCCAAGGCCTGGCCCCTCAGCTCTCTGCCAGCTGGGCTTGGACAGCACCACATCGGTGGCTCCACTGAGTCCTCTGCTCCCGCAGGGGCAGCTTAGGGTGTGGGAGGGCTCCCCACATCAGGAGGGGGGCGGAGAGGGAGCCCCAGGTTTACCTGTCATCGTAGGATGTGATTCGCTTCCCAGCCACTTGGCGTGAGGGCGTCAGCGACAGCAGGCTCAGGTCCTGCAGCTGGCTAAGGAAATGTCTCTCTGGGGGAGGAGGGGAGATGGAGTCAGCAGGCATGGGTTGGAGGACAGGGTGGGGCTTTAGGAAGTGGGGTCTGTGAGGGTGAGCATCAAGCCCTAGGAGGCAGGGTGGTATGGGGTAAAAGAGGCCCCAGTGGGCAAACTCATGGCAGGGTAGCGAGGGGCCCCAGGGGGCCAGCCTGGTGGAGTAACGAAGGGCCCCGGGTGGCAGGCCCTGGCAATGTCATGCAGGGCGATAAAGCTCCATCATCACCCCATCTCCCTTCTTACCTTCCACCCTGGCAACCTTCTCCATCCTCCACTGTGGCACGAAGACCGTCACCTCCCGGTGCCCACGGTCCCAGAAATACTGCACAGCCAGAGCGATACCCCGGCAGGAGAAGAACTGGTGTAAGCCGTGCCTACAGGAGGGACAGAAGGCGATGTTGAGGCATGGAGGCGCTGGCATTGGGTTCCCCTGGCACTGCGTTGGGCAAATAGGGGAAGAGGGGCCAATGCAATGGGACAGTCCTAGAGTTCTGAGCTCTAAGCCAGATGCAGGAGAGGAATTGCAAGAACAAGGAGTAATGGTCTCAAGTTGCAGTGGGGGAGGTTTAAGTTGGATATAAGGAAAAACTTTTTCACTAGGAGGATGGTGAAGTACTGGAATGGGTTACCTAGGGAGGTATCTCCTTCCTTAGAAGTTTTTAAGGTCAAGCTTGACCTGGCTGGGACGATTTCATTGAGGATTGGTCCTGCTTTGAGTAGGGAGTTGGACTAGATGACTTCCTGAGGTCCCTTCCAACCCTGATATTCCATGATTCTATGAATTGGGGCTGGTTTGGTCCTGAAGCCAAATGATGCCTACAGACTAGTCAAGCGTAGGGCCTTAGGAGATCTCAAATCCAGATGAAGCCCCAAGATCAAAGGCTTGATGTTCTGATAGGCTCCAAGACTAGACTAGGCTCCAGAAACCTGAGACTGGATTGTGCATAGGCCTCAAGTCTAAACTATCCCTCAGGACTCTAAACTTGACATTCCTGTGGTGACCTCAAGAGCAGACTAGGCCCTAAGGCATACAGACAAGTCAAGCCTATAGTCTTGGGGCCTAGGTTGGTCTTGAGGACAGGAAATCTAACATAGAATCCTGCAGCCTAAATTGATTTTGAGGTCTATGGTCAAGTCAAGCATAGAGTCTTGAGGCCTACAGGAATGCCAAGTCTACGGTCTTAGTCTGATCTTGGGACCTATGGGGCAGATCACACATAGAGATCTGGGGCCTGATCTGATCTTGAGGCCTGTAGGAAAGTGAAGCCTAGAGTCTTGGGGCCTGTTTGGGTTTTGAGGCCTAGTGAGGCCTACAGGAAAGTCAAGCCTACAGTCTTGAAGCTTAGCTGCTCTTAAGGCATATTGATGTCTAAAGGTACATCAAACTGAGATTCTCCAGGCCTGCTCCGGTTCTGGGGTCAATGGACAAGTCAACCATAAAATGCTGGGGACTAGTCTGGTCTTGAGGCCTACAAGAAAGAAAAGACCTTGAAGCCTAGTTAAGGTGTACTGAGGCCTTCAGGCAAGTTGCAAGACCTAAGTCAATGGGGTTAAGAGGTATTCAGCTGACCAAGCATCCCGGTTTCTTAGCTGGGCTCACCACGCACCATGCCCTAGGTCTCGGAGCAAGACACAGCAACACAGGCTACTTACACCATGGCTACATTGCTGCCATCGATAATGACCCTCCTTAGGTTCTTTTTCCCTGGCGTGTTGGCCAAGCTGAGCTTGAAGGGTGTCCGAATGGCTTCCTTGAACCGCTGGGCTCCGGTCACCATTGGCACTGGGCCTGCTGGCACTGGGTACACATCCTCAGCTGGCTGGCTCTCCTCGGCAGCCGACGCAGGGGAAGCTACAGGGGTCACGTCCATGGGGAAATCAGAGCCTTCTGGGAGGAGAGGTGGGCCACGGACTCCTCTGTGGATAGGAGACCCTCCTTTCCTCCCCAGCTCGCAGTGATGTTGACCCTGGGGAGACTCCTTGCCATTCGAGAGGGCTGGCTCTCCATTTCTGCAGCTGCCTCTATCCTCCGACCTAGTTTTAACCCCAGCCTCCTCTTGGTGGTTGGCTTTCTCATTGAGCCTTCTCAGCAGGCCGGCCAAGGGGGCCCCTGTCCAGATCTCAGCCGGGATCTCGCTGGGCGAGTGGCCACAGTTGGCCGCTGCTGACTTGATGACCTCCAGCAGGTATTCGTGTTCATCTTGGGTCGTCTCTGGTGGCGGAGGAGGAGGAGAAGACGTCTCCCTTGCCCCGGACTCCTGAAAGGGCGCGGGGCCATGCCCCTGCTGGGAGGAGGAGGCCTGCTCCATCTGGACCCTGTCCAGGATTTTGGAGGGGGCTTCCCGCACACCACATTCCAGCAGCACCTTCTTCACCACCCGCTCCTCGTAGCCCATGGTCTTGAAGAAGTTCAGCATGATCTTGAACTCCTTCTGCGTCCATGATGATGACAGCGCCCCAGCCGACTGTTCCTCCTCCTCCTCCTGGCTGCTCTCCTCCGGCCCTCTTTCCTCCACTTCTCTCATCCAGTCCTGGTTGCCCGGGAACATCAAGTCGTCTTGAGCCTGCTGGCTGCCGTCCAAAGCTGGGATGGGTTTCGATGACCGCTTGTAAAGCACTAGCCTCTCGGAGGCCTCCTCCACCAGCTTCTCCTGGTCCTGAGGACAGCCTGGGATGCCAGACCTGGAGCCCTGATGCCTGGTCTGGTCTGGAGGTCTACTGAGGTCAAAGAAGTCCTGGGGCCTAGCCTCACCTGCCTCTTTCGCTTCCCACCACTGCAGCTGGTCTCGATTGATGCCCGGTGACACCCATGCTCTATTTCTTGGTGTCCATTCCCCGACTTCCTCCTGGATGTCTCGCACTAGGCTGAGCAGTTCCTCCTTGAGTGGGGTGGGAAGGATAAGAAGGTCTATGGCATGCTTGTCATCGTGGGACTCCACCAGCTCCCGGAAGGCCTTCTTCACCAGGGCTTCCTGCTCCTCCGGCAGCCGTGGTGTCTTCTGGTATTTCTCCACGAACTCCTGGATGCGGCTCTGGGCCATCACGAAGGCCTCGGCTAGGCCTGAGACCAGCAGGGAACCGGGGCTGAGCAGGACCAGGTTGGCAGAGGTCCCCTTAGTGAGACAGTCCAGGAAGAGACCTTGAGCTCCCACAAAGACGCACTGCATGTCCTTAGGGTAGCAGATTTTCTCGCTCAACTCCGGGCTGCAGAGCCCCTTGATGTACTCCTGGAGGACACAACACAGGGACAGGGTTAGGATGTGCTATTGTGGGACACTGGCTTCCAAGAATGTGCCTTCCGCTGGCTGGAATGAGAACTTCTCACTGTGTGTCATGAGCCCTGTACTGCTCAGCACTGGGCTGGAGCTTTCTTTGAGGCAAAGATTGTCTGTGCAACACCTTGCATAACAGGGCCCTGATCTCGGTCGGGGTCTGTGGAGCGCCCAGAACAATGGGGCCCTGATACATAATTATATGTTTGTATACAAATAAAATCTGCATTTAAATGAATTTTTTTTAAGACGCAAAACCCAGCACTCAAAAGTTAGGAAATGCCAGAATAGCAGATGTCTGCGTAATCTTAACTCTGCCCCCTCCCACACATACATCAGCACACAAGTTTTACAAAAAGAAAAGGAGTACTTGTGGCACCTTAGAGACTAACAAGTACTCCTTTTCTTTTTGCGAATACAGACTAACACGGCTGCTACTCTGACACAAGTTTTAATTACACGATCACATGTATCTATCTATCCTCATACAAACCCCCGCTCTCTCTCTATCACTGTATCCAGACAATCTCTACCATCTATCCATCCATGCATCCATACGCTCCCTAGCTATCTATCCATCTATATATCTCCATACACCCCACTAGTTGCCCTTATCACAACTAATAATGGCTACAAAGGGTGTGTGATGATGCCCCTCAACCCCTACCCACAGCCCCCTGCTGTCCCAGCCCCCACTTCCACCCCCAGCTCTGCAGGTGTCCCTCACTCCTGACCTGCAGCCCCCTGCTAACCCAGCCCTGGGCTTCCCCAGCTGCATGTACTTCCTAAACCACTGTGTGCAAGCTGATCAGCGTGTGGGCGTGACTGTGGGGAGGGAGGGAGAGGAGATGGTTATTTTGGCTGCAATTTCCCCCTCCGTCAGTTTCACGCCGCAGCAGAGAAGAAAAATTCCCTGCCGCTTGGGGTGGAATCGAAAGCAAAATCAGTCAGGGGCGTGTCCTGAAATACAATCACTTCCTAGGGTGCTGGAGAGTTATGGCGGTCAGCTCCCTGTTCTCAAACTTTTGTACTGATGACCCCTTTCACACAGCACGCCTCTGAGTGCAACCCTCCTTATCAATTAAAAGCACTTTTTTATATATTTAACACCATTATAAATGCTGGATGCAAAGCGGGGTTTGGGGTGGAGGCTGATAGCTCGCGACCCCCATGTCATCACTTCACGACCCCGAGGGGTCCCGACCCCCAGTTTGAGACCCCCTGCTGTAGGGGCTCCCACCTTTCAGAACAAACCAGAGAGAGTGACACTGGCAGACCAGGTGCCAGCTCGTGCCAAGGTCCCCAGGCTTCAACTGAACACTGACAAATAGAGGGTGGGCACCCATCTGGCTCCCCTGTGCATTAGTGTTGGTGATAAATTTGCCAGCCCGCCAGGATTGTCCTGGAGTTTCCAGGAATTAATCTTTAATGAAAGATTATGTGATGTGATGAAACCTCCAGGAATACGCCCAACCGAAATTGGCAACCCTAGCTGGTGAAATCGGTATGAGGGTTCTAGGAATGTGTGGAGACTTTAGGGGATGCTTGTGAGCCACCACCTGCATTAATCTCACTTATAACGCCAGTATCCCTGCTTGGGAGATCATATCTGCCCTATAAATCACCAGAACAGGGACATGAACGGGTGTAAAATGCAGGAGGGCAGGGGCGAGACATGAACTAGGGCAAAATGCTGGGCTCCAACAGCAAACTCCTGTCCCGGCGTTGCCAGACAATCACGGGACGTTAAAGAGACTGCGAGACTTTGCCCTGTGCTCTCCCCACACTACGGAGCAAGCCAGTGCCTCCTGTCAGCTGAGTTTCCAGCTCAGAGCAGAAGAGGGGGAAGGGAGGAAAAAGCCCTAACAAGGAGGAGTGGTATCTTTATGCTGCTTAGACATGGTGGGGTGAGGATTACTAATCACAAGCAAAAGATCCCCAGTGCTTGGCCTGGGCTAGCTCTGGAGGACATATAGAGCTGGCTTTTTATCGAAATGTCTATTACTTTTTGATATCTAGCCTAGAACTCATTGGTGTGCACGTGTCTACCTGCTTTACCCTTGTTTCCTTTTCCTATGGAATAAAACTAGATATAGTCTATTATAGGATTGACTACAAGGGTTGTCTTCAGCATGAGGTTTAGGTGCAATTGACCTAAGTTACCAGTTCTTTGCAGCTGGGAGGAAGCTGAATATTGCTGTGATTCTTGGGGTAAGGGACCATCTGTCACAAAGGCAGGCTCCCCAGGTGCTGAGACAGATTGGGGTACCCAAGGGGAACTCTCTGTGACTCCATGCTACGGCTGTGATTGTGCCTGAGGAGTTCACACTTGAGAATCGATTGGTGACATCTAAGCAGAGAACTCCCAGCCAGTCTGGGCTCCGTGCCTGGTTCCTAAGTTTCATAGAGTCATAGATACTAAGGTCAGAAGGGACCATTCTGATCATCTAGTCCAACCTCCTGCACAGCGCAGGCCACAGAATCTCACCCACCCACTCCTATGAAAAACCTCACCTATGTCTGAGCTATTGAAGTCCTTAAATCATGGTTTAAAGACTTCAAGGAGCAGAGAAGCCTCCCTCAAGTCAACCATGTCCCATGCTACAGAGGAAGGCGAAAAACCTCCAGGGCCTCTCCAATCTGCCCTGGAGGAAAATTCCTTCCCGACCCCAAATATATAAGTTTGCTCTGAGTTGCTGCCACACTCTTGAACCATTGAAGGACAAAGGGATATAAACACAGAACCAAATCCCCAATGGGCTGTGAATCAGTGTCACTCAACTGGGGATCTGCTCACACCAACTTCAATGGAGCGATGGCTTATTGACACCAGCTGGCATCTGGCCCCATTGACTCCAGTGGAGCTATGGCCCATTGAGCCCAGCTGGGGATCTGGCCCCATTGACTCCAGTGGACATACAACCCATTGATTCCAGCTGGGCTCTGGCCCCATTGACTATGATGAATTTTAACCAGTATTTATGCAGTCTTGTCCCCACCAATCGATTTCAGAGGCAAGGAATGGTGTGAAGAGGCAGAGACTCAATCTTAGAACAACTGGTGCAGAGCCCAGGGAGTGAGCGACAATCTTGAGGACACAGGGTGTATCGAAATTCACCCAGGACGGAGACAGGTGTGGGGAGGTTTAGGCAATATGAGTTAGCTACCAAATGTAACACAGAGAGAAGCAAAGTCATGAGGTTGAACTGCATACGGGATGTTGGCGGAGCTACACCCAGAGTTGTAATACACACAAGATGGTGTGAAACCTACTCACAATGTGTTGGGACACACACACACACACACACTAGGGAGGGGGGTGTTAAATTCCTTAGGAACTGAATCCCTTTGGAATTGTAACCCACCCACATGCAAGGTTGTGACAGATACACATACAAGGGGGGTGGGGGCTGTATGTGTATTAAACCCCTTTAGTGTTATCTCACACTCACGGTTGTGATACATCACACACACACACACACATATCATGCTCTACTCTGCACCCCTGCTGGTTTGTGATCAGTATCGACGGCCATGGTTGGTTAGTATCCACACATGATATATTTACCCAGGTGGGGTTGGGACACATGCACACGCACAGTGAGTGTGTTACAGTTATATGCACACTCACCGGTTGCTGCTGTACACAGTCTGAAGGTGGATTTATGTTTCTGCACAAAAGCCAGAAAAGGTTGACCATTTACAAAGAGCTTAGAAATAGTGGAGAGGAGTTTTGGCTGGAGAGACAGATGGATGGATGGACAGAGTGTGTGGAAGGGTGGGTGGATGGATGGGTGGAAGGCCGTGGATGGATGGAGGGCCGTGGAAGGATGGGTGGACAGGGTGGGTGGAAAGCAGTGGATGAATGGATGGATGGATGGACAGGGTGGAGGGCCGTGGATGGATGGATGGACGGACAGGGTGGGTAGATGGAGGGCCGTAGATGGATGGATGAATGGATGGATGGACAGGGTGGAGGGCTGTGGATGGATGGATGGACGGATAGACTGATGGACGGGGGGGTGGATGGAAGGGTGGAGGAATGGATAGATGGATGAAGGGGTGAATGAAAGGTGGATGGATGGAGGAGGTGTATGGGGGATAGAAAAATATATATATAGGTAGAAGGGTGTGTATGGTGACAGATAATTAGAGGGGGGATGGAGGGCATGGGGCAATGGGAGGATGTGTGTGTGTGTTGGGAGCATGGAGAAGCGTCTGAGGATGGGTGTGTGTTTATGGGGTGGGGGTGTATGTCGGGGGTTGGGGAAATGGATGAGGGTGTCGGGATGGGTAGGTGTTTTGGGGGATGTGGGACAGGAGCGTGGGGGGATAGGGGCATGGGGGGTTGGGGAAATGGACGGAGGTCTGCGGAGGTGGGAGTGTCAGGGGATGGATAAGGAGTGGAGGACAAGGGGTGTATTGGGGGATGGTAGACAGGAGTGTGGGGTTGGTGGGGGAGGGGGGAGATGGGGGTATGTCGGGGGATGGGAGTGTGGGAGTGGCAGGGGTGGGGGGAGATGGGGGGCTGTCAGGGTTCAGGGACAGGAGTGTGGGGGTAGCGGGCATGGGGGGAGATGGGAGTGTGGGGTTGGCAGGGTGGGGGAGATGAGGTGTGATGGGGGATAGGAGTGTGGGGATAGTGATGTCATAAATATCAAGGGAAGGGTGAACACCTTTAAAATCCCTCCTGGCCAGAGGAAAAACCCTTTCACCTGTAAAGGGTTAAGAAGCTAGGATAACCTCGCTGGCACCTGACCAAAATGATCAATGAGGAGACAAGATACTTTCAAAGCTGGAGGGGGGGAGAAACAAAGGGTCTGAGTGTGTCTGGGTGATGCTTTTGCAGGGGACAGATCAGGAACGGAGTCTCAGAACTTAGTAAATATCTAGCTAGAGATGCGTCAGATTCTGTTTGTTTAAATGGCTGATAAAATTTTGCTCTGCTGTAACCGGATACCTATGTTCTCTGACAGTGATAGTCAGCCTACAGAGAAATCCTTAAAAAAAAAAAACCTAACACATTTGTCTCCATGCAAATAGACCGAAAACCCCGCTAATAGCTGTTGTGTTGTGTTGTGTTTTTTGTTTTTGTTTTAACCTAACACTTATTCAGGTCTGTGAAGACTGGTGAATTTCCCTGCAGGAGGTTAACTATCCTGCCTTTAGGTAGAGAAAACTCCAGTTCACAAAAGACAATCCCCTTTTGTCTCTGTTCTGGCCCCCAAGCAGAGACCAAAAAAAAAAAAAAAAACTCTAACTGCTTTCAGCTGAAAACCTGCTTTCCAGCAGCCTAAAGGAAAAAAAAATTCCCTTTTTAAAATCTACGCTTCCTGTTTAAAAAAAATCTCAAATTGATCTCAAAATAATTTCCCATTAAACCCACCGCTCTACCACCATGTCAAGGGTACTCTAGGGTACAGATGTGGGGACCTGCGTGAAAAACCCCCTAAACTTTTTCTTACCAGCTTAGGTTAAAACTTCCCCAAGGTACAAACTATTTTACCTTTTGCCCTTGGACTTTATTGCTGCCACCACCAAGCGTCTAACAAATATATAACAGGGAAAGAGCCCCCTTGGAAACGTCTTTCCCCCCAAAATCCCCCTAACCCCCTTTCCTGGGGGAGGCTTGATAAAAATCCTCACCAGTTTGCATAGGTGACCACAGACCCAAATGCCTGGATCTTAAGAACAATGAAAAAAGCAATCAGGTTCTTAAAAGAAGAATTTTAATTGAAGAAAAAGTAAAAGAATCACCTCTGTAAAATCAGGATGGTAAATACCTTACAGGGTAATCAGATTCAAAACATAGAGAATCCCTCTAGGCAAAACCTTAAGTTACACAAAGACAGGAATATCCATTCCATTCAGCACAGCTTATTTTCTCAGCCATTTAAAGAAATCAGAATCTAACGCATCTCTAGCTAGGTTACTTACTAAGTTCTAAGACTCCATTTCTGTTCTGTCCCTGGCAAAAGCATCACACAGACAGACCCAGACCCTGTGTTTCTCCCCCCTCCAGCTTTGAAAGTATCTTGTCTCCTCAGTGATCATTGGGTCAGGTGCCAGGCAGCAAGGTTATCCTAGCTTCTTAACCCTTTTCAGGTGAAAGGGTTTTTCCTCTGGCCAGGAGGGATTTTAAAAGTATTTACCCTTCCCTTTATATTTATGACAGAGGGTGTGGGGGAAGATGGAGGTATGTCAGGGGATGGGATTGTGGGGGTGGCAGGGGTGGGGGGAGATGGGGCTGGGATGGGGGACGGGAGTATGGGGATAGCGGGCGTAGGGGGAGATGGAGGTATGTTGGGGGACAGGAGTGTGGTGGTGGGAGGCGATGGGGGTGTGATGGGGATGGGGGTGGGGGGGAAATGGGGGTCTCGGGGGATGGGAGTGTGGGGATAGCAGGCGTGGGGGGAGATGGAGGTATGTTGGGGGATGGCAGTGTGGGGGTGGCAGGGGTGGGGGAGATGGGGGTGTCTCAGGGGACAGGAGCGTAGGGGTGGGGGAGATGGTGTGATGGGATGGGGGATAGCAGTGTGGGGATAGCGGGCGTGGGGGGAGATGGAAGTATGTTGGGGGATGGGAGTGTGGGGGTGACAGGGTTGGGGGAGAGATTGAGGTGTTGAGGGATGGGAGATGGCATGTGGGGGTGGTGAGGATGGAGGGAGATGGGGGACAGGAGGTGGGGATAGCATCGTGGAGGAAGATGGTGGTTCTTGGATGGGCGTGTGGGGTGGTGGGGGTGGGGAAGATGGGGCTGAATGGGGCCTGGGGTGGTGGTATGTTGGGGACGCGTGTGGGGTGGTGGTGTGGGGGAGATGGGACTGGAATGGGGGTGTGGACGGAGTGTGGGGCGGGTGTGGGGGGAATGGTGGTATGTCAGGGACGGCATGTGGGGGTCGGGGGAGATGGCTGGAATGGGGCATGGGGACGGGAGTGGGGTAGCAGGCATGGGGGGAGATGGTGGTATGTCAGGGGACAGAGGCATGGGGAGAGACAGGGGTGCGTCGGGGAGAACCCAGCAGTCCCCCGTTACCTTTGCTCTCTGCAGGTCCTGCGTGGGGCCCGCCTGCAGCTGCAGCCAGCTCTGCCGGGCGCTCCTGGGGGCGCATGGGGGGGCCTGCCTGGAGTCAAGCACCCCAGCACATTGAGCTCCACGCCGAAGAGCCGCTCGATGCGGGGCCCACTGCTCTGTGACAGCTGTCTGGGCCTCCTCGGGGACTGCGAACTCGTCCAGCGCTCCCATCGCCGCGGCGCCATCTCCATGGTGCCACGGCACCCACCTCGGCTGCCTGGACCGCCACAGGGGGAGGGGTTAATTATGGGTCATCGTTAATTCACGGGGGTGCGGGTGGTGGGCAATGCGGGCGCTGGGCGGGCAGCAAGGGGTGAGAGGCAGGTGCGGTGATGTGGCTGGCGGGCCTTCGATTTTGCATTGGGGCCGCAGGCTACCCCCTTGTCTGCAGGGCCTCCCCTTTAAGTGCCCCAAGAGGGGCTCTCACAATGCACTGGGAGCAGCTTGGCACAGCGCAAAGGACCATGGAAACAGGGACAACAGACTCTGGCTCCCGCAGTGCACCGGGGCTAAGGCAAGCACCGACCGCTGGCTATCTCCGCCACGAAGACGACCCCCCTGAGCTTGCTGCCGCCCACCTTGTCTGAATACCGAACAGCGCCAGACCCGAGCATCACAACCAACTCTTCCCAGATGGGAAGGGGAATAAAATCTGATCAACTCTAAACCAACCTAGCGACTCCAGCGTAAACGTCTGATCTTCATTTAATGGTCTGATGGGTCCCAGCTCACCCAGATCAGCCATTCTGGGAGCCAGCTAAAGGCGTTGGTTTAACCCAGGTCGAGTCACCGCGCAGACGTGTTCCGTACCTGAGTTTCAAACGTTTCTATGCTGACTGGGTCTTTGAGCGCTGCTAACAAAAATGTATCTAATAATTAATATGAGATATTACACATTAATACTACTGCAAGATAACACTAATTATGAATTCCAAATTATATATAATTGATCATAAATACCCAATAACATAATAGTTAACATACAGTATAACAATGAATGATAAATAGTAACTAATGAAGTGTAATAATCTACAATCAACCAAAATCAATCAGTGATATCAAATAATAATCTTCAGCACATAATACCAATGAATTACAATATATATAGATTTCAGAGTTGCAGCCGTTAGTCTGTATTGCAAAAAGAAAGAGTACTTGTGGCACCTTAGAGATGAACAATTTATTTGAGCATAAGCTTGAGTGATACAGCTCACTCATCGGATGCATTCAGTGGAAAATACAGTGGGGAGATTTATATACACAGAGAATATGAAACAATGGGTTACCATACACACTGCAACAAGAGAGTGATCACTTAAGGTGAGCTATTACCAGCAGGAGAGTGGGGGGGAAGAAACCTTTGTAGTGATAATCAAGGTGGGCCATTTCCAGCAGTTGACAAGAAAGTCTGAGGAACAGCGGGGGGTGGAGGGGGAATAAACATGGGGAAAGTTTTACTTTGTGTAATAACCCATCCACTCCCAGTCTCTATTCAAGCCTAAGTTAATAGTATCCAGTTTGAAAATTAATTCCAATTCAGCAGTCTCTCGTTGGAGTCTGTTTTGAAGTTTTTTTGTTGAAGAATTGCAACTTTTAGGTCTGTAATCAAGTGACCAAAGAGATTGAAGTGTTCTCCAAGCGGTTTTTGAATGTTATAATTCTTGACATCTGATTTGTATCCATTTTCTTTTACATAGAGACTGTCCACTTGACCAATGTACATGGAAGAGGGCATTGCTGGCACATGATGCCATATATCACATTGGTAGATGCGCAGGTGAACGAGCCTCTGATAGTGTGGCTGATGTGATTAGGCCCTATGATGGTGTCCCCTGAATAGATATGTGGACACAGTTGGCAACGGGCTTTGTTGCAAGGATAGGTTCCTGGGTTAGTGGTTCTGTTTGTGGTTGTGTGGTTGCTGATGAGTATTTGCTTCAGGTTGGGGGGGCTGCCTGTAAGCAAGAACTGGCCTGTCTCCCAAGATCTGTGAGAGTGATGGGTCGTCCTTCAGGATAGGTTGTAGATCCTTGATGATGCGTTGGAGAGGTTTTAGTTGGGGGCTGAAGGTGATGGCTTGTGGCGTTCTGTTATTTTCTTTGTTGGGCCTGTCCTGTAGTAGGTGACTAGTGGGTACTCTTCTGGCTCTGTCAATCTGTTTCTTCATTCAGCAGCTGGGTATTGTAGTTAAGAATGTAAGGGGACACCATCATAGGGCCTAATCACATCAGCCACACTATCAGAGGCTCGTCACCTGCGCATCTACCAATGTGAATATATGCCATCATGTGCCAGCAATGTCCCCTGTCAGTACATGGTCAAAACTGGACAGTCCTACGTAAAGAATAAATGGACACAATCAGACGTCAAGGATTATAACATCCAAAAACCAGTCGGAGAACACTTCAATCTCTCTGGTCACTCGATTACAGACCTGAGAGTGGCTATCCTCAACAAAAAAACTTCAAAACCCGACTCCAACGAGAGACTGCTGAATTGGAATTAATTTGCAAACTGGATACAATTAATTTAGGCTAGAATAGAGACTGGGTGGATGGGTCATTACACAAAGTAAAACTATGCCCCATGTTGTTCTCCCCCCCCCCCAATGTTCCTCAGATGTTCTTGTCAACTGCTGAAATGGCCCACTTGATTATCACTACAACTACAAAAGGTTTCTCCCCCACCCCACCCCACCCCACCCACCCCCACTCTCCTGCTGGTAATAGCTCACCTTAAGTGATCACTCTCTGGTTACAGTGTGTATGGTAACATCCATTGTTTCATGTGCTCTATGTATATAAATCTCCCCACTGTATTTTCCACTGAATGCATCCGATGAAGTGAGCTGTAGCTCATGAAGCTTATGCTCAAATAAATTGTTAGTCTCTAAGGTGCCACAAGTTCTCCTTTACTTTTTGCAAATAATATAAATAAATCTAAAATAATAATCATATTAATATGCAATGCATAAAAGATAGTAATTAATGAACTACAAAATATATGCTCTTCTTAATATAATTAATAACAATACACATAACAATGCATTAGAAATAGTAATTAATGACATAAATAATTGCTCATAATACACAATAAATATACAGTCCATAATAATGTTGAATTATAAATGGTAACTAAAATTATAAATTATATAACCAGTCCGACTAAATAAATGAATAATCACACTGATTAAATTGACAGTTTTCAGAGTAGCAGCCGTGTTAGTCTGTATTCGCAAAAGAAAGGATCGTTTGGCACCTTAGAGCCTAACAAATTTATTAGAGCATAAGCTTTACGAAAGCTTATCTCTAATAAATTTCTAGTCTCTAAGGTGCCACAAGTACTCCTTTTCTTTTTACTGATTAAATTATTATACAATGCATAATACCTTAAATAACAACTAGCAATTAAATAATATATAATGGCTGATAATGAATGATACCAGAGCACATGAAGAGGGTACAAGTTGGTGTGTAAACCCGTAATCCCTGGCTCTTCAAGAGGGTCTGGATCGTCTTCCCCATTGTACAGATGGAAAATGTAGTCACACAGGCGAAGGGATTTGCCAAGGGTGAGCCAGCAGGCCCATAGCAGAACTAGGATAGAACCCATAGCCTGGCTCCCAGCCCCCTCCCCCCATCCTACCCCCTAGACCCGACTCCCCTCCCGGGCCGGGGACAGAACCCAGGAGTCCTGGCTCCCAGCCCCCGCCCCCCATCTACCCCCTAGACCCACTCCCCTCCCCGGGCCGGGGACAGAACCCAGGATCCTGGCTCCAGCCCCCTCCCCTCATCCTACCCCTAGACCCCACTCCCTCCCGGCCGGGGACAGAACCCAGTCCTGGCTCCCAGCCCCCTCCCCCCTCCTACCCCTAGACCCCACTCCCCTCCCGGGCCGGGGACAGAACCCAGGAGTCCTGGCTCCCAGCCCCTCCCCCCATCCTACCCCTAGACCCCCCACCCCACCCCCGGGGACAGAACCCAGGATCCTGGTCCCAGCCCCTCCCCCCATCCACCCCAGACCCCACTGCCCACCCCCGCCGGGAGAGAACCCAGGAGTCCGGGCCCCCAGCCCCCTCCCCCCATCCTACCCCTAGACCCCACTGCCCACCCGGGCCGGGGACAGAACCCGGAGTCCTGGCTCCCAGCCCCATCCCTCCATCCTACCCCTAGACCCCACTCCCCTCCCCGGGCCGGGGACAGAACCCAGGAGTCCTGGCTCCCAGCCCCCCCCCATCCTACCCCTAGACCCCACTCCCCTCCCCGGGCCGGGGACAGAACCCAGGAGTCCTGGCTCCCAGCCCCCTCCCCCCATCCTACCCCTAGACCCCACTCCCCTCCCCGGGCCGGGGACAGAACCCAGGAGTCCTGGCTCCCAGCCCCCTCCCCCATCCTACCACCTAGACCCCACTCCCCTCCCCGTGCCGGGGACAGAACCCAGGAGTCCTGGCTCCCAGCCCCCTCCCCCCATCCTCCCTAGACCCCACTCCCCTCCCCGGGCCGGGGACAGAACCGGAGTCCTGGCTCCCAGCCCCCTCCCCCCATCCTACCCTAGACCCCACTCCCCTCCCCCCCAGAACCCATCATGGCTCCCAGCCCCCTCCCCCCCCCCCCCCCACTCCCCTGCCCCCCCCCCCCCGGGACGGGACGAACCCAGGAGTCCTGCTCCCACCCCCTCCCCCCATCCTACCCTAGACCCCACTCCCCTCCCCGGGCCGGGACAGAACCCAGAGTCCTGCTCCCACCCCCCCCCCCATCCTACCCTAGAACCCCACTCCCCTCCCCGGCCGGGCACAGAACCCAGGTCCTGGCTCCCAGCCCCTCCCCCACATCCTACCCCTAGACCCCACTCCCCATCCCCGGCCGGGGACAGAACCCGGAGTCCTGGCTCCCAGCCCCCTCCCCCCTCCTACCCCTAGACCCCACTCCCCCCCGGCCGGGGACAGAACCCAGGAGTCCTGGCTCCCAGCCCCCTCCCCCCATCCTACCCCTAGACCCACTCCCCTCCCCGGCGGGGACAGAACCCAGGAGTCCTGGCTCCCAGCCCCCTCCCCCCCCTCCTACCCTAGACCCCACTCCCCTCCCCGGGCCGGACAGAACCCAGGAGTCCTGTCTCCCGCCCCCTCCCCCCATCCCCCCTAGACCCCACTCCCCCCCCGGCCGGGGACAGAAACCCAGGAGTCCTGGCTCCCAGCCCCTCCCCCCATCCTACCCTAGACCCCACTCCCCACCCCGGGCGGGGACAGAACCCAGGAGTCCTGGCTCCCAGCCCCCGCCCCCCTACCCCTAGACCCCACTCCCCTCCCCGGGCCGGGGACAGAACCAGGAGTCCTGGCTCCCAGCCCCCTCCCCTCTCACCCCTAGACCCCTCCCCCCCGGGCCGGGGACAGAACCCAGAGTCTGGCTCCCAGCCCCCTCCCTCCATCCTACCCCTAGACCCCACTCCCTCCCCCGGGCCGGGGACAGAACCAGGAGTCCTGGCTCCAGCCCCCCCCCCATCCTATCCTACCCTATACCCCACTTCCCCTCCCCCCGGGGACAGAACCAGGAGTCCTGGCTCCCCGCCCCCTCCCATCCACCCCTAGACCCCACTCCCCCTCCCGCCGGGACAGAACCCAGGAGTCCTGGCTCCCAGCCCCCTCCCCCATCCTACCCCTAGACCCCACTCCCCCCCCGGGCCGGACAGAAACCAGGATCCTGGCTCCCAGCCCCCCTCCCCCATCCTACCCCTAGACCCCACTCCCACACCCGGGCCGGGACAGAACCCAGGATCCTGGCTCCCAGCCCCCTCCCCATCCCTACCTAGACCCCACTCCCCCCCGGGCCGGGACAGAACCAGGAGTCCTGGCTCCCAGCCCCCTCCCCCATCCTACCCTAGACCCCACCCCCTCCCCTGGGCCGGGACAGAACCAGAGTCCTGGCTCCCAGCCCCTCCCTCCATCCTACCCCTAGACCCCACTTCCCCTCCCCGGGCCGGGGACAAGAACCCAGGAGTCCTGGCTCCCAGCCCCCTCCCCCATCCTACCCCTAGACCCCACTCCCCTTCCCGGCCCGGGGGACAGAACCACAGGATCCTGGCTCCCAGCCCCTCCCCCATCCTACCCCTAGCCCCATCCCCTCCCCGGGCCGGGGACAGAACCCAGGAGTCCTGGCTCCCAGCCCCCTCCACCCATCCTACCCCTAACCCCACTCCCCTCCCCGGGCCGGGACAGAACCCAGGAGTCCTGGCTCCAGCCCCCTCCCCCTCCTACCCCGAGACCCCACTCCCCTCCCCGGCCGGGGACAGAACCCAGGAGTCCTGGCTCCCAGCCCCCTCCCCCCATCCTACCCCTAGACCCCACTCCCCACCCCGGGCGGGACAGAACCCAGGATCCTGGCTCCCAGCCCCCTCCCCCCATCCTACCCCTAGACCCCACTCCCCCCCGTGCCGGGGACAGAACCCAGGAGTCCTGCTCCAGCCCCTCCCCCATCCTACCCCTAGACCCCACTTCCCCTCCCCCGTGCCGGGACAGAACCAGGAGTCCTGGATCCCAGCCCCCTCCCCCCATCCTACCCCTAGACCCTCCCCTCCCGGGCGGGGACAGAACCCAGGAGTCCGTGCTCCCACACCCCCTCCCCCCATCCTACCCTAACCCCACTCCCTCCGGGCCGGGACCGAACCAGGAGTCCTGCTCCCATCCCCCTCCCCCCATCCTACCCCTGACCCCCATCCCCACCCCTGGCCGGGACGAACCCAGGATTCCTGGCTCCCAGCCCCCGCCCCCCATCCTACCCCTAACCCCACTCCCCACCCCTGGGCCCGGGGACAGAACCCAGGATCCTGGCTCCCCCCCCTCCCCCCATCCTACCCCAGACCCCACTCCCCTCCCCGGGCCGGGGACGCACCAAGTCCTGGCTCCAGCCCCTCCCCCCATCCTACCCCTAGACCCCACTCCCCTCCCCGGGCCGGGGACAGAACCCGGAGTCCTGGCTCCCAGCCCCCTCCCCCATCCTACCCTAGACCCCACTCCCAACCCCGGGCCGGGACAGAACCCAGGAGTCCTGGCTCCCAGCCCCCGCCCCCATCCTACCCCTAGACCCCACTCCCTCCCCGTGCCGGCATAGAACCCAGGAGTCCTGGGCCCCAGCCCCCCCCCCATCCTACCCCTAGACCCCACTCCCTCCCCGGGCCGGGACAGAACCAGGAGTCCTGGCTCCAGCCCCCCCCCCCCCCATCCTACCCCTAGACCCCACTCCCCTCCCCGGGCCGGGGACAGAACCCAGGAGTCCTGGCTCCCAGCCCCCTCCCCCCATCCTACCCCTAGACCCCACTCCCCTCCCCGGGCCGGGGACAGAACCCAGGAGTCCTGGCTCCCAGCCCCCTCCCCCCATCCTACCCTAGACCCCACTCCCCTCCCCGGGGGACAGAACCCAGGAGTCCTGGCTCCCAGCCCCCTCCCCCCATCCTACCCCTAGACCACCCCCCTCCCGGGCCGGGACAGAACCCAGGAGTCCTGGCTCCAGCCCCCTCCCCCATCCTACCCCTAGACCCCACTCCCCTCCCGGCCGGGGACAGAACCCAGGAGTCCTGGCTCCCAGCCCCCTCCCCCCCTCCTACCCCTAGACCCCACTCCCCACCCCGGCCGGGGACAGAACCCAGGAGTCCTGGCTCCCAGCCCCCTCCCCCATCCTACCCCTAGACCCCCTCCCCTCCCCGGGCCGGGACAGAACCCAGAGTCCTGGCTCCAGCCCCCTCCCCCCATCCTACCCCTAGACCCCACTCCCTCCCGGGCCGGGGACAGAACCCAGGAGTCCTGCTCCAGCCCCCTCCCCCCATTCCTACCCCTAGACCCCACTCCCTCCCCGGGCCGGGGACAGAACCCAGAGTCCTGGCTCCCAGCCCCCTCCCCCCATCCTACCCCTAGACCCCACTCCCCTCCCGGGCGGGACAGAACCCAGGGTCCTGGCTCCACCCCCTCCCCCCATCCTACCCCTAGACCCCATCCCCTCCCGGGCGGGGACAGACCCAGGAGTCCTGGCTCCCAGCCCCCGCCCCCATCCTACCCTAGACCCCACTCCCCTCCCGGGCGGGGACAGAACCAGGAGTCCTGGCTCCCAGCCCCCTCCCCCCATCCTACCCCTAGACCCCACTCCCCCCCCCGGGCCGGGGACAGAACCCAGGAGTCCTGGCTCCCAGCCCCCTCCCCCCATCCTACCCTAACCCCACCCCCCCCCGGGCCGGGACAGAACCCAGGAGTCCTGGCTCCCAGCCCCCTCCCCCCCATCCTACCCCTAGACCCCACTCCCTCCCCGGCCGGGGACAGAACCCAGGAGTCCTGGCTCCCAGCCCCCTCCCCCCATCCTACCCTAGACCCACTCCCTACCCCGGGCCGGGGACAGAACCCAGGAGTCCTGGCTCCCAGCCCCTCCCCCCATCCTACCCCTACCCCACCCCTCCCGGGCGGGACAGAACCCAGGAGTCCTGGCTCCCAGCCCCTCCCCCCATCCACCCTAGACCCTCCTCCCCGGGCCGGGACAGAACCCAGAGTCCTGGCCCCAGCCCCCCCAGGATCGCACTCACCATAGCCCGGGGTCCGGGCTGCCCCGAGCAGGCTGCGGGCGACGCAGCCAGGCGGAAGCGCTGACGGCTCCTCCCCGCGGGGCCCAGCGGGGGGGGGGGCTCCAGCTGCTCGAAGTTCACTTCCCCCGGCCTTGTGTCTGCCGGCCTCTGCCCCCGCCCCCGCCCTTGCCCCCGCCCGGTGCCCCCCTCCGCCGGCCCTCTGCCCCCCCCCGCCCAGTGCCCCCCCGCCGGCCTCGCCCTGCCCTGCCCCTGCCCCCGCCCCCGCCCAGTGCCCCCCTCCACTGGCCTCTGCCCTGCCCCCGCCCCCACCCGTGCCCCCCTCCGCCGGCCTCTGCCCCTGCCCTGCCTCTGCCCCCGCCCCCGCCCGTGCCCCCCCCGCCGGCCTCTGCCCCTGCCCCGCCCGGTGCCCCCCTCCGCCGGCCTCTGCCCCTGCCCCCTCCTGGTGCCCCCCTCCACCGGCCTCTGCCCTTGCTCCACCCGGTGCCCCACTCCACCGGCCCCTGCCCCTGCCCGGTGCCCTCCTCCACTGGCCTTTGCCCTGCCCATGCCATGTGCCCACCTCTACCAGCCTCTGACCCGCCTGGTGCCATGCGTTCCCTCCAACCGGCCTCTGCCCTGCCTGGTCTATGAGCCCCCCCCTCCGCCAGCCTCTTCCCTGCCTGGAGCCAGGTGCCCTCCTGCTGGCCTCTGCCCTGCCGGGTGCCATGAGCCCCCTTTGTCTACTTCTGCCCTGTCTGGTGCCCTATGCCCCCTCCACTGGCCTCTGAACACAGGCCCCATGGCTAGCTGTGCCCATACAGCCTCTGCCTGCCTGTTCATCCATCCACAAACCCTCCGTCCATCCCCCCTAGCTCCTCCTTTATGCTCCTTTATCCTTTCATCCTCCACCCTGCTATCTATCCATCCATCCATCCATCCACTGCTTGATCGGTCCATCCATCCACCCTTATGTATCTATCCGTCCATCCGCCCCGTCTATCCATCCCCAAGCCCTCTATCTCTCTATCCATCCCCACCGCTTTATCTCTCCATCCATCCACTCTCTACGTATCTATCCGTCCATCTACCCGTCTATCCATCCCCAAGCCCTATCTCTCTATCCCTCTATCCATCCATCCACCGCTTTATCTCTCCATCCATCCCTCTCTACGTATCTATCCGTCCATCTACCCCGTCTATCCATCCCCAAGCCCTATCTCCTATCCCTCTATCCATCCATCCACCGCTTTATCTCTCCATCCATCCACCTCTACATATCTATCCGTCCATACCCCGTCTATCCATCCCCAGCCCTCTATCTCTCTATCCCTCTATCCATCTCCACCGCTTATCTCTCCATCCATCCACTCTCTACATATCTATCCGTCCATCTACCCCGTCATCCATCCCCAAGCCCTCTATCTCTATCCCTCTATCCATCCATCCACCGCTTTATCTCTCCATCCATCCACTCTCTACTATCTATCCGTCCATCTACCCGTCTATCCATCCCCAAGCCCTCTATCTCTCTATCCCTCTATCCATCCATCCACCGCTTTATCTCTCCATCCATCCACTCTCTACATATCTATCCGTCCATCTACCCCGTCTATCCATCCCCAAGCCCTCTATCTCTATCCATCCATCCCCACACACCTCCATCCGCCGGTTCTGTCTGTCCCATGCACCCGTCTATCTGGCCCCATACACCCTCTCTGGCTGTCACTGCTCTCCCCACCCCCCTAGAGGCCCCCTCCCGCCGTGCCCAGCCCAGCTGGGAAATTCCAGTTGTGACCCCGGGCGAGGCAAGGGCGGGGACCGGCTCTGGCCGGGGAAGTGGGTTTGTGCGGCTGGCTCTTTGTATGAATGGGAGGAAAGTCTGAGGCTTCCAGCCTCCCCCCCTGCCAGGTGTGGCTGACTCATATCTTCTGAGCCCCTCCGCAGAGATCAGCCACCCCGTTGTGCTGGGTGCTGCACAGACCCTGACCGAGATCAGGCCCCGCGTTGTGCCCGGTGCTGCACAGACCCCGACCCAGATCAGCCCCCTCCCCCCCACGTTGTGCCCGGTGCTGCACAGACACAGTCACTTTCCTGAAGAGCTCACAGTCTGAACAGACACAGGGTGAAAGGGAAACTGAGGTAGTGAGGGGAAGGGACTTACCCCAGGTCTCATAGCAACTCAGTGGCGAGCTGTGTGTTGAGTCCTAATCACCTGTCCTAGCACCTGATCCAGCCAGTGGCTTCCAGCTTCCTGAAGGTGGGCTAGTCTATGAACTTCCATTCATCCCTCCCCCAGCCCTGCCCTCTCTTAACCCTTTGTGAACTGCCCCAAAGGGGCCGTAGTGAGATGAACACGTTTCTACTGCCAAGCTTTGTAGACTATCTGCAAGGAAGTGTTCACCCACCCACTGAAATGCAGCCAGCTCTGGGGTGGGGCAGCTGGGGAACAACTCACTAGATCTCACTCTCCCCCGAGAGCTGGAATGGAACCCAGGAATCCTGACTCCCAGCCTTGCTGCTCCAACACTAAACTCCACTCCTCTCCCAGAGCTAGGGAAAGAATCGAAGAGTCCTGGCTCCTAACCCTGCTGCTCTAACCACTAGACCCAATTCCTCACCCAGAGCTAGGGATAGAACCAGGAGTTCGGACCCTCCGTCCAGTCCTCTACCTACTACACCTCACTGCCAATCCCTTTTGTTTCCTCTTTCATTCCCAATTCTTACCCTTAAAAAAAAAATCACATAACGGGGGGCGGGGGGGTGCAATACCAAACAACACTTTGTTAATGTGCAAAGTTCCTTTATTTACAGCTGACAAATTGTTGACATTTCTCCGGTGAATGTGGATGTTAAAGGCCCATATGCAGGTTTCAGGTAATGGAAATAGTCCATAAAGGTCTTATATTCATGGATTTAAAGGGACCATTAAATCAGCTAGTGCAGACCTCGGATAACCCAGTTATCCAATACTTAGCCAGTCACTTGTATGAATCATGTTAATATCTGAATGTCCCACAGTTTGGGTTACATCCTATTAGAAGTGTGCCTAGAATATGTGGCTAATAATATTTAGTTCCTCTCGGTCCTCAAAGGGCAGAAAAGCTATTCCCCTCCGATCCCCCCAAAATAGGCTAGTTCTGAACCCCTGCTGGAAACTAGCAACCATAAGAAAACAACCATTAGCCTTGTGACACCTCAGCTCAGCTAAAGTTGAAAGACTGTTCTGGAAGAGCAGGATGGCTGAATCTAGGAAAAATATCCCATGGATAATCTGTTTGCTCCTCCGTTATCTTTCACCCCCAATTTGGAGCTGTGCGTTGGTCTGCATCAGATCAAAGGGTACGAAAGGAAAGATATTAGAACTAGCCAAAAGCCCACTACGTTTCGGGGAACTATAATGGATTGTGTTTGCTTTCGGAAGGATGTTTGCACCCTAGACATAAGAGGGTTCGTTGGGTGCGAGAAGGAAAAAGAACTGAAATCAACGAAGCATCAACAGACAGTGCTTAAAAGCGGGGGGAGGATCCCAACTCATAGCTGGGGTGAATACAGGGAAATACGGTCACTGAAATGAATACAACTTAAAAACCCTCTAAGGAAAGCATCGAAGATACTTGTTGGACACCATCACCATCTACTGGATGTAGATGGAAGCAGCAGAAGAAATCAGCGAAAGGTTGAGAGAGGGAGAGACAAGGTGGGTGAGTTGATACCTTTTTTGGACCAGCTTCTGTCGATGAGAGAGACAAGCTTTCAAGCTCCACAGAGCTAGTGCAGAAGTTGAAACTTCTCTTTCATCAAAAGAAGTTGGTCCAATAAAAGGCGTTACCTGACCTGCCTCATCTTTCACATGTCCTGGGACCAAACATTACCTGTTCTGTTCATTCCTTCTGAAGCACCTGGCATTGGCCACTGTTGGAAGAAAGGATACCAGGCTAGAGAGACCATTGGTCTGATCCAGTATGGCTGTTCTTATGTTCTTATCTACAGTGCAAACAACCCAAGTCTGATGGTCATGAAGCAAGTGTCCAGTAGAAATCAGAAGCCGGTTGGTTTCCAATGGCCCTTAAATCAGGATGTATAAAATCGAGGATGCCCTGTGGGATCCCAGAGATAGCTCACCCCCCATTGATCCTACTCGCCCTTCCTCCAAGGTTATAGGGCTTCAGCAGAAGAATCCACAAAGGCAGGTGCAGAAGTGCTACCAACATTTAGACCAGCCGTGTGGAAAGATGCCCTCAGTTCCCAGGGCTGAGAAGGCGCAATGAGATTTCATTTCAGAGATTGGGTTCCTCTTGTTGTGGCCTTTAAAAACCGGCACCTGCAAATTCCCTGATGAGCCCAGCCTCTTCCTGGTGACACCTTTTCCCCTTTGTTCCCAGCTCAGTCCCACATCCCACCTGCTGGGATTTCCCGCTACCAGATGTCGATGTTCAGTCCTTGGGGGAATCTTGCTCTGTCTCTGGAAGCTGGGTCAGTTCCAAGCTGTTCTTTTCTGACCCCCAGAAAGTGTGGGGACACCCCTCCACTTCCTGTGCCAGGAGCAGTGTTAGCCGGTGTGCACCCACCAGGCAGCAAGGCAATGTGCAGGGGAAACTGAGGCACACACCTACTTCATAAAAATGGCACAGAAAATGGCCACTTCGTCCCACCCACCCCGCACTGCCCTGAGTGCCCCCTGCTGGCTGGTCTATATATACCTGCTCCCCCACCCCAAGCCCTACCTATCTCCCCACTCTGGGCTCTCCTGAACCCTCTCCAGCAGCAGCAGCCCCTTGCTCCCCACAACCCTTCCCGAGCTCCTGCCGCCCATCCAATCCTATCAGCTCCCCACTGTTCCTGCAAGTCTTCTCAGGACAGACAGGGCAGATGTTTACACAGCCCGTCCCCTCTGCAGCCTTCTCGGGGTGATCGGCTGGTCTGTGCCCCATCTTTCCCCTGGGTGGGGCCACTGCTCCCCTCTAATCTGATGAGGTGCCGCTAGCATCGGGGAGGAGACCTTCCTCACATATTGGGCTGGCACAGAATTGGTAGTTTAGATTTTACCAATGATATGTGGATAAACCTTTACAAAGCCAAGTCAATTGGCCAGAGGAAACTTAATAATATCAAGCTTTGATCACTTAAATTAGCCCCCTTCCAACCAAGCCTTTCCAAGAGCAGGGATTCCAAGCCAGACGGGACCAATGTGATCACAAAGCCTGAACACAGGCCAAAAACTGATCCCCAAAACACCCCTTTTGAACTAGAGCAGAGCTTTGAAAAATTCCTCAACGTCCCTTAAGACAAGAGTTGCTGTACTCCTGGGAGGGTGATAAACGTAGCAGAAATACTATAGAATTGACGAGTGATGATGAGAAGTAAATGTCGGAAGAAATCTTATGGATCAGTCAATGCTAATCTGTTTCACTTGATTGGACGTGTATTTTTGGGTTCAGTCCCTATTGGATATCTGACTGTGATTTCTAAATCTAAGGGATTTACCATGACCTGTGAGGCCCTTGGTGAATTAATAAGCGTGTTGATTGGTTAAGAATAAGCGAGTGCCCTGATTTGGGAAATAGCAGAACCTAGCATTTGTATACGTAAGCTGCCTGGACTCAACAAAACGGGCTTTATCCTCAATTCAATTGCTATGGAATATATTCATCCAACTGGCAAATCTACTTTGCTAGATTTAAAATCTAACAGGCACTGCGGCAAATTCATAAAATGGATGCCCAATCATGCCTACAATTCTCACTACGCCCTGTGCAGTACAGAAATACTACTGGCCCCATTGTCCAGATGGGGAAACAGTCAAATTGTTCAAAGTGATTCAGGGGCCAAACCCCATTTTTTAGCAGTGACTTGGTCACATGGAAGCTTTTAGTGGGACTGAGGTGCCTAAATCACTTTCACCCTTAAATCACTTGATACCTCAGTTTCCCTAATTTGACCCACCCAAAGACTCATGGAAGACAGTTGCTCCTAGCCAGGGATTGAATCCAGCCCCACTTCAGTGGCCTAACTAACACAACAGCCTTCCTATTCTAGCAAATACCATTGGACTCCCCAGCCACATCGCTGATTTCCAGACATTAACACAAGAGCGAGTCAAAGAAGCTCAATCCGTGTAACCACGATGCCCCTCAGGGAGTTATTGACATCAGGGTTTGAACCTTGGGATCTTAGTGTGTGAGCTAAAAGACCCACCTTGGGTAGCTGTGCCTAGCTGTGACTCAGTCACCACTAGAGGATGATGATGTATCACATGGATGCACAAGAATGTCCTGGCCAATGCTGGTTGGTCCACCTCAAGGTAGTCTTAAAATTGGGGCAGTGGGATGGTGGCAGGCGGGGAGGGGTCTTTGGTGAACTTGATGTCCCGGCAGAACAAGATGGGCTCCTGGCCCAGGCCAAGGTGGTACTGCCACACGTAGAGGCTCTGTTTGGGCTCCAGGGTAGCCTGGAAGGTCTCCTCTTCCTCCCGGGCTTCAGTCCAGTCCTCCTTCTCCATCTTAACACTGCTCCCACCGTACTGGGCCGAGAGGGAGAATTGGGCCTTGACAACAGCTGCCGTCAGCTCCCCGGCCCCAAGTGAGGCGGAAGTGCCCACCTTCCAGTTGCGCCCGACGCTGGCCACCTTCTCCTTGGCGAAGCCCACCTTCCGGGCCACAGCATGAGTCCAGGTGATGGGGGTGTTTGAATCATTGGAGAGGGTCTTGATGCACTCCCAGCTGCCAAAGGAGGGGCCCCTGGTCAGGGCCAGCCCGCCAGGAAGGAAACTCACCAGGTCAGGGTGGATGGAGTAGGCTGCAGCCAAGTTGGCGTTGATAAAACTCTTGTAGAGGTGGAACTGAGCTCCCCATCTTTGGTCCACCGTGACCAATGCCCAGTAGCTCCCGATGCCAAAGTAGTAGAGCCCCAGGCAGCATTGGGGATGTAGGGGGATGTCTTCACCGCTGGAGCCTGTGCTTAAATCGCACACACCACGCACGACCCCCTGGCCAAAGAAGAGGATGAAGAAGAAGTCGGCGCATTTCATGTAGTGGTCCCCGCCGCGGCAATTGGGATGCAGCTGGTAGACCTGAGCTCCTTCATCTGTGCTCAGGTCCTGTACCACCCGGTAGGAGTCGCCCTTGATGATGTAGATGTCGGGGTCCCTCTCAGAGCCCAGGTAATGATCCCCGCCCTGGCACGAGGGGTGCAGGTCCCGGATCTCGATGCTGCGTCCGGTTTCCAGATGCTCTGTCTGCAAGTAGCAGCCCAGGTCGGAGCGGACCATGAAGTCTCCGTGTCTCTTCCGGAAGATGCCGGTGCCGGGAGCATCTTTCTGTGGAACGATCCTGGCCATCGAGCACTCAGACCCTGAGGGAGACAGCAAGGAGAGGTTGGGGGCAGGGGGATTATAAGACAATGGCCAGGCACTGCCCCAACTGGCTGGTCCCTGCGTGAGACGGCTCAGCACTGGCGAGATGCTCCTTTCCTGCACTCCTGCAATACATCAGGGAGAATTTACAACCCGAAACTTGTGGATCTGCCAGGAAATATTGGGAGCCTCAGAGAGATAAAGACCCAGAAGCCCACCGGGGTTCGGAGACACGGCCGCTGCTCCAGCAGGCGTCTCTAGCATAACCCTCCCTGGGCCAGGAAGTGGTGGAGGCGACACAACAGATGTTGCAAGACCAGCGGGGCGGAAGAAAGGAATTGTGTAAACACAGTGTCCTGGGGCTGGGCTTGGAGATTGGGGTGGGTGGGGTGTGAGAAAAGCAGAGTTTGTAGGATACGGGCCCCACGTAGGACTGACGAGAGGGGACAAATGGGAAGCAATTGTACCAGGCCCCAAACTCAGGAGGTCCCCAAAAGATCTGTGACTAGGGCGAAATGTGGGAGGTGGGGCCCAATCAACATAGTGCACCACGGCCCCCAATTTCTCTCCAGGGGCCTGCAGTGTTGTCTAGTGGGTAGAGCTCTGGGCTGGCAATCAGGACACCTGGGTTCTAGCCCTGGCTCTGCTGCCAGGCAAGATCTTGGGCAAGTCACTTCCCCTGTGTGTTTCCCCTCTGGCTGGTCTACATAGACTGTAAGCTCTTTGGGAGGGATAGCTCAGTGGTTTGAGCATTGGCCTGCTAAACCCAGGGTTGTGAGTTCAATGCTTGAGGGTGCCATCTGGGGAGTTGGGGATTGGCTCTGCTTTGAGTAGGGGGTTGGACTAGATGACCTCTTGAGATCCCTTCCACCCCTGATATTCTGTGACAGCACCTTTCTCTCACAACATGTATGTACGGCACTTAGCGCAGTGGGGCTGTGATCTTGCCTGGGGACCCCTGCAGTAGAAATAATGAACTGCTACCACTTTATTCTTCTCTCCAGGCCATGGAGACAAGGCCAAAATAGCTCCATCACCGGAGACCCTGACCCTTCTCTTCCTCCCAACTCTTGGGCCAGAAAGCCCATGGAGATGCCCTCAGCCCTGTGCCAGTCTCTTCCTCCCCATCCCCACTGGAGCTAGTCTCTCCAAACAGACATTTCCCCTGAAAACATTATGAAACAAGTGGTCTATGGGACCATCAATGGCCTTGAGGCCTGTCCTGTGAAGAACCTGAGGGAACCATGCAGCCTACGAGGGGCCCGAGAGACCCAAGACGTCCTTCAGGACAGTAGTGGGCCTGTTTGGACCATGAGGTCTGTCTGCAGCCCTTCATGGCAGGGACTCCTAGGAGGTCCGTCTGCCCCCTGCCTTGATTAACCCACGATGACCATGATGCAGAAAGACCTATAAAGGTGCCAAATGTCCAGAAGGATGTTGAGGACTCTATGGCTTTGGTGGGGGGGCCACTGAAGCGCCTACAGTAGCTCTTCGAGAATCTGCGATTTCAGGGGTCTCGGAGGCCCACAACCACCCTCGGTCCCACACAACCTGTTGCCCTGGTTCATTTCTCAGGGTTACTTGGTCTTGTTTTGTGCCTTACTAGGGTGGTCTGGTCGCCTTAGTCCCATGGTGGGAGCTTCACTATTTGACCAACTCTGCCCCACTACCCCTATTTCCCGCTCTAGGGAGAACCCTGATGCATTATGGGTCCCTTCTGCTTTCCTTTTGGCAGCTGCTGGGGTTGGGGAGCTCAGAGAAACTTTCAATCTGGCCTTTGTCCAAAGCCCAGGGGGAGTCATTCCAGATTCCTCTCTGGGGCCACTGATGTGTCTCTCCAGCCCTAGGCCAGGGGGCCCACCCCCACCCCCATCTCTATGGGGCCATGGGGTTCCTCCTCCTCAGACCAGCTCCGTCCCCTTGCTGGCTCTGCCTCCCCGACTGCTTCTGTGTCTGCCACAGGCCCAGCACCCCAAGGCTAGGCTGGTCCCTAAGGAGGACCATCTCGGCTGCTACCTCACCACCACCTGCCTCAACGAAAGGCAGTAGATCCAGCTTCACAGCCTGCACCCCTTGCACCGGCTCAGCGAGCGCTACTTGGGCTATCAGACAGACTCCAAGGTCTACATCATCTGGGGCAACTCCTTTCGGGTGGTGGAGGACCTGAGCACGGACCAGGGTGCATCTGTCGGGACGCTGCACTGCTAGGGAGACCACTTCATACACTACCACACAGCACCTTCTATGTCTACTGTCTGGAGCAGGGCGTCATCCTGTCCAAGAAGGACCTGAGCCAGCCCCACCAGCTCTCTCCCTACCCATTCACCCTAAGCACCACCAGGGCCTCTGCTACCTCTGCATGGACTCCCACAAGATGCTGGTCATGGTGGACGAGAAGTGGGGAGCCAATGTGAGGACCGACCCAAACCTTACAAGAGGAATCTTCTCCACCCACCCCAACCTGCTCAGCTTCCTGACCAGGGCTCCTGACCCTCACCAGGGGCATCTCCATCCGCAGCTGCAACTGCATCAAGGGAACATGTCTGACGTATCCATCACCCGGACCAAGAAGATGACCTGCAAGGGGGGCTCCACCAAGCAGGACCTGTCCAGCATTGGCTGCAGCTGGGATGTGGCCACCAGCAACTCTTTCGAGACAGGCACCATCACTGGGCTCATCACCCAGGCCCAGTTCTCCCTGTCAGCCCAGTACGGCAGGAGCGGATCCCAGATGAAGCAGGAGGAGGACTGGACTGAAGCCCAGGAGAATGAGGAGATGCTGCAGATGACTGTGAGACCCAAGCAGAGCTTCTTTGAATGACAGTACCTCCTCAGCCTGGGCCAGGAGCGTGTCCTCTTGTGCCACGACCCCACCTGACCCCCCTCCCTCCCTCTGCCTTCATCCTCCTGAGCCTCTTGGAGACAAAGCCTGCAGACGATGCTGTGATCATTCCATGGGCATCTGCCAAGCCAGAGCCTCTTGAGTTGAATGTCGTGTTGGCTTCCTAAAAATTTGTGGGATCAAATCAATCCCTCGAAATCCATGCCTTCCTCCCCACCTTCCCACCCGGCTCATCTGCCTCTCCTAAGCGGCTCTCCCAAGATCCTTAGCAATGCAGATGATTTAATTAATTCTCCTCTTGATCTTTTATGGTTACGGCTAGGTGTGGCAGAATTTGATTTTTACATTTTTTTTGAATTTCAACAGATATGATCAATGTTTGTTTTTAAGCATTTTCTTCCATTTTGATCAATTTAAATTTTCACAGTTGTGCAAAATTATGACCTTTATCCTTTTTTAAAAAAAAATTATGTATTTACATTTTCACAGTTGGGCGAAATTGAGTGTGATCAGACAGTGGAGGAGGACAGACAATAATTATTTAAAGACAGTGGGCATTGAGATTCAAAAAGTTAAAGCTTTATAGCTGGCAAAACACAAATTGTCAACAACACATGACCAAATATATGGTGTAAACGGCCTTTAATCAAAGTCTAGTAATTACTCCAACAGCATTTTGCTTACCTTGCCTAGCTGTTGATTTTGATTATTATCGTGAAATTAACATTTACCAACATTTAACGATAAAAATTGAATCCTCCTGTAGCCTGAATTCTGCTTTGGGATCGTTTTGGGGTCGAATCTGCTGCAGAAACACAATGCATTTGTCAATCCTGAATAAAGCATTGATTTTTTTTGGCGTTCACCAAGTTGTTGGCATTGAATTTCCTTGCTTTTCTCCTTTGTTTCTCTTTGGGGGCTATAAAAGGGGGGAAATTGGAGGAGAAAGAAGGAAAGCAGCAGGGACCTACAAAAGACCGTTGAGTTGGTATCTCTGTGAGACAGCCAGGGAGCAGAGCAGGTTGAAACCAAATATGTGGGAAATTTAGTGTGCCGGGCCCCAGGACCACACAGATCCATAGCGGCCTCCAAGACTCTTCAGCACTGGCAATCCTCATCTCTCTCCATGGCTCCTGGCAGTGGACCAGCTGAGCCAGGCACTGGCAGGAGGCCAGTGACCACATACAGCCTTTCCCTGGCCCACGGCATCAGCAAGCCCTTGGGCTAGCAAAGAGAGACAGAGGTTGAGACATGGTCCGTCCCTGGTTGAGTCTGTTCAATGAGCCAAACCAGTTGCCCCTAGGTCTAGCTCTTTGTTTCTTTGCCCTTAGACCCAGCTCACACCCTCCCACCCCAGCCACTTGACACCTTTTCCCCTTGGTTCCCCAGCTCAGTCTCCACATCCCGCCTGCTGGGATTTCCCGCTACCAGATGTCGATCGTTCAGTCCTTGGGGGAATCTTGCTCCGTCTCTGGAAGCTGGGTCAGTTCCAAGCTGTTCTTTGCTGATCCCCAGAAAGTGAGGGGACACCTCCCCACTTCCTGTGCCAGGAGCAGTGTTAGCCGGTGTGCACCCACCAGGCAGCAAGGCAATGTGCAGGGGGAAACTGAGGCACACACCTACTTCATAAAAATGGCATAGAAAATGGCCACTTTGTCCCACCCACCCCCACTGCCCTGAGTGTCCCCTGCTGGCTGGTCTATATATACCTGCTCCCCACACCCCAAGCCCTACCTATCTCCCCACTCTGGGCTCTCCTGATCCCTCTCCAGCGGCAGCAGCCCCTTGCTCCCCATAACCCTTCCGAGCTCCTGCCGCCCATCCAATCCTATCAGCTCCCCACTGCTCCTGCAAGTCTTCTCAGGGCAGACAGGGCAGATGGTTACACAGCCCCATCCCCTCTGCAGCCTTCTCGGGGTGATCAGCTGGTGTGCGCCCCATCTTTCCCCTGGGTGGAGCCACTGCTTCCCTCCAGTCCAATGAGGTGCCGCTAGCATTGGGGAGGAGACCTTCCTCACATATTGGGCTGGCACAGCCAGGTCCTACCCTTGCCTGCTGAAACCCCACTCCTGGCCAGAGGGGATCCCCAGAAGATTTCCCAGGGGCTTGGCTCTAGGAGAGCAGCAGGCTCAGGGGTGAGGTTCTGCAAAGGTGGCTAACACCTCCATGCCACAGGCACCCTTCCCTGGAAGATCACCACCACAGGAAGTACCGCCTCAGAGGGCCGGACTGTGTGACAGCTTCCTCCTGGTCCCTGATTGGCCCAGATGCCCTATTTGAACCCAGGAGGCATTCCAGAAAGTGGCTGTGCAAGGAGATGAACCTGTCTTTCAGTTCAGTCTGCCGACCCCAGCCCGGGCCTGGAAGGGCGACTCCAGTCCGACCCCTAGCATTGGTACATGGGCTTTGTGACCAGCTTTGCCCCTGGCATCAGCACTGGGACCCTGATCCTGGTCCCCAGCTCAGGATATCGCTTAGATCTCAAACTAAGGTCTGGGCTCTCTCTGGCACCAGCACTGACACCCCAAACCCTCGGCATGACACAGAAACAATAGCAGGCCCACGCAAAGTGAAGGTCTTTTGGGGCATGGCAGGATCAATCTGGCAGGGGGTAGTGAAACTTGCTACCACTCCTCATCACTAAGGGCTGGTCTATGCCGGGGAAGCTAGTAGCTCTGGGGGGTGAATCACATTCCACTCTGGGAACAGAATCGGCACAAAGTCGGTTGCTCTTCGGGCTTGCCTACCCAGAGTGGGAGTTTAATTCCCCGTTTCTCCAGTTAGTGTCCAATGCCAACACTCACCCCATGGAATCCAGCTAATCTTGGCAAGTTACCTGCACCCACATGCTGCAGAGGGAGGCAACCCGCCCAGGTCCCTGCCAAACTGCGCTGGGGGAAAATTACTTGCCTGCCCTACATACAGCGACCAGCGAGACTCTGGGCCCATGAGCAAGAACCAGCCAGAGCACCTGAGAGAGAGGATGCTTGGAGACCTCAGACCCTCCATGTCCAATGGCCCCTCTCCAGAAGTGGACATCCCTGGGGCTTCCGAGGAAGGTGATTCAAAAATAACTTCCCAGCATACACCGGGTGGGGAATCCCTTCCTGACCCCTCCCAGTGGCCGTCTGGAACACTGAAGCATGACCATTAGGAACAGAGGACGATTGGCTTCAAGGCTCCCTCCACGTCATACAATTGCATTAATCCATTTGCCCAGCTCAACCTTAAATCTACTTGATTATTTGCCCCCACACCTCCTATTGGAGGCCATTCCAGCACCTCACCCCTCTGGTGCTGAGAAACCTCCTCCTACTTTCCAGCTGGAGTTCGTTGATGGCCCATTTGCAGCCATTTGTTCTCATGCCAACATTGTCCTTTAGCTTCAATAGCTCTTCACCCTCCCTGGTATTTAGCCCGCCCCCGGCCTGGTGTATTTATAGACAGCAGACAGATCTCCTCTCGGCTGGATTTTTGGTAGACTAAACAAGCCCAGCTCTTTCACTCCCCTCTCGTCAGCCTGACTCTCCGTTCCCCTGGTCGTCCCTTCTCAGTGCCTGTTCCAGTTTAAATCCCTCCTTCTGGAACGGTTGGGGCCCAGAATTGCACCCCAGATTCCAGCAGAGCCCTGGTCTTGTCCAGGGATGTCTACACTGCCCCCCATCTCTCCTGGAAGCCCTCCAGGATGTCTCCAGTGGCTGCTCGGTGCGGCAAGCCTCTACAGCAAAGTGGCATCACAGCCCAGCTGCTGAGATAAAGATCGGGTAGGTCCGGTTTTCCTCGGCGCCGTGATACTATATGTCCCCAGTTTACTCAGGGAGGTTTGCAAAGGATGAGTCTTAAATCTGGTTTGGTTCAGGCCCACGGCAATGGGATTTTTCAGTCCTGTCCGCTTTTAATGGAGATGTCACAATGGGGCCATCACCACCTACAGGCCACGGGGGGCGGGGCGGGGGGAAGCAGCAGAAGAAGTGGGGACCAGGGACAGCCCCTGAGACCCATGAGTTCAGGCCCTCTTATGATGCCCCCCGGCAGGGTGTAGAAAAGCTCAGAGCTCGTGTGCTTGCTCTTGCTCCAGAAATTAGACCACCTGCATGGAGGTGGGTGAATAGGCCACAGGTCCTTTCTCCTCTCGGGGGCACCAGCTCCCATCTGGACCCAGGATTTGGGACTGGCTGGCTCAGGAAGGGGGGAATGGGACATGGAGCCTTTCCCCTCTAGGGGGCGCCAGCTCCCATCTTGCCCCAGGATGGAGGACCGGGCATTTCCCCTCTAGGGGGCGTCAGCTCTGATCCAGCCCCTTTAAGGGGCATAAGGATACCAAGGTTGAGCTATAGGTCCAAGTAGTTCCCAGATGCTTCTTAAAGGCACAGGTGTCCCATTCATGGTGCAAATAAAGTCCCCTCACTGGGCTGCAGTCCTGGGGCTGATGGAGTCCCATTGCCCTCTCCCCAGTCACCGTATCCCTCCACCCCAGGGGAGAGACTATTTGTAGAGCCCAAGGGTGGGGCTGTGGTAGAGGCACATGTAGGCATCACAGAGCAGGCGTCGGGCACAGGGGGGCAGGGACTTGGGGTCCAGCACCTGGAGCTCCTCTGGGCTCATCTCCAAGTAGTCGGCCACCTCTGGGCAAGGTGTGACCCGTGGGATGTTGAAGCCATTCTGGCCACCTGGAAAGAAAGAAGGGGGAAGGAAGGGATTAAAAAGGAGAGAGGGGAAAGAGAGAAGGAGGAAAAGGAGAGAAAAAGAATTAATAAAATAGAGGAGGGAGGGAGGGAGGGAAGATATGGAAAGGGGGAGAAGATGGGAATGAGAAAATGGAGAGAGGAAGAAGGGAATGAGAAAACAGAGCAAAAAAAGGGAATGAGAAAATTAACAGAGAAAGAAGGGAGAGGAGGAATGGATAAAGAAAATGGGAAGAGGAGAATGGAGAAATGGAGAGAGAAGATGAGAATAAGAAAAAGGAGAGAGAGGAAAACCGAAAATGGAAACAAAAGAGGGAGAAATAAGGAGTGACAAAAGCAAGAAAGAGGGACGGGAAAAGTGGAGAGAAGGATGGATATAAAGGAGGAGAAATTGGGGAAAAAGAAAAAGGAGAAGAAGAAGGGGAAAGTGAAGGGGAAAGACAAGTGCAAAACAGAAAAAGGAGAAAGTGGAGAGAATATAGAAAAGAAAAGAATGGGAAGGAGAAAATGGAAAGAGAGAAGAATACAAAGGGGAGAGAGGGGGAATGGGAAAGAGAGGCAAAAAATGGAGAGGACTCATAAGGGGGAAGGGGGAAGAAATGAGACAGAAAAGAAAAAAGAGACAAAAGGAAAAGGAGAAAATGGAGAGAGAGGAGAAAAGGGAAATGAGAGAAAGAAAAAGGAAAAGGAAGGAGAAGTTGAAAGAGAAGGAGCAAATGGAGAGAAAGAGAAGGAAAAGAGAGCAAAGAATTAGGTGGAGGAAGAGGAAGGGAAGGAGAAAAGGGAGAGAAGAAAAACCAGATGGAAAGAGGGAAGAAAAGGGGAAAGAATGGTGAGAATGGAAGAAAAGAAGGAAGGAGAAAACGAGAGAAGAAAAAAAGGGAAGAGCTGAAGGAAAATGGAGATAGGGACGGAAAGGAGAGAAAAGAAAAAAGAGGGAAGGAGAAAGGGAGAGAGAGAAAATAGATGGAAAGAAGGAAGGAAGACAGGAGTCTTCCTGCTGCAATTCCTGGGGTGCCCACCAGGGGCAGCCCCCAGCCACACCACCTGCAGCGACACACAAGCGCGCGCACACACACACCCACCACGCTGTCCTTAAAGGGCCGGCGCACAGCTCACCTTGGCGGTCGGCCATGCTGTCAAAGAAGAGCCATTGGCCGCGGTGTGGACCGTGGCGGGCGAAGGCCACATAGTGGCTGGTCTGGATGCAGAGGGCGGCGTAGAGCTGCATAGTCTGGCGGGGCAGGGGGCCTGGTGGGGGGCGCAGGTGCTCCAGCTCTGGGGGTAGGCGCAGGGCGCGGGGGTGGTGGGAGCGCGGGACCGGGCACCGGTGACGGTGAACCTGGTGGGGGGAGGGGGTGATTACAGGGAACAGCATGTCCCAGAACCCTGCCCCCCCCTTCCCCAGACAACCCACCTCAGCCTCCCCCACCCCCCCAATACTCCCTGCATCCCTCCAATCCCCTTCTCCCCTCTTGCCCCCAGCGCTCCCCCACCCCATTCGCCGTGTCTCACCCTTGGTGCCAGCGGGCAGTACCTGCTGCCAGCAGACAGTGCAGTACTGACGGGTGCTCCCTGCCCCGATGCTGGGGTCCCCGTAGCACTCGGGGCATTCACTCCGTGCCAGATCCTGGCAGATGCAGCACTCCCGGGGGGCTGTCAAAGCAGAGGGGGGTGGTCAGTCACAGCGCCAGCACCCCAGGGCCAAACCGCCTCCACACTGCTTCGCCTCCCCCACCACCTCCCTGCCCCCTGCCCGCTCCCGCTACCCTCTCCCCAACACCCCCATCGGCTGCCTGCCCCTCCTCCACCATCTCCTCCCACACCCCCTCCACTCCCCCCACCTCCCTGTGACCCTTCCGCACCACCTCTTTCTGCCCTTGCCCCTCCGTCCATCTTTCTGTGCCCCTCCCCCATTACCTGCTTCTGACCCCAACCCTCTCCCGCCCCCCGCCACCCTCCTCCTTGCTGACCCCTCCCCTTCCCCGCAAACCTCCCCCCTCCTCACTGCCCCTCACCTCCTTCTGTCCCCCATCCACCCCGTCTTGCCACATTCCTCACATCTTCCTGTCCCCTTCCCCTCTTGCTACCCACCCCCCCCAGCCCTCCCCCGGCCCCCCACTTACTGTCCTCCAGCAGGTCAGTGAGGTCCAGCTCCAGGCTGGGCAGGATGGTGGCAAAGGCCTTGTAGTCCTTGCCATTGCGGGGCATCTGCAGGATGAGGCAGGAGGGGGCCTGGCGGGGGTAGGGGCAAGAGGGGGTTAGTGTGGGGGTGCAGGAAGGGGGGATTGGGGTTCCAGCTCCCCCCAGCACCCAGCTCCTCACCCTGTCCCCCCACTCTCACCTCAGTGAACTTGAGATCACCGGCGACCAGTGACCCCTCCAGCAGCTGCTGCACTGTGGGCACCCCCCGGCCTGCCCCGCCTGCACCCCCCTCCATGAAGATCTGGTAGAAGATGCAGCCCTGGGGGTCCTTGTCCGCTGACCTGGGCGGGGGGAGAGAGAGATGGGGTTAGTGGGGGGCAGAGCATGGGGGAGTAGAGGGGAAAAGGGAGGAGCTGGGGGTGTCGGGAGGGGGGCAGTGGAGGAGCAGAAGGGGAATGTGTAGCGGGGAGATGGAAAGGAGGCGAGGAAGGGGGGTTGGCAGGGGGACTTCGGGGGGAATTGTAGGGGGGATAAGTGGGGCAGTGGGGTAGGGGTTGTTTGGCAGACAGTGGTGGGGGAGGTGGAAGCTAGGCAGGAGAGAGTGGGGGGGCAGCAGAAGGGGGAGGGGTGGAAGGAGGGGAGACCCTGCCAGTCAGGCAGATGGGGAGGGGGAGGAGCTGGCCAGACAGGAGAATGGGGGGCTGGGGGAGTCTTACCGGATCTTAAAGAGGGGCTCTACCTTCAGCACCCGGAACAGGAGGGTGAGGAACTCCTCGGGGTCTGGGGGGGGAATACATGGGTAAGAGCAGGGACCCCCTGCTCCCCCAGCCCCCTCCCCCAGCCCCTCCACCCTTTTCCCCTGCACCCCCAAACCTCCCCTGCAGCCCCTTCCCCACATCCCCTCCCTCTGCACCCCAACCTCTTTGCCCCATATCCCCTGCCCCTCCCCCCACCACTCTCCCCCACCCCCTTCCCTGCACCCCAGCTCCTCCTGTCCCATTCCTCTCCCCACCCCACCTTTCTCCTCGCTGGTGAAGCCTGGGGAGTGTCCAGCTGCCTCCAGGACCCGCCGCAGGGACATCACCTTGGTGGCACAGACGTAGCCGTGTCTGGGGGTGGGGGGGTGGGGGGGTTACCCCGCTGGCAATCTGCCTACATACCTCCCCCTCAGCCCCCTCCCCCTGAAACTCCCTCCCCCTGGACAGAACCTGCCACACCTCCAGCCTCTCCCAGACACACCCCCTCCCTTCCTCCCTCCCCCAAACACCTCCTCACCCACAGAGACCCCCCTTGCCCCCTGGAGAGACCCCCCACATACCCCAGACACCCCCCTCACCCCTTCATAGACCCCACCACCAGAGACCCCTCCTGCACCCTGGAGAGACCCCCTTCATCCCCAGAGACCCCCCAAACCTTCCATAGACCTGTCATCCCCAGAGACCCCCCTGGCCCCTGGAGAGACTCCCCTTCATCCCCAGAGACCCTCCTAACCTCTCCACAGACCCCTCACCCCGAGAGACCCCCCTGCCTTTGGAAAGACCCCTGTTCACTCCCAGAGACCCCCTGGCACCTGGAGAGACCTCCCTCACCCCCAGAGACCCCTCCTCACCCCTCCATAGATATCTCACCCCCAGAGACCCACCTGCCCCCTGGAGAGACCCCCCTTCATCCTAGAGACCCCCCTCACCCCTCCATGGACCCCTCCGTTAATCCCCTGGAGAGACCCCCCCACATGCCCGCACTTGCGCAGGGGGTTAACGATCTCAGTTCTCAGCAGGTCCCGGGTCTCCTCGTAAGACACCCCATCATTCTTGTCTGCGGGGCGCAGCAGCAGCGAGTCCAGTACGGAGCTGAAGGCGAACATGCTGTGGGGGCAGGGAAGGTCAGGACTCCTGGGTTCTCTCCCTGGCCCTGGGAGGGGAGTGGGGACTGGGGAATAAAGCCGGGGATGGGGCTGGGAGCCAGGACTCCTGGGTTCTCTCCCTGGCCCTGAGAGGGAAGTGGGGACTAGTGGTTAGGGCAGGGGGGGGAAGTCACTCACCAGAAGAGGGTGGCGTCAAGGTAGCAGGAGTTGCAATGGCCCTGGATCCCCTTCTTCCAGCCCATCAGGCGCTGCCCCCCCTCTTCGCCCAGCCCCGGGGGGGTGTCCTCTGGCACCCGCTCGCTGGCATAGACCCTGAAAGCTGTGGGAGGGGAGGCAGACCTGGAATGGGATTGCTATCCCTATCCCCCCCCCTCCCATCCCTATAGAGAGACACCCCCCTCAGCTCTGTCCCCATCCCCCCGGGGGCATTGTCCCCCACCCCCTCCATTTCCCCCCCCCCCGCAGTGGCATGCCCCCCACCTTCCATCTCTCCCCTCCCAGGCCCCCAGGGTCCTACCCAGTGAGTTGCAGCGCAGCACGGGGTTCTCAGGGGGCTGGAGTGCCCCAAAGCGGGCATCAGGCCGGCAATGGCGTAGCTTGACGAAGAGGGCCTTGCCGGGCGGGCACTGGAAGTACCGCATCCCTCGGTAGATCCCGTCCGTGCAGCCTGAGGGCAGCGGCTCCTCCTGGAGAGAGGGGCAGGGACTGCATCAAGGGGGCCAGGGGTTCCATAGCCCCCCATAGGATGACCCCAGGAAGGAGGCAGCTGGGGGCCCTATAATCCTCCCATGAATTGACCCTACTAAAGATGGGCTGGGAGTCCCATATCCTGCCCCATGGGGGTGACCCCACTCAGGACAGAGTTGGGGTCCCATAAACCCCCATGTCTGTCCCCTGCAGATGTCTGCCATTGTCTTACCAGCTCCAGCCCTGCAATGGTCTCCCCCACATCCGGCGGTGCCCCAATCCAGCGGATCACTCCATAGATGGGGGGGTCGTGCACCTCCACCATTGAGTTGATTTCCAGCAGAGGAAAAGCCAGCTCCTCCTCCTCTCCTTCCTCCTCCTCCCCTTCCCCCTGCTCCTCGGTGCCCCCCGTCAACAGGGAGGAGTGAGAGCCATGAGGGGACCCCCATTCGGGCCTGGGTGGGTACCGAATGGAGGAGGGGGATGGGGGTTCATTGAGGAGCCGTAGGGATCGGTCATCACTCAAGGCCTTGGGGCCTTCATCAGTCTTTTCTATAGGGAAAGGAACCAAAACAACATGGCAGACATTAAGCAGATGGGACCTGTTGGATGGCCATCTTGGCCATCAGGTATTGACCACCACTGGGGTGGTCATCTTGGTTGTCAGGCATTGACCACCCCTGGGGAGGCCAGCTTGGCCAGTGATCACTGACTGGCACTGGGGTGACCATCTTGGCCAACAGGCATTGACCACTATGGGGGGTGGCCATTTTGGCTGGCAGAAAGTGACCGCCATTGGGGTAGCCATCTTGGACAGCTAGTCGGAGGGTCTGGAAGGGATGTCATTATGTCCCATTGCATGGCTGGGAGAGAGGCCATGAGGGCAGCTATCTTATTGGCCAAGAAATGCTGTTGTATTTCAGAGACCGCATGGTATGGGCAGGGCCAACACTCCATGCAATGAAGCTGAGCCCAGAGGGCCTCCCATCCCTGCTGTTTACTGTAGGTCCTACCTTTATGTACTTTGGTGATTGGCAGGAGGATCCCGTACTCCGGAGAGGGGAACTGGCAGAGCGATTGGCCTCTGAATTTGCCATCCCATGAGCCAACAGGCTGATCCTGGAAAATAAGGGGATTCAGGAAAGGGGCCCCCAATTATGATCCTCTCAGTAAGGATCTTGCTGTCTGGTCCCACCCTGGAAGTTGGGGGTCAACGTCCTCTCACCAGGCAGATCCCCACGAAGACCCCAGCCATCTCCTTCTTGGGCAGATAGTCGCAGAAAAACACAGTGCCCGTAGGGGCGCTGTCACCCATCTTGAAGAAGACCCGATCTCCGAGCTCCAGGAGTGGAGAAGATTTGAGGGGGTCCCCTGTGGCCAGCTGGAGCCTGGTGCATGCTCGGCGGCTGCCCCGAGGAGCGATCAGGGGGCTGCACTCGGCCCCCTCATCCGGCTCAATCCGGCTCACAGGCACAAAAACCCCGCAGTTCTCCTGGCATGAAAAGAACTTCTGGCCTCTGAAGGAGCCATCAGTGAAACCCTTCCCAGCCGCTGATCCCTGGAGAGGAACAGAATGGGGGGGTGACATGGATGCCTGATACAGTCCCCCACCATGAGGCCAGATTGGAGCTGGCACCCCCTAAAAGGGAAAGGCCCCATGTCTTGTTCCCTGACCCCTGAGCCAGCCAGTTCCAGACTGGAGCTGGTGCACCCTGGAGGGGAAAGGCCCCATGTCTATCCCCCACCCCCTTTAGCCCACCAGGCCGGGGTCAGAGCTGGTGCCCCCTAGGGGGGTAAGACCTCATGTTCCATTCCCCCTGGTCCAGCCAATCCTTGACTGGAGCCGGCACCCCCTAGAGGCTCCCCCTTCACTCACCACCAGCTCCACCCCAAAGATGACTCCAGCCTGCTCCTTGCTGTCTCCCATGGGTCCCCGGTAGCGCAGGACACCCCGGACCTTCTCCCCGGAGGCCGAGGTGATCTGGACCCAGACCCGGTCCCCTGGGCGCAGGGCCCCCCCGCCTGCGCAGCAGCCCCTCCTGTCTGAAGAGCCCCAGTCGCTCGTCCCCATTGGTCACAGCCTGCAGCATCCTGGCTTGCTCTTTGCTCAGCTCCCGTGCAGCCCGAGCTGGCACCTGCACCATGGCCTCCGTGTCCAGCAGCTTGGCCCAGAAGGGGCAGTCCAGAGCGGGGGGCTCACCCGCCTGGCTCAGGAGGCTGCCCCGGGGCACCTGCCCCCCACCTTCCCCAGAGAAATCCTGCACCAAGATGAAGAACCGGCATGGCCGCATGGCGATGGGGGGGTGAGACCTGGAGGAGGGAGAGAGGAGATCAGAGAGGGGCTGACTGGAGGGCGAGGAGAGTGGGGGAGACTAGGCTGAGGGGCACACCCAAGAGGGAGGGATAGCAGGTTGGGGGGCATTAGGAGGGGATGGGGGAGACCAAGCTGGGGAGCTGATCCAGAGAGACCAGTATCCTGGAGGTGAGGGGGGAGACCAAGTGGGCAGGAGGTATCAATGGGGGAGACCAGGTTTAGGTGATAATTGGGGGCAGCCAGGGCTGAGGGGTCAATCCCATCTAGGAGACAGGGGAAAACAGGCTGTGGGGGGAGGTCAATTGGTGGGGGGGAGAGACCGGGCTGAGCAGCCCATGGGTAGGAACAGGAATGGGGGAACCAGGCGAGCGGGGCGGGGGGCGCGAGGTTGATCTAGGAGACAGGGAGTGGGAGAGACTAGGCAGGCTGAGGGGAACATTGGGATGGGGGGAACTCAGGACCCCAACACCAAGGGAATCTGTGATCCTGCTAGGGGGACAGGCCAATCCTGCTCTGGGGGCACGGGCCACAGGGGCCCATCCTGCTCTGGGGGCACAGGCCACAGGGGGCCATCCTGCTCTGGGGGTCGGGTGATGGGGGCCCATCCTGCCCTGGGGGGACAGGATGTCCCTGGGTACCCGATGGAGAAGACCATCTCCGAGACTCGCCTGTCACCCGTCATCCCCGTCCGGATGTCATCTGTCGGTGGGGTTTCCCCGACGAGCTGGAGCACAAGGGATGGAGGAAGAGAAAGAGAGAGACAGTGAGAGAGAGAGAGAGAGAGAGAGAAAAGAAAGTTCAGAAAGAGAGGGAAGGAGACAGAGCCAGCCGGGTGGGAAGAACCTCAAGCCCGCAACTGCCCTCCCCCTCCTTCGTCCCTCGTCCTCCAGGAAGTCTTCTTCGTTTCCCCACTCCCTGTCTTGCCAGAACAGGGGCCGTGGGGCCAGGGAGAATGGGCGAGGAGGGTCCCAGCTCTCCCCCACCCCTCGGGGGTGTGGGAACCCTGAAAACAACAAATGAGGAAGTGGCAGAGGCTGGGGGTGGGGCTGGAGAGAAAGGGGGTGTGAATCAAAGGGGTGTGATGAAGGCGAGAGGAGCCAATGAGGGTGGAGGGGGTGGAGAAAAAGAAAGAAAGAAAGAAAGAGTAGGCTAGCTTTATGGGAGTGGGGTCTAGTGTTTGACACTATGAAAAGGGGGTTTCTGTCTGTCTGTTCCACCCACTTCTGGGGGGCAGCAGCCCTGCTCTGTATATGACAGAAGACAGGGGGTGGGTCTGGCTCAAGTGGATGGACCATGCAGTCTCTGACCCACACGTCTGTGCCCCACTTACGTGGAGCTGCACTGAGTGGTCCTGGGGGGGGACACACAGACTATCCCATGGCAGCCACAACTCCCGTTCCCAACCCCAATATCACCCCTGCCCCTGTTGCCCAGCCACAGGGCTGCACTGTGCCCTGCCGGGCACCCGTCTCCTGGGAGTGACCCCTTCACTCGGCCGGGGCCCCAGCAGGCCCCACATGGCTTTGCAGAGGCAGTCCCATGACCCGCCCCCCCAGCCTCTGAGACAGGGACTTTAGTACCAGCCACCCCTGTCCTCTCCAGGGCTCCACTCAGCTGATCTAGCCCAGATGAACCCTGGCTGGGATCCTTGTGAGCCTGGGACACCCAGGGGATACCGGCAGTGATGGCAGACCTACTCCCTGCTTCGCATGGCACGCCTTGTCGGCATGACCTTGGGTCCCCCACAAAGGCCAGGGTTGAGATAAAGGCTCCCGAGAGCCACGCGACCCTGAAGTCATCTTGGCTGGCCCTGGCTCTGTCCCTCTCCCCTTAGTGCCAGTGGTCCAGGTCTCCAAATGCCCCATTCTTCACCCCGCCACACTACTCTTCGGTCTCCAGCTGGAAGCTTTGTCCTGGGGCAGCAGAGGGCGGGGCGCGGAAGGGGGGCTGTACTGTATAATGGGCACTAGGGGCAGCAGAGGGTGGGGGCGGGGAAGGGGGGCTATACTGCATAATGGGCACTAGGGGCAGCAGAGGGTGGGGGTGGGGAAGGGGGGCTGTAGTGTATAATGGGCACTAGGGGCAGCAGAGGGTGGGGGCGGGGAAGGGGGGCTATACTGCATAATGGGCATTAGGGGCAGCAGAGGGTGGGGGTGGGGAAGGGGGGCTGTACTGTACAATGGGCACTAGGGGCAGTAGACGGTGGGGGCAGGGAAGGGGGGCTATACTGCATAATGGGCACTAGGGGCAGCAGAGGGTGGGGGCGGGGAAGGGGCGGCTGTACTGTACAATGGGCACTGGGGCAGTAGGGGGTGAGGGCGGGGAAGGGGGGCTGTACTGTACAATGGGCACCAGGGGGCAGCAGAGGGCGGGGCGGGGAAGGGCGGCTGTACTGTATAATGGGCACTAGGGGCAGTAGAGGGTGGGGTGGGGAAGGGGCGGCTGTACTGTACAATGGGCACTAGGGGCAGCAGAGGGTGGGGGTGGGGAAGGGGGGCTGTACTGTACAATGGGCACTAGGGGCAGCAGAGGGTGGGGTGGGGAAGGGGGGCTGTACTGTACAATGGGCACTAGGGGCAGCAGAGGGTGGGGGTGGGGAAGGGGGGCTGTACTGTACAATGGGCACTAGGGGCAGCAGAGGGTGGGGTGGGGAAGGGGGGCTGTACTGTACAATGGGCACTAGGGGCAGCAGAGGGTGGGGGTGGGGAAGGGGCGGCTGTACTGTACAATGGGCACTAGGGGCAGCAGAGGGTGGGGTGGGGGGGCGGCTGTACTGTATAATGGGCACTAGGGGCAGCAGAGGGTGGGGGTGGGGAAGGGGGGCTGTACTGTACAATGGGCACTAGGGGCAGTAGAGGGTGGGGTGGGGGGGGCTGTACTGTACAATGGGCACTAGGGGCAGTAGAGGGCGGGGCGGGGAAGGGGGGCTGTACTGTACAATGGGCACTAGGGGCAGCAGAGGGTGGGGGCGGGGAAGGGGGGCTGTACTGTATAATGGGCACTAGGGGCAGCAGAGGGTGGGGTGGGGAGGGGGGGCTGTACTGTACAATGGGCACTAGGGGCAGCAGAGGATGGGGGCGGGGAAGGGGGGCTGTACTGTATAATGGGCACTAGGGGCAGCAGAGGGTGGGGTGGGGAAGGGGGGCTGTACTGTACAATGGGCACTAGGGGCAGCAGAGGGTGGGGGCGGGGAAGGGGGGATGTACTGTATAATGGGCACTAGGGGCAGCAGAGGGTGGGGTGGGGAAGGGGGGCTGTACTGTACAATGGGCACTAGGGGCAGCAGAGGGTGGGGGTGGGGAGGGGGGCTGTACTGTACAATGGGCACTAGGGGCAGCGGAGGATGGGGGCGGGGAAGGGGGGCTGTACTGTACAATGGGCACTAGGGGCAGTAGAGGGCGGGGTGGGGGGGGCGGCTGTACTGTACAATGGGCACTAGGGGCAGCAGAGGGTGGGGTGGGGGGGGCTGTACTGTACAATGGGCACTAGGGGCAGTAGAGGGGGGGGCGGGGGACGGGGCGGCTGCACTGTACAATGGGCACTAGGGGCAGCAGAGGGTGGGGTGGGGGGGCTGTACTGTACAATGGGCACTAGGGGCAGCAGAGGGTGGGGTGGGGGGGCTGTACTGTACAATGGGCACTAGGGGCAGTAGAGGGTGGGGTGGGGGGGGCGGCTGTACTGTACAATGGGCACTAGGGGCAGTAGAGGGTGGGGTGGGGGGGCGGCTGTACTGTATAATGGGCACTAGGGGCAGCAGAGGGTGGGGTGGGGGGGCTGTACTGTACAATGGGCACTAGGGGCAGTAGAGGGTGGGGTGGGGGGGCGGCTGTACTGTACAATGGGCACTAGGGGCAGTAGAGGGTGGGGTGGGGGGGCGGCTGTACTGTACAATGGGCACTAGGGGCAGCAGAGGGTGGGGTGGGGCGGCTGTACTGTACAATGGGCACTAGGGGCAGCAGAGGGTGGGGGCGGGGGGGGCTGTACTGTACAATGGGCACTAGGGGCAGTAGAGGGTGGGGTGGGGGGGCGGCTGTACTGTATAATGGGCACTAGGGGCAGTAGAGGGCGGGGCGGGGAAGGGGCGGCTGCACTGTACAATGGGCACTAGGGGCAGCAGAGGGTGGGGTGGGGGGGCGGCTGTACTGTACAATGGGCACCAGGGGGCAGCAGAGGGCGGGGCGGGGAAGGGGGGCTATACTGCATAATGGGCACTAGGGGCAGCAGAGGGTGGGGGCGGGGAAGGGGCGGCTGTACTGTACAATGGGCACTGGGGCAGTAGGGGGTGAGGGCGGGGAAGGGGGGCTGTACTGTACAATGGGCACTAGGGGCAGAAGAGGGTGGGGGCGGGGAAGGGGGGCTGTACTGTACAATGGGCACTAGGGGCAGCAGAGGGCGGGGAGGGGAAGGGGGGCTGTACTGTATAATGGGCACTAGGGGCAGCAGAGGGTGGGGGCGGGGAAGGGGGGCTGTACTGTACAATGGGCACTAGGGGCAGCAGAGGGTGGGGGTGGGGAAGGGGGGCTGTACTGTATAATGGGCACTAGGGGCAGCAGAGGGTGGGGGTGGGGAAGGGGGGCTGTACTGTACAATGGGCACTAGGGGCAGCAGAGGGTGGGGGCGGGGAAGAGGGGCTGTACTGTATAATGGGCACTAGGGGCAGCAGAGGGTGGGGGTGGGGAAGGGAGGCTGTACTGTATAATGGGCACTAGGGGCAGCAGAGGGTGGGGGTGGGGAAGGGGGGCTGTACTGTATAATGGGCACTAGGGGCAGCAGAGGGTGGGGGTGGGGAAGGGGGGCTGTACTGTATAATGGGCACTAGGGGCAGCAGAGGGTGGGGGCGGGGAAGGGGGGCTGTACTGTACAATGGGCACTAGGGGCAGCAGAGGGCGGGGAGGGGAAGGGGGGCTGTACTGTATAATGGGCACTAGGGGCAGCAGAGGGTGGGGGCGGGGAAGGGGGGCTGTACTGTATAATGGGCACTAGGGGCAGCAGAGGGTGGGGGCGGGGAAGGGCGGCTGTACTGTATAATGGGCACTAGGGGCAGCAGAGGGTGGGGGCGGGGAAGGGGGGCTGTACTGTATAATGGGCACTAGGGGCAGTAGAGGGTGGGGTGGGGAAGGGGCGGCTGTACTGTACAATGGGCACTAGGGGCAGCAGAGGGTGGGGGTGGGGAAGGGGGGCTGTACTGTACAATGGGCACTAGGGGCAGCAGAGGGTGGGGTGGGGAAGGGGGGCTGTACTGTACAATGGGCACTAGGGGCAGCAGAGGGTGGGGGGGGGGAAGGGGCGGCTGTACTGTACAATGGGCACTAGGGGCAGCAGAGGGTGGGGTGGGGGGGCGGCTGTACTGTATAATGGGCACTAGGGGCAGCAGAGGGTGGGGGTGGGGAAGGGGGGCTGTACTGTACAATGGGCACTAGGGGCAGTAGAGGGTGGGGTGGGGGGGGCTGTACTGTACAATGGGCACTAGGGGCAGTAGAGGGCGGGGCGGGGAAGGGGGGCTGTACTGTACAATGGGCACTAGGGGCAGCAGAGGGTGGGGGCGGGGAAGGGGGGCTGTACTGTATAATGGGCACTAGGGGCAGCAGAGGGTGGGGTGGGGAGGGGGGCTGTACTGTACAATGGGCACTAGGGGCAGCAGAGGATGGGGGCGGGGAAGGGGGGCTGTACTGTATAATGGGCACTAGGGGCAGCAGAGGGTGGGGTGGGGAAGGGGGGCTGTACTGTACAATGGGCACTAGGGGCAGCAGAGGGTGGGGGCGGGGAAGGGGGGATGTACTGTATAATGGGCACTAGGGGCAGCAGAGGGTGGGGTGGGGAAGGGGGGCTGTACTGTACAATGGGCACTAGGGGCAGCAGAGGGTGGGGTGGGGAGGGGGGCTGTACTGTACAATGGGCACTAGGGGCAGCGGAGGATGGGGGCGGGGAAGGGGGGCTGTACTGTACAATGGGCACTAGGGGCAGTAGAGGGTGGGGTGGGGGGGCGGCTGTACTGTACAATGGGCACTAGGGGCAGCAGAGGGTGGGGTGGGGGGGGCTGTACTGTACAATGGGCACTAGGGGCAGTAGAGGGCGGGGCGGGGAAGGGGCGGCTGCACTGTACAATGGGCACTAGGGGCAGCAGAGGGTGGGGTGGGGGGGCTGTACTGTACAATGGGCACTAGGGGCAGCAGAGGGTGGGGTGGGGGGGCTGTACTGTACAATGGGCACTAGGGGCAGTAGAGGGTGGGGGGGGGGGGGCGGCTGTACTGTACAATGGGCACTAGGGGCAGTAGAGGGTGGGGTGGGGGGGCGGCTTTACTGTATAATGGGCACTAGGGGCAGCAGAGGGTGGGGTGGGGGGGCTGTACTGTACAATGGGCACTAGGGGCAGTAGAGGGTGGGGTGGGGGGGCGGCTGTACTGTACAATGGGCACTAGGGGCAGTAGAGGGTGGGGTGGGGGGGCGGCTGTACTGTACAATGGGCACTAGGGGCAGCAGAGGGTGGGGTGGGGCGGCTGTACTGTACAATGGGCACTAGGGGCAGCAGAGGGTGGGGGCGGGGGGGGCTGTACTGTACAATGGGCACTAGGGGCAGTAGAGGGTGGGGTGGGGGGGCGGCTGTACTGTATAATGGGCACTAGGGGCAGTAGAGGGCGGGGCGGGGAAGGGGCGGCTGCACTGTACAATGGGCACTAGGGGCAGCAGAGGGTGGGGTGGGGGGGCGGCTGTACTGTACAATGGGCACTAGGGGCAGTAGAGGGCGGGGCGGGGAAGGGGCGGCTGCACTGTACAATGGGCATGCTGGGGGGGCAGGCGCTGAGAAGTCCATGCAGGCTTGTGGTGGCGGGGGGGGAGGTTGTCGCTCTGTCCCCTGCTGGACGTGGGGGTCCTTCGTTGGCAGGTGACATTCTGAGGCTGAGATTTGTCCTTTCTGGCCCTTTCCCCTTTTCTTTCTTTCTCTGACACAGCCTGGGGAAGCGGGCGGACCGGTGCGGGCGGGCTGGGAACCCGGCCCGCGGGGGGGTCTCCGCAGTCTCGGGTCAGAGTCCAGCTCTCAGGGGCGTGATTTCTCCTGGCGAGCGGAGCCAGACCCACGTGAATGGGACACACAGACATGGGGGAAGGGCTGGGGGAGTGCGAATCATGTGTGGGGGTCGGGGGGGTGGTAAAGGGACTGGGGGAGGAGTAAGGAGGGAGAGTTCGGGGGGTTGAAGGGAAGGGGGAGGGGCCTGCAGGGAAATGGGTGGGGATCTTGGGGTCACTTGATTAGAGCGGGTTAGTCAGATGGGGGAGAGACTGCGCTGGGGGGGTAGAGGGGAAGTGGGGGGCAGGAGGGGAGCCTGGAAGGGAAGCTGGAGGGGAAGTGAAGGAGCATGTGGGGGGTTGAAGAGTAGGAAGTTGGGGGCGGAATCTGAAAGGAAATGGGGGGGTCGAGGCACCTGTACTTGAAGGGGTTGGTAAGATGGGGAGAGAGGCTAAGGCGGGGGTATAGGGGAGGGGAGGCTGGGGAACAGAGCTGGAGGGGAAAGGGGGCATGGGTGGGGACAGAGTGGGAAGTAGGGGAGAAGGCTCAGGTCGGGTTCTGGAAGGACAGTGTGGGGCTGGAGGGCCAGGGTTTGGCGAGACGGGGGGGCTGCAGCGTTGGGGTGTGGGAAGCCAGGGGAGGGGAGTGGGGATCTCTGAGATGCAGGGCTGGTGTAGGGTGGGATTCAAGGGCAGCACTGCCCACCCAGCTGGGGGGCGAGGCCTTTGATCTGCCCCAGGGGCTTCAGCTGGCCCAGACGCTGGGATATCGATTCAGGCTGGGTCCAGGCCCGACGTTTGGCCCCGATCCCAGCCCCCCAAGCTTGGCCTGGTTTCCATTAGTTTAATGAGAACAAGGGAGACCAGGGCTGTTCTGGATTTTCTTAACCACGTCATTTACTCGCTGATCATGGAAAAGGGAACGTGAAAACATTAACCCCTCCGGGGCTGAGCTAGCAGAGAGCTGCGGGTCAGGAGTGAGGGGCACCAGTAGATCTGGGTGGGGACCCTCCTAGACCAGAGGTCCTTCCATACCATTGGCTATTTCCAGGTGCAAAGGGAGGGGGGCTGCAGCAAGCCCATTCCAGTTGCAATGGGGAAGCCACTCCCGGTTTTCCAAGCAGCCCACCCCGAGATCTGCACAGGCTACGGGGTGACTTGGCCACCACCCCTCTTTGAACTGCTTCACGCAGCTACAGGTCAGAGCAGAAACCAGAGCGGATTCCCCTACTGAACGGGAATGGGTTGCAGAGACGCGCCAGAAATCAGCCACTTGCTGACCCTGGGGCTGGATCGGAGATGGCGCCCCCTCGAGGGGAAAGGCCCCATTCCCCACCCCCTTAGCCAGCCAGTCACCAGCGCCCCCCAGAGGGGAAAGGCCCCATGCCCTATTCCTCCCCCCGGAACCAGCCAGTCCCCACCCTGGGGCCAGCTCGGAGCTGGCGCCCCCTAGAGGTGAAAAGGACAATTCCTCAGCCCCCCTGAGCCAGCCGGTCCCTGCCCTGGGGCTTGAACTGAGCCGGAGCCCCCTAGAGGGGAAAGGTTTCCATCGCACTTGGCTTCTCCTTTCCTTTTCAAAATCAGACTCTGTCTCTTTAAATCTCCAGTTGGGGGAGACGCGCCCCAAATGAATTCTACCGGGGGGAGGGCGGGGCTCCGCGGGCAGCCATCCAATCGGCACGGGGCGGGTTGTTCCATCCGGGGGGAGATGGGGTGGAGGGACGATAGGAATGGATGTATTATTTTTCCTATTATTTTAATAGGTTTGTGGGCGGGGCCTTAAACATGACAGGCTGAGGGGGCGGGGCTGGGACCAATCACAGGAGGGCGGGAGTGGGGGCGGGGCTAGGAGGGGGAATGTGGGCGGGGCTTGGAGAAAAGTTTGGGACAACTTTTTTTTTTGGGGACGTTATAATAAAGGTCGAAAAATTGAGGCGAAGGAAGGAGGGAGAGAAGGAAGATCTTGGCCCCCCCGGTGGAATAAGGGGGTGAAGGTTTATTGGGGCGCCCCCTAGGACCTCCCATATATCCCACCCTATTGGGGGACGCTCCCCCCCAGTCCACCCAGCCTCTCCCATGGGGGCAGCCAGCTGCGAAGACGAAGATCTGGAATTCAAGCTTATCTTTGGAGAAGAGGAGAAGGACCCCCCGGGAATGGGGGTATCGCTGGAAGGTGAGGGATGTGTGGTTAGGGGGGGCTGCTCTTAAAGGGCCAGCGTGGGCTGGGAGAGAGTATTAAAGGGCCAGCGGGATTTCTAATCTTCCCTGGCTGGAGGAGGATGGAAAGTTTTTTGCCCTATTAAGGATGAGGGGGAAGGGGGGGGCTCGGTTTATACACACACACACACACCCTTCTGGTTTCTCACGTTATGGGAAGAGCAGCTCCCTGGGATGGATGCTGAGAGCCTGGCAAGGGCCACGGGTGGCCTCTCTGCCGGCCCCACCCCCAGGCTGTTCTGCCAGGGCACTGCTCTGGGGAAGCTCGCAGGCCCACAGTACCCCCCACCAGCACGTCCCCTCCAGCTGGGGCACTGCTCTGGGGAAGCTCGCAGGCCCACAGTACCCCCCACCAGCACGTCCCCTCCAGCTGGGGCACTGCTCTGGGGAAGCTCGCAGGCCCACAGTACCCCCCACCAGCACGTCCCCTCCAGCTGGGGCACTGCTCTGGGGAAGCTCGCAGGCCCACAGTACCCCCCACCAGCACGTCCCCTCCAGCTGGGGAACTGCTCCGGGGAAGCTCGCAGGCCCACAGTACCTCCCCTATGCCCCCTCCAACTGGGGCACTGCTCTGGGGAACCTCACAGCCCCGGAACAGCCCAGCCATGGGGGCTGGGAAGAGAATTCCCTCTGGTGTCCGTCCATCAGGTCCCATGCTCTCCAACCCTGTCCTCCCACATACACACACACACAGGTCCCCCCAGGCTGTGAGGAACATGGTGGTCTGTCTGTGTGTCCTGCCCTGCCATCCGTCTGTCTGACACACAGTTTTAACTAGCGCCCTCAGACTCGTACTCCCCCCACCCCCTGTTCCTGGCCCTGTGCCCCACGTTCCCATGGTGACCCACGCCTTGCCAGCGGAGGCGAGTGCGCCTTTAATTGGGTTCATGTGTCTGCCCCCTCCCATCCCAGGCCAGGCTGCCCCACTCCACAGGGTGGGGAGAGTCTCAGGCCCCAGAGCTGGTGCCCAGTTTATCAAGTTTCCAGACCCCAATCATTTGGTGGGGGGAGAATCTGCAGCCCCCTGACCCCTGCCCCTTCCAGCAGGGGGTGAAGTGAGGAGTGGGAGGGGCTCCTGGCTACTCCAGTCCCAGCAGGGGGCGCTGTGGGGAGTGGGGCAGGAGGGCTGGCTTTGGGGGGAGCTCCTGGCTACTCCAGCCCCAGCAGGGGGTGCTGTGGGGTACGGGGGAGGTCCCGGGCAGCCCAGCCTCACAGCTATTGGGGTTCTAGTGTTGCTGGACACATGGCTTGGGAGAAGGTGTCTGACATCACAGCACCGGAACCCGTCCCCCGGCCAAGGGCCCACCCGAGGAAAGGGGCAGAGACGGGGCCTTAAATGAGAAGCAGGTGTGTTTCGGAGCTGGAAGTTGGGTTGAGATCACGTTGCTTTGTGTCTCTCCAACTATTTGTGTTTTCGTGGGAAGGCGGCTTTCCTGCCGGTGGTTTTCAGCACAGACGTTTCTGCCCGCAAGATTCCTGGCCCTCTTGTCTGGGGCCCCATGGAAATGCCACAGCCCCGGGCGGGACGGGAATCTGGCGTCCTCCGGGGTGCAGCCTTGGAAAGGGGGGAACAGGGGTCACTGCTGCTGCGCTCGGGCTTTTGTGGTGTGATAAACTGTGTTGCTGCTGCCCTCTACTGGAGAGAGAGAGAGACAGACCGCAACTTACTACTGCTGGTTTGTGAGGGTGTGTTAGAGAGAGATAACAGCTTACTACTGCTGTGTGCATGTCCCTGCTGCCCCCTGGTGGAGAGGATGAGCCCTGCTGTGGGTGTGTCTGCTGCCCCCCTGCCACCATCCTGCTCCATCTCTCCTCCTCCTCTCTCCCCATACAGACCTCGACGCTGAAGACCTCCCTCCGTGTTGCACCCTGGCCTTGGGTGACCCACCAGCCTATGCCTCTCCCCTGGGCATCCCCTGCCCGCCCCGCCTGGTCGGGGGCCCCCGGGCCGGCATGCACTCCCCCCCGCCCCGCCCGGCACGGGATGACACCTTCGAGAGCCAGCCAGCGCGGTGGGTGCGCCTGGGGGCTGACGCCCGCGTCTTAGAGTGCCCCAGCATCCAGATCACCACCATTTCGCCCAGCGCCGACTGGGACTGCTCCCCACGTGACTACCTGCCCCTGGAAGCCCACGGCAGCTACCGGGAGGCCCCACCGGCCTCCGGCTTCTTCACCCCCAGCCCCGCCAGCAGTGGCAGCGCCTCCCCCTGGAGCTTCTTCTCGGACGATGACGGGGCAGGCGGTGATGACGTGGAGCGGGAATTGAACGAAGCTGCCGCCCGCTTTGCCCTCAGCTCCCCCTGTGGTTCGCCCAAGCCCTGGGCCGGGCTGGAGGAGCCCTGGGGGCTGTACCCTGCTGGGCGGGGGACCGAGGATGGCTGGGTGGCCCTGGCACCCCGCCCAGCCTCGCCCTGCGGCAAGCGGCGCTACTCTAGCTCGGAGACCCACTCCTCGGCCTCGCCCTGCCTCTCCCGCCGCGGCAGCCTGGGCGACGAGGGTGGCGGGGAGGGCGCGGAGGGGGCAGTTGGGGAGGGGCCACCCTACGAGGCTGCCGGGCAGCACCCCCCAGCTGAGAGCATCCCACAGAAGGCCCGCAAGACCTCCACTGAGCAGACGGTGGCGCTGACGCGGAAGGAGGAGGGATGCTGCAATGGTGACGACGGGGGGTTTGGGGCGGCCCGCAAGGAGGGAATGGACTATCTGGCCGTGCCCTCCCCACTGGGCTGGTCCAAGGCCAGGATCGGGGGCCACAGCCCCATCTTCAGGTACCAGCTACTAAAGGACTCCCGCCCACTGCAGTGGGGCCAGTGCCCCCTAGAGGAGAAAGGCCCCACTCGCCTGCACCAGCCAGGCCCCACCCTCAGGCAGGATCCCAGCCAGCGCCCCCTACAGGGGAAAGGCTCCGTGCCCCATTCCTGGCCCTGCTGCGCCAGCCAGTCCCATTTTGCCAGCTGCTCCCCGGGCTGCAGCCGCGCCTGGCAGCGGTTCCATTGTATAATAACAAGCTGTCAAGCTGGCCCCGCGGCAGACGGGCCCGTGGCTCCTGTTATAGATCCCAGACCCCTGCTCGGCGCGCCCGGTGGCAGCTGCCGTAAACACGGCTCCTGGCGGCACCGCACCTTCCCTCTTAAGGTAAACCCCAGGGTGCTGCAGCCTAGGCTGTGTAGGGAGCGCCCCCTAGGGAGCCCCTGTCGCACAGCACCCCCTCGCGCTGTGGGGGGAGGGGAGAGCGCCCGCTACGGAGCCTCCAGCCTCATTCCCTGCAGCCCAATGTCCCCTGCTGAGCCACCCTAGACCTACCCCCTGCCCCTACAACACAGCCCACCCCCAGCGCTGCATTGGGGCCAGCACTGGCAGTGAGAGGAGGATGCCCCCTACTGAGCCCCCAACCCGATTCTTTGCAGCACAATGTCCCCTGCCCCACCCCTAGCAACACGGCACCCCCTAGCACCGCATTGGGGCCAGCATTGACTGTGAGGGGAGAGCACCCTCTTATTGAGCCCCTGGCAGCACTGGGGCCAGCACTTAATGGGGGGGAGCCCCAACCCCATTTCCTGTGGCACAGCGCCCCCTAGTGCCAGCACAGGTGGCCAGGGCAGAGCACCCCCTGCGGAGCCCCCCACCACACACTTCCTGCAGCATGGCGCCTCCTAGAGGCCAAGGTGCCATCCAGGACAGCTGTCTTCTTCTCTGCCCTAGGTCATCTGCTCTGCCTCCCTTAGACTGGCCCCTGCCCAGTCAGTATGAACAATACGAGCTGAAGATCGAAGTCCAGCCCCGGACCCACCACCGGGCCCATTACGAGACCGAGGGCAGCCGGGGTGCCGTGAAGGCTGCCCCAGGGGGTCATCCTGTGGTGAAGGTACCTGAGCTTCCTTGGAGGCATCCCTGGGTTTCACCCTGTTAACCCCATCTCTAGGCATCCCCAGTGGCCCCTGGGCTGGGGGGGGTGACAGGGGTTGGATTCCCCAACCTGTGACCCCAAGTTTCTCATGACTGTGGGCGGTTATGGAGCAATGGGTGCCACGGCAGGTGGGTCCCAGGGATGGGGAGAGCAGGATGGGGGCGACAGACAGGAAGGGTGGGGACAGTGGCCTCCTTGGCCTTCCTTCGCTAGCGCCCTTCTCCGCTCGCTCTGCGCCCTTCGCCTTTTCCTTTCCTTCTGCTCCGCTCCTTCCCTGCCCTGGCTCTGCTCCGGCTGGGTCCCTCCAGGCCGAGCTGCTTGTGAGGGGCTCTGTGTGACAGTGGATCTGCAGGGGGCGGGGAGGGCTGGAGGGGGTCACATCCCCCTCTCATTGCAGCCCCCCCCCACCGGCTGGAGCTGCGGGGGTGGGGTGGGAGTGCACATGAAGGGTGCCCTTTCCCACGCTCCAGACCAGGGACAGGCCGCGCATGCGTGTGTGTGTGTACACAGACCCACACTCGCACACAGCAGGGCTCAGCCCTTCCAGCAGGGGGCAGCAGGTGTGTGCGCACACGCACATGCACACGCACATGCACACAGATCAGTCTTAATTTGTGAAAGGCAGAGTATGCAAAAGAGAAACAGAGTGTGGGGGAGGATGGAGGGGTTGAGGGGTGGGGGAGGTGAGCGGCTCTGGGGATGGAAGGGAAGGGTTTTTAGAGGAGGGGCTCTGGGGGTTGAAGAAGTTGGAGGGGAGTGGTTTTGGGGGGTCTTTAGGGGTGGGAGTCTGGAGGTGGTAAGGGGTGTTGGGGGCTGGAGGCAAGGAAGATCCCCAGTATCCTGGAACCCCACCCCAGTTAGCACCTCCCATCTGAGACTCGGGGGGGGGGAGGGAGCTTGCCCCATGATCTCTCCCCCCCCCCGAACATTCCATTTTACCCAGGTCTGGGGGGAAAGGATTTTTTTCCCCCTTGTTTCTGTTCCAACCCAAATCGAGTCCAGCTGTGCATCCCGTCTGCTGATTGGAAACAGCTGGGCCCTCCCTGGGGGAGACCACCAGACCGCTGGCGTCGCCCCACCCTGGCTGGGCTGGCATCCAGACTCCTAGAGCTGTGGGGGGGACGAGGCACACGATGGGGCTCTGAGAGAACCCAAGCTCCTTCAGGGGTGGGAAACTGAGTCATGGGGTGGGGGGCGTTTGCCCTATTGGGATCCAGTCCAGGCATGGTCTTAGGTAGGAAAGCCAAATCCATTTCTGGACAGCAAAAGGAATCTGGTCTGGGTTCCCCCAGACTCCTTTCCTATTCCCCTGGTGTGTGTTTTCCCTGCCCTCTCTCCCCATTCCCTGGGGGGTTAATCCAGTCCAGGTTTCCCCAGCCCCCATCTCTATTCTGCCTGGGGGGATCCAGGCCAGGATTTTCATGTCACCCTCCCATACTTCTCCTTGGGAAATCCTGGCTGGTGGATCACAGGCTGAGCAGATTGGGCCCCTGATTCCTGACTGTTCTCCCCCCCCCCCCCCCCCCCGGCAAGCTCCTGGGCTACGACGAGAAGCCACTGACCCTGCAGATGTTCATCGGCACAGCCGATGAGCGCAACCTGCGGCCCCATGCCTTCTACCAGGTGCACCGCATCACCGGCAAGATGGTGGCCACCGCCAGCTACGAGACCATCCTCAGCAGCACCAAGGTGCTGGAGATGTCCCTGCTGCCCGAGAACAACATGGCGGCCAAGTGAGTTTCCTGGGGAGCTGCTTCAAGGTTTTCTCCCCATCCCAGGGCAGTGCCGCCCAGAGTCCATTCCACAAGGAGCAGAGATCTGCTTCTGGATTTTTTTTCCCCCATCCCACGGCAGTGCCACCCTGTGTCCCTTCCAGGGGGTGCAGGGATCTGCTTCTAGACTCCATCCAGAATCCATGCCAATGGCAAAGGAATCCAATTCTGGTGTCCCCCACCCCACCCCGCCCCACCCCATGAAGATTGGACCAAGAGTCCATTGCAGTGACACCAGGCATCTGGTTCAGGGTCTTCTCCTCATTTCCAGGGGAGGCAGCATCCCAAAGTCTAATCTGGGGACACAGAGATCCAGGCTCAGGTCTTCTCGTCCTCCAGGGAGTGGGAGGTGCCTCCAGAGATCATTCCAGGGTATAAAGGGATCCTGCTGCCAATCTTCCTATCTCCACAGGGGCTACACAGCAGAACCCGTTCTGATGGGCACAGAGATCCACTTCCAGGCCTTTTCCTTCCCCAAAGGCTGTAGTCCAGAGTCCAGTCCTGGGAGGCAGGGGGTGGGGTGGGGAATCCAGCAGCTGCACCCCAGAGTCCAATCCAGGGAGCTCTGGGATCCAGCTCTGGGTTTTCTCCCTCTCCTGGTTGACCTGCACCTCAGAATCCAATCCAAACAACGCAGGGACCCGGTTCTAGGTTTTCCAGGCCCAAGAGCAGGGGATGAAGTGGTACCAAGAGCCCCATTCCAGGGTCTGACCGGCCCCCCACACTCCAGGGGGCCCCCCTAACCCTGCCTCCCTTCCCCAGCATTGATTGCGCAGGGATCCTGAAGCTGCGGAACTCAGACATCGAGCTGCGGAAAGGCGAGACCGACATCGGGCGCAAGAACACCCGGGTCCGGCTGGTGTTCAGGGTCCACGTCCCCCAGGGCAATGGGAAAGTTGTCTCCATCCAAGCTGCCTCCGTGCCCATCGAGTGCTGTGAGTGCCCAGTCGCCAATGGGTGCTGTGAGCTAGCCTATAGCTATGGATTTGGTGCCATCTATGGGCCCCGCTGCGGGCTGTGGTGGGTCAGCCCAGGGCGAGGGGTTGGTGCCACCTATGGGCCCCGCTGGGGGCTGTGGTGGGTTGAACTAGGACTATGCGATCCATGCCCACTACAGACCCCACTAGAGGTCACAGGGTGGGGTGGGGGGTGTCTGTCCGTGGGGCTGGGCACTCACCATTGACCCTCTCCTGCCCCCAGCCCAGCGCTCAGCGCAGGAACTCCCCCTGGTGGAGAGGTGCAGCCTCAGCGCAGGGTTGGGGCGCGGGGGCGAGGAGATGGTGCTATCTGGCGCCAACTTCCTGCCCGACTCCAAGGTCGTCTTCATTGAGAGGGGTCCCGGTAAGTGTGAGCCCCACCCCCACCATCTCCTCCCTGCCCCCTACACTTGGGGAGCCCCCTGGGAGCCACAATCCCTCCCTCCCCCCCATTGGGACCCTCCCACTCCCCTCTTCTCCACCGTCCCTTCTGTGCACCCTTATGCCCAGGAGACCCTTGGACCTACAATGCCCCTGCTCCCTGCACTTGGAGAGATCCCCCCCCCAGGACCTTCCCTGCCCCCCTCCCTTCCCCCTTGCTCCACTCCTCCATGGCAGCTCCTCCAATAACCTCTCTCCTTTCAGATGGGAAGCTCCAATGGGAGGAGGAGGCCTGTATCAACCGACTCAAGAGCAACGAGGTGAGAAAATCCCAGAGCGGATCCACCCTGGGGGAACAGGGTGGGGGGACAGGGAAGTCCTGGAGCTGATCCACCATGTGGAAGCGGGGTGGGGAATGGGGGAAATCCTGGAGTGGATCGACCCTGGGCGAGCGGGGTGGGGGTGCAGTAAATCCAGGAGTGGATCGACCCTGGATCTGGATTCCTGGACCAGATTCCAAATTCCAGCCCCGCCCAGGATGGGGGAATTTTGATGCCCCCCTCTCACCCGAATTCCCTCCCCCCCTCCAGACCACGCTGACCCTCACAGTCCCAGAATACAGCAACCCACAGGTGGCTCGGCCTGTCCAGGTCTATTTCTACGTCTCCAATGGGCGGCGGAAACGGAGCCCAACGCAGACCTTTAAATACCTGCCTGGTAAGTGCGTGGGGGGAGGAGTCGTGTAAATGGGGGGAGGGGAACGAGATGGGGGAGGAGGAAGGAGAAGAGGTTGTGGGGGCAGCGATTGGGGGCATGATTCCCACCTGGCCTTATGGTTAGTTGGGTGGGGGGGAAGGAGGGGCAAAGATGGCAAATAGACAAGGAGGGGGAGGGAGAGAGCAGGAGAAGAGGGGAGGGGTGCTGTTTGATGGGAAGGATTTGGGGTAGTTCCTTCCCCCCCCCGCAGTCTCTGACTCTCTCTCTCTCTCTCTCTTTCTCTTCCTCCCCCCCCGTCCCCACAGTGATCTTCAAGGAGGAACCACCCCCCTCCTCCCCACTCCGTGGCTTCCCCCCCGTTCCCTCCTCCCCGGTGCCCCCTTGCAGTCCCCCCTACCCCCCCGAGGGCCCTGGGGACATGGACATTTCTCCCAGTCGCCCCCACTTCCCCTGCTACCCTGATGATGCCCCCTACAGGGCTGGCTACGCCCCCTCCCCTGTGGCCTTTGGGAGCCGCTCCCCATACCCTGACGGGCCCCCACTGCTCCCTTTGACACCCCCTTATCATCGCTGCCTGGCCACTGAGCCTTCTCACCGCTACCCACACACAGAGCAGTATGGGGGGGCTGGGCTGACAGTGCCCTCCCACTTCCATCCGTTGGGCTACCGGCCCCCACACTTCCAGGCCTCTTCCCAGCTCACCCCCCCACCACTGTCAGAGGGAGCCAGGCCCCCCAACTGGGGGGATCCAGAGTCAGGGGAGACTGAGGAGGTGGAGAAACCCAGGGGCAGCGGATACCGGGCGGCTTTCCGTGACAGCCTGCCTGTCCAGGGGATCACGCTGGAGGAAGGTAATGGGACTTTTCCCCTCTAGGGGGTGCTGGCTCCCACCCAGCTCTAGGGCAGGGGACTGGCTTGATCACAGGGTCTTTCCCCTCTAGGGGGCACTGGCCCCAAACCTACCCCAGGGTGGGGGACAGCCTGGCTCAGGGGTTAGGGAATGGGACATGGAGCCTTTCCCTTCTAGGGTGCACTGGTTCTGATCCAGCCCCAGGGCGAGGGTCTGTCTGGCTCTCCCCTCACTCTGGTTTCCCCTCTCTTTTTTTCTCCTAGTGACCGAGATCATTGGCCGGGATCTGAGTGACTTCCCGGAGCCACTCTGCGAGGGCAGAGGGAGCTGAGACCCTGGCTGCTCCCGGGTCCTTCCTGGCCTAGCCAAGCTCTGTCCATCTCATTTCTGTTCATCTGTCCGTCCAAGCTCTCTGTCCATCAGTCACACCTCCAATCATCCATCCGTCCAAGTTCTCTGTCTGTCTGTCTCTGTCCAAGCTCTCTTTCCGTTGATCGCAGCTCTGTCCATCCATCCTAACTCTCTGTCCACCTGTCCTAGTTCTTTCTTTCTACATCAGGGAAGGATGACTCTGAAGCCCCCACTCCTACCCCTACCTCCAAACCCCGGGTCTCCTCCTCCAAGTGCCCCTACCATCTGGGCTTCACAACATATGCCAGCTGTAGGGTGAGGGGGGCCCCCAGACTATCACCCCCATTCTCCACCTCCCTCCTGGAGCCATTTACCTATTGGGCAAAAATACCCAACCAGGGGAAGGGGGATATTCCTATTCCCTCTGTGTAAGCCCCCCCCCCAATCACCTCAGCAATGTGGGAGGGGGGCAGATGTGGCTAATGGTGGGGAAGGGGGGGAGTTTGAGCCATCAGATTTTGCAGGGTATACGAAACACACACACACACACACACGGTAAAGTAACTCTCCAATGGGGGGGAGGAGGTTCCACCCCATGGTGTCACATGGAAGCCCCTTCCCTAGATCTCCCTCCCCCACCCCATGGGGACAAGAAGGCATTAATGAATACAGTGGTATTGTTGGGGGTATGGGGAGGGGAGTATCTGTGATAATATCCAGTTTTATACCATTTATTTTTTTCTCCTTTTCTTTGAATCTGGGTTTGTTTTGTAATTAAATGAATTGATTAAAAAAACAACAGCTAAATACAATAAAAGTGTGTCTGATTTCGGGGGGGGGGGAGTGAAGGCACAGGCTGGGCAAGTGGGGATGGGAGGGAGAGGGAAAGAGGGGGGTGAGAAAGGGAAGTCGGGGGGTGGAAGTGGAGTGGGGTGACAATACTGCCCCTAGTGGCCATTATACAGTACAGCCGCCCCTTCCCCACCCCCCTCGGCTGCCCCTAGTGGCCATTATCCGGAATAACAGTCAGGGGATCATTACTGCCGGCCGGTTTGGGGTGAGCTGCTGTGGGTTTAAAGCAGGGGTGGGCAAACTACGGCCCGCGGGGTGGGTCTGGCCTGCGGGATTGCCCCGCCCTGGTGCCGCAGGCCCCGCGCCGACCTCGGAAGTGGCTGACACCACGGCCCTGGGGCCCCGGAGGGGGGCAGAGGGCTCTGTGCATTGCCCTTGCCTCCAGGCATCGCCCCACGCCGCTGTCTTTGGCCGGGATTGGGGAACCGCGGCCAATGGGAGGTACCTGGAGGCGTGGCAAGGGCAATGCGAGGAGCCCTGTGCCCCCAACTCCCGCAGGGCTGTGGTGCCCGGGCTGCTTCCTGGGGCGGGGCGGGGCGGGGCGGTGTGGGGCCGGGGCAGGCAGGCAGGGAGCCTGCCTTGGCCCCGGTGTATGCCGTTGCCACCACGGAGCCCGAACCCCTCCTGCCCCCTGACCCCCAACTCCCTGCCTTCAGCCCCCTGCCTGCACCTCGCACCTCTCCTGCACCCCAACTCCCTTCCCTGAGCCCCCTGCTGCACCCTGCACCCCGGTGCACCCCAACTCCCTGCCCTGAGCCCCCTGTTGCACCCTGCATCCCTCCTGCACCCAAACCCCCTTCCCTGAGCCCCCTCATACACCCCGCACCCCTCTTCTGCCCCAATCCCTTGCCTGGAGCCTGTTCCTGCACACTGCACCCCCTCCCGCACCCCAACCCCCTGCATACAATTTCCCCACCCAGATGTGGCCCTCGGCCCAAAAAGTTTGCCCACCCCTGGTTTAAAGGCCCAGCCCATGCTCTGGACGCGGGTGGTGCGATACAGGAGCAGAGAGACCCTCCTGGCGCCTGGTGGAAGAAGTAATTTACCACAGACACCCAAGGACGTGTCTGGAAGGGTGACAGGGGCTCAGGGTCTGAGCAGGGCTCCTGGCTGATCTATCTGGGTGGGTAACTAATGTCTGCAACTAGGGTCCTAGACTGGGAACAGAGTCGGGGGGCAGGATAGATGGGGTGGGGGGCAAGTTACAAGGAAGGACCGGAGACAGGGAGCAGGAAAGAATGTCAATTGATTGATCAAATTCCTCTCTCTGCGCCCATGCACGGCACATCTATCTGCCTGTGTCCCTCCCTCCCAATCTCTGCCTGTCTGTCTGTCCCTACGCCCCTTCCCTCCCAATCTCTGCCTGTCCCTACGCCCCTTCCCTCCCTCCCAATCTCTGCCTGTCTGTCTGTCCCTACGCCCCTTCCCTCCCAATCTCTGCCTGTCCCTACGCCCCTTCCCTCCCTCCCTCCCTCCCAATCTCTGCCTGTCTGTCTGTCCCTACGCCCCTTCCCTCCCAATCTCTGCCTGTCCCTACGCCCCTTCCCTCCCAGTCTCTGCCTGTCTGTCTGTCTGTCCCTACGCCCCTTCCCTCCCAATCTCTGCCTGTCCCTACGCCCCTTCCCTCCCTCCCTCCCTCCCAATCTCTGCCTGTCTGTCTGTCCCTACGCCCCTTCCCTCCCAATCTCTGCCTGTCCCTACGCCCCTTCCCTCCCAGTCTCTGCCTGTCTGTCTGTCTGTCTGTCCCTACGCCCCTTCCCTCCCAATCTCTGCCTGTCCCTACGCCCCTTCCCTCCCTCCCTCCCAATCTCTGCCTGTCTGTCTGTCCCTACGCCCCTTCCCTCCCAATCTCTGTCTGTCCCTACGCCCCTTCCCTCCCAATCTCTGTCTGTCCCTACGCCCCTTCCCTCCCAGTCTCTGCCTGTCTGTCTGTCTGTCCCTACGCCCCTTCCCTCCCTCCCTCCCAATCTCTGCCTGTCTGTCTGTCCCTACGCCCCTTCCCTCCCAATCTCTGCCTGTCTGTCTGTCCGTCCTTACGCCCCTTCCCTCCCCGTCTCTCTTCTGGCCTTTTCTACCCCTCCCGCTGTTCTGCGAGCCCCGCCCCAGGCGTGGCGAGGGGACGGGCTGGGGGGGGCCGGGGCGATGTGGGACGCCCGGGGGGGAAGTGACGAGCTCGCAGGCGAAGGGAAACGCGCCGCGGCTGGAGGCGGAAGCTCGGAGCGGTGCTGGGGGCTGCAGGTCTGAGGTCAGGCGCGGGAGTCCCCCCCCCCCCCCGTGCTGGCAGCCGGGAATGAAGGGAGGGGAGAAGTCCAGTGAATGGGGGGCAGGGCGGGGGGGGGTCCCAGGGCTGGGCTAGCGGGGGCCGCGGGTCGGGAGCGAGGGGCGCCGGCAGGGCGGGGGGTCCCAGGGCTGGGCTTGCGGGGGCTGCGGGTCGGGAGCGAGGGGCGCCGGCAGGGCGGGGGGGGGTCCCAGGCTGGGCTTGCGGGGGCTGCGGGTCGGGAGCGAGGGGCGCCGGCAGGGCGGGGGGGGGGTCCCAGGCTGGGCTTGCGGGGGCTGCGGGTCGGGAGCGAAGGGCGCCGGCAGGGCGGGGGGTCCCAGGCTGGGCTTGCGGGGGCTGCGGGTCGGGAGCGAGGGGCGCCGGCAGGGCGGGGGGTCCCAGGCTGGGCTTGCGGGGGCTGCGGGTCGGGAGCGAGGGGCGCCGGCAGGGCGGGGGGTCCCAGGCTGGGCTTGCGGGGGCTGCGGGTCGGGAGCGAGGGGCGCCGGCAGGGCGGGGGGTCCCAGGCTGGGCTTGCGGGGGCTGCGGGTCGGGAGCGAGGGGCGCCGGCAGGGCGGGGGGTCCCAGGGCTGGGCTTGCGGGGGCTGCGGGTCGGGAGCGAGGGGCGCCGGCAGGGCGGGGGGGGTCCCAGGGCTGGGCTAGCGGGGGCTGCGGGTCGGGAGCGAAGGGCGCCGGCAGGGCGGGGGGTCCCAGGCTGGGCTTGCGGGGGCTGCGGGTCGGGAGCGAGGGGCGCCGGCAGGGCGGGGGGTCCCAGGCTGGGCTTGCGGGGGCTGCGGGTCGGGAGCGAGGGGCGTCGGCAGGGCGAGGGGGGGGGGTCCCAGGGCTGGGCTTGCGGGGGCTGCGGGTCGGGAGCGAGGGGCGTCGGCAGGGCGAGGGGGGGGGTCCCAGGGCTGGGCTTGCGGGGGGCTGCGGGTCGGGAGCGAGGGGCGCCGGCAGGGCGGGGGGGGGGTCCCAGGGCTGGGCTAGCGGGGGCTGCGGGTCGGGAGCGAGGGGCGCCGGCAGGGCAGGGCGGGGGGTCCCAGGGCTGGGCTAGCGGGGGCTGCGGGTCGGGAGCGAGGGGCGCCGGCAGGGCGGGGGGGGGTCCCAGGGCTGGGCTTGCGGGGGCTGCGGGTCGGGAGCGAGGGGCGCCGGCAGGGCGGGGGGGGGGGTCCCAGGGCTGGGCTTGCGGGGGCTGCGGGTCGGGAGCGAGGGGCGCCGGCAGGGCGGGGGGGGGGGTCCCAGGGCTGGGCTTGCGGGGGCTGCGGGTCGGGAGCGAGGGGCGCCGGCAGGGCGGGGGGGGGGTCCCAGGGCTGGGCTTGCGGGGGCTGCGGGTCGGGAGCGAGGGGCGCCGGCAGGGCGGGGGGGGGGGTCCCAGGGCTGGGCTTGCGGGGGCTGCGGGTCGGGAGCGAGGGGCGCCGGCAGGGCGGGGGGGGGGTCCCAGGGCTGGGCTTGCGGGGGCTGCGGGTCGGGAGCGAGGGGCGTCCTCTCACCCTGTCCCAGTGCAGGGATGGCCGAGTGGGTGGAGTTCCGGGAGCGGATCCCCCGGGAGTGCCTGCAGGGGATGCAGTTCATCGCCTCCGGTGGGTTCGGCACCATCTACCGGGCTCAGCACCGTGACTGGCGCATCCCCATTGCCGTGAAGAAACTGAGCCGGTAAGAGGGGTGGGTGTCTCTCTCTCTCTCTCTCTCTTTCCAGCCTTTTCCCCTTCACTCTCTTTCTCTTCCTTCCTCTGCTTCTTTTTACTTTTCCCCATCCCCCTCTCCCCTTCATTCCCCCTTCTCTCCTGTTCCTTTCACCATGTTTCTTTGTCCATCTCTCCTTCCCCCTTATGTCCATTCCTCTCTCATTATCCTTCCATCTCTCTATTCTCTCTTTCTATCCTTCCATATCTCCCTTTTCCTCTTCTCTGCAGCCATCTATATTTGCCTTCCCTGCATGGAGTGGAGCCCATTATCTCTTCCTATCCTTCCATCTCCATTATCTCCTTCTCTCCACTATCTCTGTCCTTCCATACCTCCATTTCCTCCTGCCCTCTGTAGTCTCTATCCCTCCACTCTCCCATTCCTTCCTCCCATGTCTCCATTTTCCCACCTTCTCTTTCTCCTTTCTTTCTTTCTTTCTTTTCAGTTCCTCCCTCCTTCCTCCACTCTCAACTTTCCCCATCCTTCATTCATCTCTCCACCACCCCCCAACCCCCCCCCCCCTCGCAGTGATACCTGCAGCCGTGAGGAGCTCCTGGAAGAAGCCCGGGCCATGGACAAAGCTCGCTTCATCTATATCCTGCGGCTCTTCGGCCTCTATGAGGAGGAAGAGGAGGGCTGGGACTGTGGCCCCCGGCTGGGCATCGTCATGGAGTACATGGAGAATGGCAGCCTGGCCAGTTTGCTGGAGAGAGTCCAGCCAGTCCCCTGGCCCCTGCGCTTCCGCCTCCTCCACCAGGTGGCGCTGGGCATGAATTACCTGCATGGGCTTCACCCACCATTACTGCACCTGGACCTCAAACCCAGCAATGTCCTGCTGAATTTGGAGCTGCACGTCCGGGTGAGAAAGCCCCTCCCCTCCTCGTCAGCCAAGCCTGGGTCAGGGCTGGCCACCCCTACAGGGCAGAGGCCCTGTGTCCCATTCCCCACCCCGCTGATCCAGCCACTCCCCTGCCCTAGGGCTGCTTAGCTGCCAGCGCCCTCTAGAGGAGAAAGGCCACGTGTCCCATTCCCTGCCCCCCAGCTATGCTTTTCTCTCTCCCCCACCAGTTGGCAGACTTTGGACTATCGAAGTTCAAGCGAGTGACGACCAAGCAGGGAATGGACAGATCTGGGGATGAGGTTGAGTATGGGGGTACCCTGGAGTACATGCCCCCCGAATCCCTCGTAGACATCAACTACAAGCCAGCGCCAGCCACGGACATATACAGGTAAAGGAACCCCAGTGAGGCACTAGGGGGCGCTGTGCTGCAGGGAGCAAGGCAGGAGGTTCAGTAGGGGGCACTCTCCCCTTTCAGTCAGTCCTGACCACAATGACCCATAGCGACATGAGGGGGCACTGGGCTGCAGGGAGCTGTGTAGGGCGCACTCTCCCACCCCATGATCCCAGCCTGCCTCCTCTTTTGCCTCTGCAGTTACGCCATCCTCACCTGGTCCGTGTTAAGCGGTGAACAGCCTTACCCAAGTGAGTCCTATTCCTGTCCTTTAACTATACCTTTCTTTTGAGCCAAGCTTGTCTCGGGATTCAGGGGCTACTCAGGGTTTCCTGGGAGGAGAAACATAACAAACACCACCTCTGAACTGAAGGGGAATCCCTTCTATCCCAGCAGTATAGGATTTAGGGCTCATACAGGTGCAATTTTCAATCTGTCCACTAGAGGTCAGTGAGCTGCTATAGCCATAAACCCTGTGCTGGTATAAGCCATAAACCCTGTAAATCACTGGGATAAAAAGAGAGGAGGAGTGTGGAAAAGGAAGGGTAGTTGGCTAGAGACCTAGTTGGATGGAAGGATAGTTTATTAGAGCGGAAGGGATGAGGTGAGAGTATGGGGGTGGATAGATAGGACTGAAGTTGGATGGGTAGGTGGATAATAGGGTTAGTGGGGAAAATGATATTTTCCATCCAAGAATTTCAAAAGAAATTATCATTAAAGTGGGGGGCACTCCCCGTGCAGGCAGTGCTGGTCCCACTACCCACAGTGTGCCACCTGGGGAATCCGTGGTATAGGGTGCAGGGCAGGAGGCTCAGTAGGGGGCGCTGTTCCCTCAAAGTCAGGTGTTCAATTCTCTTTTCTATCCTGAGTTCTGGGAGGGCAGAGGGGCCCAGTGGTTAAAGCAGGGGGGTGCTGGGACCCAGGACTCTTGGGTTCTATCCCCAGTTCAGGGAAGGGAATGGGGCCTAGAGGTTTAGAGCAGGGGTGCTGGAAGCCAGGACTCCTGGGTTCTATCCACAGCTAAGCTATGCAGCCTGGGGCAAATTACTTCAGCTATCTGTTGCCTCAGTTTCGCCAGCAATGAAACAGGATTTAATTGGTTTCTCTTGACTGTAAAATCTTTGCGACGGGGACTACCTCTTACAGGCTCCTTATAAAGAGTGGGGGAAGAGGCCCAATTATGCCCATTTGAAAATCTCTGCCCACCTCTGGGAGTTCAAATCCCAGAGGCTCTGAGGGGGTGTGGCGAGGGGGTCTCAGCAGCGAGATGCTTTACAAAACATGGCTGGGAGCTCAGTGACATTTAGGCACCTGAAATCAAAGGCGATTCAGGGTAATTCCCTTAAGCTCCTGTAAATTCCAGCTGACCTCCCCCACTCCTGACCCCTGTAGTAAATAATCATTAGGGCTAAGTTTTTGTCACGGATATTTTTAGTAAAAGTCAGGGACGGGTCACGGATAATAAACAAAAATTCATGGCAGCCCATGACCTGTCCCTGACTTTCACTAAAAAATATCCCTGACAAAAGGGTAAGTGGGTTCAGCACCCATGGCTGCTGGGGCTCCTGGGTCCCCCACCGATGTGGTGCATGGGAGCTTCGGTGTTCCTCTGCCCCGGGGCTGGACTGCTGCGGGGTCCCCTCGCCCCGCACAGCTGGTAGCTGCAGCGTCCTCAAGCTGTGACCACCGTGGCTGCAGCTGGGGCAGCTGCGTGGGGTCCCCCCTGCCGCCGTGGCATCTGGGCAGCTGCAGAGTCCACCAGCCCCCTGCCATGGCTGGGCAGTTGTGGGGTCCCCCCACCAGGTTGGGGGCTGAGAGCTGCGAGGGTGGAGCTGGCTAGGAGCTCCAACCTGAGAGCAAAAAATGTTATGGAGGTCAATGGAAGTCTCAGATTCGGTGACATTATTGTAGCCTTAATAATCATATCTCTGACTCACCACAGGGAGGCAGTGTCTGTGCACAGCTGTTATGTCTCTGACTCACCACTGGGGGACAATGTTTATGTATGACCCTTATGTTCCCCTTGTCCTCGCGGTCCAGATCTCCTCCCAAAATGCATGAGCTCCCTGCTCCGAATGCACATCCCCCGGGGCCAGAGACCTGACATGGAGGAGCTGGAGGAGGTCACAGGAGTGGAGGGCCTGGAGGACATGAAAGAGTTAATGAAGAGATGTTGGCACAATGACAGCTGGGAAAGACCCACTTTTAAAGGTAAAGTCCATTCCCGTGTGGTCAGTGCTGATGGGGGCACTGTGCTGCAGGGAGTGGTTCGGGACTCAGTACAGGGTACCAGGTTGCACTGAGTGGGTCAGGGGCTCAAGAGGGGGCACTCTCCCCTGGCAGGCTGTGCTGGCCCCAATGCCCCACCATTAGGGGGTGCCATACTGCAGTGGAATCCCTCACCCCTCCTGTCTTTCTCCTGCAGACTGCAGCAACAAGACAGAGAAGATTTTCTCCTGCCACAAGTCCCAGATTGTGCCGGCTGTGCGTCAGGTCCAGGATGTGCTGGTGAGGCTTTGGTTCCGAGTCCATCCTCTGCATCACCTCAGCTGGCCACTAGGTGGCAGCACCATCCTAGCAGAATATGACGTCCAGGGTTTAAATAGCCCCAATTCCAAGCCAGACCCAGGGGCTGAGGATAAATCTCCCATCTCCCAACACATGATTTAAGTAATTCAATCCCTGATATTCTCAGCAGCTGCCACAAGGGGGTGGTGCTGCACCAGAAGAGAAATCAGATTATCTGCATACACATCTGTCTGTCTGTTTAATCTATCTATCCCCTATACACTCCATCATCCATCCATCCATCTCCACGCACATCCATCCATCCGTTTATCTATTTATAGATATCCCCATACACACCCATCTATCTATGTATGTATCTATCTATCCCCCATACACTCCATCATCCATTCATCTATCTAGATAGATGGGTGTGTATGGGGATATCTATACATGGATGGATGTGCCTGGAGATAGATGGATGGATGGATGGATGATGGAGTGTATGGGGGATAAATAGATTAGACAGACAGACAGACAGATGGGTGTGTATGGGGATAGATAGATATGCCCATACACGCATCCCCATACACACCCATCTGTCTATGTATCTATCTATCCCCATACACACCCATCTGTCTGTCTGTCTATCCAGTCCTGACCCCAAAATTGTCACCCCAGATGATGATGGCCAGTTTTCCCAGCAATGAGTCCAGACCATCAGAAAGCGTCCCTACACCTGCTGCAGCTGAGAGCTCCCATCTCCATGCCTCTTCATCTTCCCTCGGGGTCTCAGAGCAATTCCAAACACTTCGCTATGAGGATCATCTATCCAGAGAAAACAGTAAGTGGAGTTCCCGTCCCCCTTCCAAACTATCTGCATCAGGCACCAGCTGGTGAAATTCTGGGTATCAAGGGAGTCTACTGTGGTGTCATGACAGGAAATCCCACCTCCAAGATAAAAGGGCAGAAATTCCCGCCTCCAACAGGTCCATAGATGGACTTCCACATCGGCTATGACCGTGTGAGAATTCCCACCTCTGATGTGACAGAGCAGGAAGTCCCACCTGTGGCATGAGGCGACATAGGAAGTCCTGCCCAAAAAGGTGGCTGTGGGGAAGATTCACCTCCAGTGTGGTAAGGCAGGAAGTGTTGCTTCCAGTGTCACAGGACAGGAAGTTCCAGCCAAAATGGTAGCATTAGGGGAAGTCCTGCCTCCCGAGTTACTGGGCAGGAAGCTGTGTTTCCAGTGTAACAGGATAGGCTTTGACATGCTAAGTGGTGACAAGGGAGAAAGTCCCGCCTCCAGAGTGACATGACAGAAAATCCTGCCTCCAATGTAGCAGGACAGAAGTGCCAACACAAGAAGTCCCGCCTCTAGAGTGTCAACACGGGAAGTCCCACCCAAAACAGGTGGCAGTAGAGGAAATTCCATTCCCAGAGTGCCAATACAGGAAGTCCCGCCTCCAGAGTGGTGCGACTTCCTGAGCTGGCTGTTGTGGCTAATTTCCCTGCCTGAGGGTCTGGGATGTTTGCAGAAGGGGAGAGGGGCGCACGGGCTCCCAAAGCTGACCCAGTGGGGTGTCTTTATGTCCCTCAGAAGCTGTGCCCCAGAGAAGCGTGAGGGAGACGGAGCATCAGCAAGGACCTGGTACCCCTCAGCCCTGCAATGTCAGCATGGGTCCCAGGCAGGTAAATGTCTGCCATCGCTCCCTCCGTGGGGTGGGCTCAGCAAGGAGTGCCCGTGTTCTCCTTTCACAGTCAGTGCTGGCACCCAGCGCCCAAGTGTGGCATCGGGGTGCAGTGCCACAGGGAGCCAGGTGGGGGCACCACCCCTTGCAGTCAGTGCTAGTCCTAATGCCCAGGGCTGGCTACACCTCAACACTGGGTGAGCAATCCCCAGGCAGTACTGCTCTGTGGCTGTTACGCAGCCGGTGCACCCCACCCCAGAGGGGCTGCATCTCAGTGCCAGGTGAGGGGTTCCCATAGAACCAGCCCCTGTACCCCTCCACACAGGGGTCCCGTCTCTGCACCGGGCAAGGGGTTCCCATATGAACAGCTCCCATGCCCCAGCCCAGAAGGGCTGCGTCTCGGTGCCGGGCAAGGGGTCCCTGTAATTTATATCTGTAGGAATCTAGTGAGACGGAGCATCCAGGATCCATGTGATTCTCTCTTCTCTTTCAAGGGAGCAGAAGGACCCAATAATGGAGAATTTGGCTCCCCCAAGACAATCCCATCACAGTTGAGACCCCCAGGTACCATGGGGCAGATCCAGGGAGAGGGGAGGCTGGGCTGGAGGACTGAGAGGGCAATCCAGGAGGAGGGGGTCAGACCCTAGATGGGATGTTACCCCCCCATTGCAGTACCCTCATTTCACTGCAAAGTGGCAGCTTTCACTACCATTAATACAGAATGAGGGACAGAGACCAATACTAAGAAACTCCCCTTTAAGAACCCACTTGAAGGAAAAGTGTGGATGACGTTTGGCATCAGACAGTGACAAACTTCACCCTTAAAGGAGAAATGTGCATGACAGTTGGCATCTGGCAGTGAGAAACTTCACCCTTAAAGGGGAAGTTCCACAGTGCAGAATGGGTCCCTGTGTTTGACAATGAGAAACTCCCCTTTAAGAGAAAGTTAAAGGAAAAGTGTTCATGAGGACCAAAGTTCTGGCAGTGAAGAACTCTGCTCTTAAAGGGGAAGTTTCTATGAGGAACCAACTCTGGCAGAGAGAAACTCCGCCCTTAAAGAGAAAGTGTTCACAAGGGCAGTGAACAAGTGGGAGTGCATCAGGGATGGCTAAGAGGATGCATCTTGGTGGGGATAGAGTCTGGCAGTGAAAAATCCCAACCTTAAAGGGGAAGTGCTCATGAACCCTGATTTTTCTTTCCCACCAGACAATGAGCCGAGGCCCTTCTTTTCCACCCAGTCCCAACCACCTCTCCTCACCCAGGGGCTGGAGCAACCCATGTTCTCATTCCAGCAACAAGTGAGGGGGTGCCCCCACCCTGGGAAGGGGGAGAGGTTAGGGATGCAGGGCAATAGAGAGAAGAGGGGGATTATGGGATCAGGATGGGAGCCGGGAGGTAGAAGGGGCTGTTGGGGTGGAGCTGGAGGTGGTGCTGGAAGGGAATGAAGAAGGGGGATCTACAGATGGGGAAAGCAGGGGAGGGGATGTAAGAGGATGGTGCAGGGGATGGGAGGGAGCTATGGACAGATGAAGGGGAGGAGGAGGGGTATAAGGGATGGGAACTGTGGAATGGAAAGGATGGATCATGGGGATAATGGCACAGAGGGAAAGAGCAGGGTCTTCGTTCCCGTCCCAGCTGACTAACCCATTCCCCTCCCCCATCTGTCTTTCAGTCTCAGCCACCTGCCTATGGGTTCTCAGGTGAGCCCCCACACTCGGGACGGCGGCAATGTATTTGGCTGGCCACCAGGGAGCACCGGCTCACTCATAAATGAGCATTAGGACTCTGGCGGCCCCAGATATTTGGGGTAGGGGTGGGGGTCCCTTCTATTTGTTGCCCCCAGAACAATTCTTTGGTTTTAAGCATCTGAGAGAGTGAAAGAGAGAATACATCAGTCCATGCTTCCCCATACACACCTACCCATCCGTCCATCCTTCTCCATACACACACACACATCCATCCATTCATCCATCTGTGCATCCATCCATCCGTCTCATCTGATTATCTATCCTTATGTGCACCCTTTGTTTCTACATATCCATCCCCATACGCCCACCTCTTCTCTCTCCACACAAATGCTTTTCTTTCTTTCTTACCCTTCACTTTATTGCGTCTCCCTCTCTCCTGCAGGTCGCAGCATACATATCATTGGTCCTTGCTCAGGAATACAGATTGGCCACAACAACAACATGAAAGTGACCAAGGTGCAAGTAGAGAAGAAGAGGAAGAAATAATGGCTCCTTCACCTCTGATCTCTAGATATGTGTGTGGAGTACCCCAGCCCTCCCTGCCCCACCAGAGGAAACCCCCCCGCCCCATATGCACCACTTCCCTCTGCAGGGGCACTGTGAAACTCAGCCCCACACCGTCCTCTTCCCCATTCCCAGCTCCCCCCCCCCCTTGCAGTGGGGCGCAGGGGGGATTACAGCCCTGGGAGCTGGAATCTCTGCCACAGAGGACTTTTGTAGCTGCTGCATTAAAGCAACAATGTGACTAAAACAAGCCCGGCTTTGGGATGAGTAGTCTGGTTTCTCAGAGTCGTGAGTGGAGGAAAGAAAGCAGCTGGATGATGCCAGCCCATCAGTGACTGACATTACCCAGCCCAGCCTGTCCTCTGGAGATCTCAGATTGCATGTGGGGTAGGTGTTCTCTGCTGTCGAAGGTCCAGGTCTTTCCGCCAAACAGAACCAGCCTGGAAATGGAGAGTGAAAGCTAGAGCTGGGCAGAATGACGTACCTGTGGAAAAGGCAGTTTATACAAAATTGAAATTTTCCACAGAAAAATTTTGATTTTGCCATGAATTTTAAATTTTAAAATATTTAATCTCGGGTCTGTTCCACCCAAATCAGAATATTTCATTTTTTTAAAATGATCTGAAACATTTCATTTGGAATCAGTTCAACAAAATGTTAAATGGCTTTTTCCTGCCTGTGCATTGGTTTATGGGAGTTGTAGTTCAGGTCTCAATTCTCTCCTGTTGACTTGGCTCCCTGAAGGGCTACACCTCCTATAACACAACTTGGATTTGCTTCTGATTGAGCTGTTTGGAGCACCATGGGAATCACAAGACTCAGTGCATTGTGGGAGATGTAGTCCAGGCAGGAACTACATAAGGGAAAATAGAGGCCTGAACTACAACTCCCAAAAAGCAGGGGTGTGCACAAGAGGGTCAAGCAGGGGCACGCCTCCCCCCACTCCAATGGTCGGAGGCACAGAACTCTTCTAGGCCCAGGCCACAGTGGCAGGGAGAGTGAGATCCTCAGAGCCCCGGGGCTGTAGGGAGGACAGCGAGCTCCTGCTGGAGCCAGGGGAGGGGGATACAGAACATGCCCCCACAAAAAGGGTCAAAGTTAAATTTCTGCGCACGCCCCTGCCAGAAGGCAATGCGCTGTTAAGGAACTGCAACTTAATGTTGAACTCGCTTGAAATAAAGCATTTTGGGTAAACTCAAGAAACCAAAATCCTAGAATCAGAAATTTCAGGTTTCAGAGTAGCAGCCGTGTTAGTCTGTATTCGCAAAAAGAAAAGGAGTACTTGTGGCACCTTAGAGACTAACAAATTTATTAGAGCATAAGCTTTCGTGAGCTACAGCTCACTTCATCGGATGCATTTGGTGGAAAAAACAGAGGAGAGATTTATATACACACACACAGAGAACATGAAACAATGGGTTTATCATACACACTGTAAGGAGAGTGATCACTTAAGATAAAAAGAAAAGGAGTACTTGTGGCACCTTAGAGACTAACAAATTTATTAGAGCATAAGCTTTCGTGAGCTACAGCTCACTTCATCGGATGCATTTGGTGGAAAAAACAGAGTAGAGATTTATATACACACACACAGAGAACATGAAATAGTTTTACTTTGTGTAATGACTGAGTCATTTTAAAACTATTTCCCCATGGTATTTCTCCCTCCCACCCCACCCCCCACTGTTCCTCTGATATTCTTGTTAACTGCTGGAATTAGCCTACCTTGCTTGTCACCATGAAAGGTTTTCCTCCTTTCCCCCCCCTGCTGCTGGTGATGGCTTATCTTAAGTGATCACTCTCCTTACAGTGTGTATGATAAACCCATTGTTTCATGTTCTCTGTGTGTGTGTATATAAATCTCTCCTCTGTTTTTTCCACCAAATGCATCCGATGAAGTGAGCTGTAGCTCACGAAAGCTTATGCTCTAATAAATTTGTTAGTCTCTAAGGTGCCACAAGTACTCCTTTTAGAATCAGAAATGTTGGCCTGAAAGGGATCTTGAGAGGTCATCTAACCCTCTGCGCTAAGGCCGGACCATATACACCTGCCAGGGACGGTCTAGGTTTATGTCCAACCTGGGTGTGAACACCTCCAATGACGGGAACTTCACGACCTGAGTTATTCTGTTCCAGAGCTTAACTATCCTTAGAGTTAAAGTTTTTCATAATATAGAACCTTAATCTTCCTTGCTGCAGATTAAGCCCATTACTTCTTGTTCTGTCTTCAGTGAATATGGAGAACATTTGATCACTGTCCTCTTTAGAACAGCCCTTCACGTATTGGAAGACAGTTATCACGTCCCCCCTTCAACTTCATCTTTTCTAGACCAGTTCTTTCTGCCTTTCCTCCCAAGGTCCACTGTTCTAAACCTCTGATCATATTTTTGTTCTTGTTTCCCTCCTCTGGCTGCTCTCCAGTTTGTTCACACGGAAGGAAACGTTTCAATCTGTTCGCATCTCAGCATGTTTCATTTCGATTGAAAATGTTGCAATGAAACGTTTTGACATTTCTGAGTCAAACCTGCCTTTGGAATTTCCATTCTGCCAAAAATGAGGAAATATGAACTTTTCTTCAAAGACAAAGATTGAAATGTTGCTATTTCCTGCAGGATGGAAATGCGGACTCTCCCTCAGCTCCAGTGAGACCCTGGCCCTATGAATGTCAAAGGCAAAGCTCCCATCCACATGGACGGGGCTAGGATTTCACCCAGGGTCCTGTCCGTTGGGTAGCCTCAGGGTTGAGTTCACCTGAAGACCCTCCAGGGAAGACAAACAGTAGAAACGCTCATAAAATGTGGGCGTGGGGCGTTTGTTCATTTTCAACGTTTTCCCTGAAACATGTCAAGTATCAAAGCCTAAACATTTCTGGTCATGGTGCATCATGGGAGTTGTAGTTTGGGTGCCTCATGCCCCTATTCCTTGTTGTGGGAACACAGGACTGGAAGGCTCCTACTGGGACATGGAGTCCAGTTCTCGCTATCCCGTTGTATCATCCCATCCGTAAACTTATCAGGCTCTGTCTGTATCCTGGTTAGGTTGTTCCCCTCCCACCCCAACTGCTCCCAATGAAGGTTGTTCCAGAACCTCCCCCCTCTGATGGTTACAAACCTTCTCATCCATTGATTCCTGCCCCATTTATCCCCATTTGATTTATCCTTTAGCTTCAACAGCTCGTCTCCCTCCCTGGTGTTCTCCCCCCACCCCCCATGATATATTTATAGAGCAATCAGACCAGACTCAGCCTGTGGTTTAGGCTAATCTAGCCCAGGTGTTTAATTCCCCTCTTGTGAGACCAGCTCTCCATTTCCTCGATTGTCCCACCAGCCCTTCTCGGCACCTGCTCCAGCCAGGATCTCTCTTTCTGGGACAGGGCTGCCCAGAACTCGGCACCGGATTCCAGCTGAGCTCTGCCTGGTGCCTTCTCCACTGGCATTAATATGTCCCTCTCTCTACTGGAGACACCTGAACTGTTCCATCCCAGGATCGCATGGCCCTTTCTCCTGCCCACATCCCATCTGTGGCCCATGGACATTGTGCAATCCACTGGCACACCCAAGTCTCCCTCCTCTGTAACTTCCAGCTGATGAGCCCCCAGCTTAGAGCAGCAATTTTCTTGTGCCTATGTGCATGAGCCCATGTTAAATTTCATCCCGTTTCCACCAGCGCCTTGCTCAAGAGCACTAACACTGGAGATACCTCTCTGGAGACGTCCTAGATGCTGGGCTCCCTGTCTAGGCTGCATCTCCCATGATGCGCCAGGGGCTCCCCTCTTGAGGCAGTGCAGCATGGGAGGGGCATGGCCATGGTGGTTTCCATCAGCTCCTTGCTCTGGAGCAGCTTGCTGCAGGCTGGTGCCTCTGGGCAGGGGGATATTTACCTGGAACGCTGATTTCATGGGGGGTGCTGGCACACAGCATGGTGGTGGGGGTCATAATTAGGGTTGCCAGCCCTCCAGGATTGTCCTGGAGTGTCCAGAAATTAAAGATTAATCTTGAATTAAAGATTATATCAGAAGATGAAACCTCCAGAAATATGTCCAACCAAAACTGGCAACCCTAATTGTAATGCCGGCACCGCTTTCTGCATGTGCCATCCCTCACCACCTCCTGCAGCCTGTCGATGGTGGTGTTTGCTCCAGTCAGACCCCACCTGGCCACGCTGCACTTGGAGCCCAGCCTGACACGATGATCAGCCTCCAGCAGGGGGATGGGCCCCACCCACTCGGTCAGCTCTGCACCGTGGCACAGCTGCCCCGGGCAAGAGAGAGAGAATGGATCAGCGCAGGGATCGGAGCTGGTGTGAGGCAGCACCACCGGGCCAGAGCGTGGACATGAGTCCCTGGAGGATAACTAGATAGACAGAGGCCTGCATGCCTGCACAGGTCACATCCAATATGTCTAAGCCCCCCAGTCCTTGCTCTCTTGTTTAGGAAACCCACTAACACATTGCCTGTTCTCTCTATCCCCTCTCCCATGTTGGACACATCCCCATGCATCTTCCAAGACCTCCCTCTGCCCCCATTTTAAAGCACAGATCAGCTCCTTTGGATGGAGTCCCTACAAGGCCTGGTGAGAGGCCTTGGTTTCTTTTGTCTCTTGGAGACTTAGAGTGGATAGAGTGGGAGGAATGAGGGTTGACACAAGGGGACTGGGGAACGCTGGCACTAGGGGAAGGAATCCCAGGATCCAGAGTCAGGGAAAGAAGTGGATGGAAACAGGTAACCTGTTCCTATTGTTGAAGCCTGGATTCTCTGAGCTGGTTTCCTTTGGGATTTTCTACTGTTCAGGCTTTCAGCTTCCCCAGCAGAAATATTCTGCAGTAAAAACTATTCTTGTCTAAGCGCCGACTACCTTCTTCATAGTGCGTGCAACATGCCTCAATACTCAGCAGTGTCTTCAGGTCTACCGTTAGTCATGTGCAAATACAACAGGTTGTTGGGACTGTCCCTGGAGATGGTGAATTGGCCTTTCTCTGAAGCAGTGTAATTTTGTGTACCTTTGGCCCAATGATTAATGGTTGAGAGCCACTCCAGTCCCTTTCCAGGTGTGTTTCTGTACCAGTTCATCCCATAAACACCTAAACTGTATCCAGAGGTTTTGCAGGAAATCCGGAGAGAGTCCCCGAGCATTTTAACTTCTCCACCAGATGCCACAAATTCTAATTGTGACTGGATCCCTGGATAGTAAAAAAGAGACATTAAGACTTCTCTAATAATACTTGGGCATCTCTCGTGGCTGCAGGAATTAAATTACAGATATATATGAGAACCACTAGGAAGGATGCAATAATGAGCCATAATAGCGCATCTCTGATTCTGAGGAGAGCTCACTTGGGAATTTGCTGTTAATTGCACAGACACAGGGGGATGCAGGTTGTCTCGATTTTCTCTCCAAGAGCTGCAGCATCAGGAGAATCACTGGCTTTAAACAGGAAATTCAGTTATGCATTTTGCACACATCCTGTTTTAGAAGTGTCAGATGAACTCCAGCCTAGAATTGGCTGCATTTTAAATACCATGGTGTTCCTTGACTGAAGGCAAACAATAATTCATGGAGTTAACAACAGGTGGGCTCATCTTCATATGGGATGTCTACTTTGCCTTGTGTTGAATCCTGCTACCATTCCCTTTTTTTCGTCTGTTCAACATATAAGCTGCTTGGGACAAGGACTATCTCTTACTGTGAGTCACACTGTGATCCTTTTACATTTGGTAGTTCTTTATCACAAAAGTTTATCAACAAAAATGATGAGGGGGATGGAACAGCTGCCATATGAGAATAGATTAATAAGACTGGAACATTTCAGCTTGGAAAAGAGACGACTAAGTGGGGATATGATAGAGGGCTATAAAATCATGATTGGTGCGGAGAAAGTAAATAAGGAAGTTTTATTTACTTCTTCTCATAATGCAAGAACTAGGTGTAACCGTGCCTAAGTGGGGCACAACTGAGGATGCCAAATTCAGGATGAACTGCTGAGAAATAAGGCCAACACAACCCAAAACTGGTGGTTATTCTTTAATAAGATAGACCAAACCAGCCACAAAAGTAAACTCCTGTTTCCCCACACTGGCTAAGAAGAAAACATAAAGGCAGTTTCCTCAGGCATTCCAGTTCTTATATCACCACCAAAACCACTGGATTCAGAGATGAGTGGTTCTTTACAACCAGTCTCATCAAATAATAGGTTCTTCTGATCCCAAAGGACAAGCCACACACCCAGGTCAATGTATAACTTAGATCTTACCCAAAAATCATGCTGATGAGAATCCTTTAGTTTCTAAAATCTAAAGGTTTATTTATAAAAAGAAAGAAAGGTGAGAGTTAAAGTTGGTTCCAGGAATCAATTATATCCAGCAATGGCAAAGTTCTTAGTTCAGGCTTGTATCAGTGATGGAATAAACTGCTGGCCTAAGTCAAGTCTCTGGAGTACATCCACAGCTGCGATGGGTCATTCACTCCTTTGTTCAGAGCTTCAGTTTGTAGCAAAGTTCCTCCAGAGGTAAGAAGTAGGATTGAAGACAAAATGGAGGTGGTTCCAGGGCCTTTTATAGCTTTTGTCATGTGGAGGGCATCCCATTGTTCTTACTGTGGGAAATTACAGCAACAAGATGGACTTTGTAGTCACATGGGCAAGTCACATGTTCATGCCCAATTTCCCTCAGTCATTGCAGGAAGCCATTACCTAAACTCCAGACAGCACGTTTGCATGACAGTCCACTCAGTGTAGATGGGCATCTGCCACGGTCCATTGTCAACCAAGTGTTTCTTGATGAACCACTTAAATTGAACAGTCCCTCCTAGATGGGTGGTACCCCAGGAGCCAACATTTGAAATCCAAGTATAGAGCCAATACTTATAACTTCTCATACAAAAATGATACATGCAGACAGCTAGCATAATCATAACCAGCAGATCATAACTTTTCATAGACACCTCACTCAACAACCTTTGTACTAGATTTGCTGCAAATATAGAACAGTGGTTGCAACAATAATCTATATGGTCATATTTTAATCAGATAACGTCACACTAGGGGTCACCAAATGAAATTAATAGGCAGCAGGTATAAAACAAAGAAAATGAAGTATTTCTTCACACAGTGCACAGTCAACCTGTGGAATTCCTTGCCAGAGGATGTTGTGAAGGCCAAAATTATAAAAAAAAAAAAACTAGATAAGTTAATGGAGGATGGGTCCATCAATGGCTATTAGCAAAGGTGGGCAGGGATGGTGTCCCTAGCCTCTGTTTGCCAGAAGCTTGCAATGGGCAACGGGGATAGGTCACTTGATGATTTCCTTTTCCGTTCATTCCCCCTGGAGCACCTGGCATTGACCACTGTCAGAAGAAAGGATACTGGGCTAGATGGACCTTTGGTCTGACCCAGTATGGCCATTCTTATTTCTTAAGTAGCCACATTCCTTCCATGGAACTAGTCACCCTGATTAAGGGTATTGCAGTCTGGTCCTATATGTATTTTTCAAAGCACAAGTACTAGTATTTATTATTTATATAATAACACAATATAATATATTATAATAGACCTGTATGAAAGTAACATTAACCACTTACCAGTACGGGGGCCCGGCTCCGAGCATCCAGAAGGGGCAGGGTCTTGGGCGGAAGGGGTGGGGTTGGGGGTCAGCCTCCCCCAGCCAGCTTCTCCCCGCCCCACCCCCAGCCCTATGGATTCGTCTCCCCATACAGCAATCAGATCCAGTACCTCTCGTTCGGTCCATGCTGGAGCTCTTTTGCAATTCTGGGACTCCATGGTCACCTGTGCTGATCAGCTCTGTATGGTCACCTGTGCTGATCAGCTCGCCATGCTGGCCAAACAGGAAATGAAATTGAAAAGTTGCCGGGGCTTTTCCTGTCTACCTGGCCAGTGCATCCGAGTTGAGAGTGCTGTCCAGAGCGGTCACAATGGAGCACTCTGGGATAGCTCCCAGAGGTCAATACTGTCGAATTGCATCCACACTACCCCAAATTCGACCCAGCAAGGTCGATTTTAGCGCTAAACCCCTCTCCGGGGAGGAGTACAGAAATCAATGTTAAGAGCCCTTTAAATGAACAAAACAGGCTTGGTTGTGTGGACGGGTGCAGGGTTAAATCAACTTAATGCTGCTAAATTTGACCTAAACTCATAGTGTAGACCAGGGCTAAGAGGGAATACTTCCTCTCTCGCAAGCACAGAGTCTGAGTGTAGCAAAAGCCTTTTAATAAAGGAGGGAAACAATATGGCATTATGTGGGGAAACACCACAAACAGGATTCATAACACAAACCATGAGCAAAAGACCCATCCCCAAATAAGTTTGGCAGTGTCCTTTTCCCCGTATGGTCTTAAGTCCAGCAACCCAACAGTCACCCCCCCCCACTCACTCACTCACACACACTTTCTGTCCTTGGTCAGTGCAACCCCCCAGAGTTCAGACGTTCATCTGCAGAGTTTACCTCTATCAGGGTTCCTTCCCCACTCTGAACTCTAGGGTACAGATGTGGGGACCCACATGAAAGACCCCCTAAGCTTATTCTTACCAGCTTAGGTTCAAAACTTCCCCAAGGTACAACCTTTGCCTTGTCCTTGAACAGTGTGCTGCCACCACCAAGCGTGTTAAACAAAGAACAGGGAAAGAGCCCACTTGGAGACGTTTTCCCCAAAAAATATTCCCCCAAGCCCTACACACCCCCTTTCCAGGGGAGGCTTGAGAATAATATCCTAACCAGTTGGTTACAAAATCATCAAAGATCCAAATCCCTGGATCTTGGACCAATGGAAAAATCAGTCAGGTTCTTTAAAAAAGGGTTTTATAAAAAGAAAGAAAGAAAGAAAGAAAGAAAGAAAGAAAGAGAAAGAGAGAAAGGCAAAAATCATCTCTGTAAAATCAGGAGGGAAAATACTTTACAGGGTATTCAGATTCAAAACACAGAGGATCCCCCTCTGGGCAAAACCTTAAAGTTACAGAAAACAGGAGTAAACCTCCCTCTTAACACAGGGAAAATTCACATAAAACAAAAGACAAACTAATCCGCCTTGCCTGGCCTACCTATACTGGTTGCAATATTGGAGACCTGGATTAGGATGGGTTGGAGAAGATGGATTTCTGTCTGGCCTCTCTCAGTCCCAAGAGAGAACAACCACATAAACAAAGAGCACAAACAAAAGCCTCCCTCCCCCCCAGATTTGAAAGTATCTTGTCCCCTTATTGGTCCTTTGGGTCAAGTGCCAGCCAGGTTAGCTGAGCTTCTTAACCCTTTACAGGTAACAGGATGTTGCCTCTGGCCAGGAGGGATTTTATAGCACTGTATACAGACAGGTGGTTACCTTTATGACAACCTCCCAGCCTGGATAGAAGGCTGGGGGGGGGGGGAGGAGATATAGGAGCATCTTACATGCTCTACTGGTCAGGTCAACAGCCGATTGCCATGCCATGCCTCTCTGTGGGTTTCTGCTGCAAGCTTCACCACCAGCCACTCACCAATATGTCTTCAGACCACTCCCAACACAGCTCTCAGTGATTTCACTGTTAGTATGGGAGCCTCAATGCTGGCACACTCAGAACCACTAGTCTAAGTCTAATGCTTAGCACTAGGAATCGATAATTGCAGCTCTACAGCATATAACAAGACTCCTAATAGAGTCAAAATTAACTCTGTTATTATACCATGGGGGGGGGGCGGTGTTGTGTCAAAGTGGTGTTTACATCCCACACTACCTAATCCTGATTCCACCCTCTCTTAAGTCACAGGTCTTTGGCACCCATGTCCCTTGCCTAGTGAATGCTACTTAGTTGAGGGCAAGTCCCTCTGTCATAAAATGCCAAGTACAATTCTACTGTCCTTGATTCACATAACTAGGATAGCAAAGCTTTATTACTCCTGCCCCAATAACAAAGAGACTGGGGATCCCACAGCAGTCAACGTGACCATTTGGGCAAGTAGTCCCATCATGCTAGGCAGGGTGGGTGTGCCCATGCAAACGAGATCAGCCCTTGACGTCCTTTTCCACAGCTCACCACCAGACGTCAGGGTAGAGCTCATTCTGACTCTTACAGTTAGTTAAATTTCAGTAAAATGATTAACTGAGGTATAGCTGAGAATATTACTATATAAACTGGGGTCAAACGGGAAGTGGGGGGAAGGGAAATTGGAATCATGTTTGTTACGGGTCGGGGGGGACATGGGAACAGGGGCACAGACAAGGCTCTGTGGCATCGGAGCCGGGAAGGGGGATGCAGGATAAATGCTCTGCAGCGTTGGAGCCAGGAAGGGAACATAAGGTAAATGCTCTGCAGCAGCAGAGCTGGGAAGGGGGATGAGGGGTAAATGCTCTGTGGCCTCGGACCTGGGAAGGAAACTCTGGGGAATAGACTCTATCCGCGTTAAGAGATAAGTCCGACTGGTGAGAAGGGTTTCGGAATATGCTTGCTTGGAAACTAACCCCAATAAACATTGCATTGTCTGCACTTCTGATTTCTGGTCTTTTGCTGCTCACTGTCTGTGTGACAAGAACCAGGGAAGTGGGAGGGTGAAGGGAAAGCCCTCTAACACTTAGCAATTCAATATTGCCTACCCCAAACATTCAGAAATCATGAGATTATGTTAAAATAATAGATCTGGGATTTTTCTTTGCCTTCTGCTTTTTGAGCCTTTAGGGTGCACTGGGGTCATGTTCTGAATCTTTCTCCACAACCACAAGGGCTAGAAACTCACTTTTCCTTTAAGAACGAAGGCTGAAATCATCACAGATCCACTTCACTCAAGGAGCTGGGGCTTTAAGGAAAACACTAATTTTCATGAGACACATGACAACATGATGGGAGTTGACAACACAGCTTATAGGAGGCTGAGTTGGGACTCTTGTTCCCTGGGTCAAGGTAGCCCAGGGGTTCTCAACCTGTGGTCTGTAGAGGCCTGGGGGTTGACAAACTATGTCGAAGGGGGGGCCACAGAAGCCTTAGACTGAAAATTGACTGAACAGAATTCCACTGTATATACAGACAAAGGGTCCACAAATGAAAAAAGGGTGAGAACCACTGATATAGCCCAGTGGTTCTCAACTAGGGGTACGTGCACCCCTGAGGGTATGTGCAGAGCTCTTCCAGGGGTAGATCAACTCATCTTGATATTTCCCTAGCTTTCAGGGTACATAAAAACCACTAGCAAAGTCAGTACAAACTAAAATTTCATACAATGATTTCTTTGTACTGCTTTTTATACAGATATCCCCAGCTCTATCCACCCCAGCAGGAGACACTCAGACAGAGACAGTGACTGCAAACACAACTCCTAGCAGTATCTTCCCCATGACAGCCAGCTTAGGGCTGGGCTAGCAGGGGGCTGCAGGTGAGGATTGAGGGGCACTGGCAGAGCTGTGGGGTCGGGGGGGGGCAGGCTTGGCTAGCAGGAGGCTGCGAGTCAGAAGTGAGGTACACCAGCAGAGCTGTCGGGGAACCCAGGGCTGGGCTAGCTGGGGCTGCAGGTCTGGAATGAAGGGCACCGTCAGAGGAGGGTGGGCGCAGGGCTGGTATTGAGGGGACTGCAGGTCAGACTGAGGGAACTTTGGTGCATTGTTTTCTTTTCAGCTTTATTCGTAGACCCCTTACTGGGCACAGAGTTATACATCAGGATAACTATTGATATTTCCTCACCTCTTTATCTCCATACAGGGCAGCCCTTCATCCTTACGTGGTGAGACAGAGGAGATGTGCTGAAGGTAGATATACCAACAATGGTCATTAGGATCCTGTGTGAGGCAGGATCCTCCCAGGGCAGGACCCTGGGCTTTCCCCTCCTCTCCATCCCTCCCTCAAGACAACGCCATCCCCTGGAAATAGCGCTGCAGGGCACATCTAGGAGACATCACTGCAGACACCTGCCCCATTCCTGTCCCTAGTGCCTGGTCGCTGTTGGAACTGGGGGGTCTTCAAGCATGAAAGATTCATAAAAGATCAGATGAGCTAATATCAAATGTCCCTAGCTCCGTTGGTATCATTGGGCCAGCCTCCAGCTGGTGTGAATGGTCCAGAGCTCCATTGGTATCAATAGGCCAGATCCCAGCTAATGTATATCGGCCGTGGCTCCACTGGGGTGAGTAAAAAGGGGTCATTGTTGCCCTGAGGGATTCGCTCCTGGGGTCACTGAAAAGTTTTTCCCTGATAGAAACAAAGAAGTTCCCTGATGTCTCTTAGTCCAACCCCACGTGCACATGATCTTCTCAAATTGCCTTGATCCTTTTGCCAACTGCTCCCCTCCCTTCCCTCCACTTTGTTCCCACCCCAGGGCTCCAGGCCAGTCCCTGGATCACTTGTCCCTCGGAAGGACTCCCCGGGCACAGCCATCTTCCGCAATGACAATGGAGACTGCGTCGTCCGCTCCGACCTGGGCTGCTACCTGCGGAAGGAGCTCCTCAAGAACAGGCGCAACATCAAGATCCAGAGACTGCACCCTGCATGCCAGGGTGGGGATCACTACATGGGCTGTGTGGGGGACCCTAATATCTACATTCTCGAAAGCAGCTCCTATCAGGTGGTGAAGGACCTGAGCACGGATGAGAAACCCCAGGTCTTCGACTTGCATCCCAGGTGCTGCGACAGGGACCACTATGGGAGGACTGGTTGTGGATTCTTCATCATTTTCCAAAACCAGGGTGAAATGCAGTGGGTGACTGATTTGAGAACAGCTGAAGGTGAAAGAAACATCGTCCTGCACCCCGAATGCACAAAGGGGCTCTATTACTTTGGGATTGATAACCTCCTAACCCTGATCAAGGTGGACAAGAAGTGGAGGGCTCAGTTCTACTTGTACAATGAGATGACATCTGTCGGCCTGAATTCCTTCTAGTCCATCCACCCTGATGTGCTGAACGTCTTCCCCGGGAGGGTGACCCTCACTAAGGGCATCTCCTCTGTGGGCTGGGATTGCATCAACATCCTACAGAACAACTCCAACACTCCCATCACCTGGTCTGACAAGATCACCCACAAGGTGGGCTTCACCATGCAGTAGATGTCCAGCATCAAGCGCAAATGGAGCATCTCCGTTGAGTTGTCCTGTGGGGCTGGAGAGCTCACCAAGCTCTTCGCCCAATTCCAGTTCTCCCTCAAGTTTGAGCATGGTGGGAGAAATGTCCACACATGGCAGGAGGACTGGACTGAAGCCCAAGAAGAAGAGGCGTCAGTCCAAGTGAACCTGGAGCACAAGCAGAACCTCTACATCTGGCAGTACCACCTCGGCATAGGCCAGGAGCCAGTCTTGTTCTGCAGGAACACCCAGTTCACCAAAGGAAAGAACCCACCCGACAACATCCCTCTGTCTCTGGTTGCTTGCGCATCTGTGAGGATGGAGGATGCTGGCACCATGAAGATATTCTGGATGTGTGCATGTGAGCTTCTTTGCGCTAGTACTGCCCCTTCAGATCTTTCCCCTAGCTGCCCAAAATTTCTCCCAGAATCCCCGCTGTTCCTCCTCCTGTTCTTCCTCCCATTCCCAGCTTTACCCAAATCTTCTTTGCAATGTAGATAGTTTCATTAAATGTCCTTTCCTTCCTATTATTATTATTATAGCTGGCCTGCAAATGGGGTTTGATTTTCCTGTGAAAAATTTGGATTCTCTATTGAAAAACCAAAACAACAACAAAAAATTGACTAAAAGCTGCTGAAACCTCAGAAAATTGGACAGAAAAGAGCTGAAACCTGAAAAATTTGGCAAAAACCTGCCCAAACTGAAAAATTATTGGCAAAAAGCTGCCAAAAGAAACAAAAATATATTTGCTGAAAACTGAAAAATGCTTTATTTGTAGCCAAGCATTTTCAGGTTTTCCAACCAAAAAAACAACCCTGTTTTCAAGGGAAGCACTTGCTGGGAATATTTTCTTTTTGCAAAACAATGCAATTTTCCCTCAAAACCAATATCTCAACCAGCTTTAAAGATGAGGACACATGGCTGGCCCAAACTTCTCCCCCTGCCACATCTCCATTCTCATTCATCCACCTCCTTCACAGCCTTTCCCAAACCTCCTTCCAAGTATCATTTGTAATGTCAGTGATTGAATGGCATGTTCTCTCTCCAATTGTTATTGTTACTCAGAGCGTAGAATTGCTTTGAGCTCCCTCAGAGCCGAGAGTTCAGTGGAAACCAGCGTAATCCCTGCAGTGTTGTAAATGAGAACGGGGGTCAATACCACAGGTTTGCCCTGGTGCCAGAGTAGATTTTGAAATCTGAAATATAGCAAACTGCATTTGCCTTCCATGTCTGAATGAAATTTAATTAGGGTTACCCTGTATTATTAAGTCCAGGGAGCATTAGCTTTCTCATTTTAATACTTAATTCTTCTCAGATGTATTTTCATCCTGGAAAGTACTTCTAAAGTCAACAAGGGTTATAATCATCAGCTTTAAAGATCAAAGCTTAGATACACCAAATGTCCTAGGGTTGTACTGAACCCAAAATGCACACGCAGTCTGGCACTCCATGGTCAGACCAGTGTTGGGGCCCAGGATTTATACTATAGACCAATCACTTAGTCGGCTTAATGCCGTAGTTATACTAAAGCAAGTATGTAGTGTCGACCAAGCCTTTTTCATAATCATCAGTTCTTCAGTCTCTCCAATATATTTATCACACTTTAAGTGACTCTCTGAAGCACTTGGTCTGAAGGCGTTCTACTAACCTGGTCCTGGGCTTTCTGGTGTGGGGTTTGAAAGGGACAAGTATAAACTAACAAAAGCAGTTGCATAGTTATTATTGGAGGTTCTCTGAGGCCATTGATTGACTTGGGCTGAGGAAGGAGAAACATGCTAATGGCATTGCATAGTTAAAATCCAAGACATGTTTCCTCGAGGATGTGCTATGAAGAGAGCAGACACAGCAGGGCAACTTTCAGATACTGATATGAAAGAGACAATAAGCAATACAGCCTCCGAAAGGAAGTCTCACCACTTCTTCCCAGCCTCGTAAGCCTGACACAGGAGAATGCAGGACACATGGTCTGTCCAAGTGTCTGGTAGGGCTTCATTGGTGAGTTCAGCAAAACTCTGAGGTCCACCATGATGACCAAGTTTATACATCCGGTGTTGGGGTTCATTGGATGACAATCTTCTTATTTTCTACTGGACACTTGCTGTAGCTCTCAGATTTCTGGTCTGTTACTTTCTCTGCTGCTTCCATCATTATTCAGTAGATGGCTCATCCACATTTTCTCTCATTCTTTGCTTATCTGAGGCTCTTTCTTTATTCATTTTAACACTGCATTCCTGAATTAAAACAGCCAATTAATTGGGTTCCCCACTTTTTAAAGCAATTTCTTTTAATGTTTCAAAGTCACACATACATTTGGGTGCGTCTGCCTTTCAATATTCATTTTCCTTCCTGTGCTAGACAATCCCTATCAATTCCAGGAGGCAACAATCAGTCTGAAACAAAACAGACAAAATCTTGTATAGTTCTTCTAAACATAGCAGACAAGGGGCCAGCTTTTAAAAGGTGTTGAGGTGCCTGTAGGACTAGGGTGGTGCCTAGTGGAGATTTTATGGGTGTCTGCAGGAGCGAGAGATTCTTGGGTTGAGTCTTGCATTGACCTGGAAATTGATAGGATCAAATCAGTCTCTTCAAATCCATGCTTACCACTTCTCAGAGCCCTCCTCCCAGCTTGCAAACCCAGCTCATCCGCTTCCCGTTCCCCTGCTTCTCTCCAAATCTAGTTAGCAACACAGCTGATTTCATTTCATCTTCTTCTTCATCTGTCTTTTCTCATTATAATCTGCAGCCTGAATTCTGCTTTGGGATCATTGAGGGGTTGAATCTGCTGCCAAAATGCAATGCATTTGTCAAGCTTAAATAAAAAACTGATTTTTCAACATTCACCAAGTTGTTGGCATTGAATTTCTTTTGTTTTCTCCTTGGTCTGGGGTCTGTAGAAGGGTAAAAAATGGAGGCAAAAGAAGGAAAGCAGGAGGGAGCGAGGAAGGACCTGTGAGTTGGGATCTCTGTGGAGACAATGGTGGGTAGTTTCCCTTTGGGGACAATATTTTCATTGGAAATGTTCAACCGGCTCCAGTGGAGAGAGATTTAGCTCCAGGGTTGAGCCTGGAACCCTGGGCCGGGGGGGAGGGGAGGATTCGCCAGCCTGTACTATGTGGGGCTCAGACTGGTCATAATGGTTCCTTCTGGCCTCATTGGGCACAGATGTTAAGATGTGATGGTTTTCGGGGTGCTTAGGCTTGTGTGTTACCCCATTACCCCCGTCTCTGGAGAGAGGGGGTCTTGCCTGCACCAACTGGCTGTTGGCTCCCTACCACCGCCAACCCCTGATGATGGGATTCCCACAGAAATGTCTGTCTTTGGGCACCCAAAGGAATGGTGTATCCCCAGTTCACCTGTTTTACCTGAGTCCCCCACTCCTGTGTCACGCACACCAGTTGAGTTCAATTACAAAACAGAAGGAAATGTGTTCAAGAGAGACTAGAGAGTCAAATAAGAAGCAGCGCAAGAGACGGGGACAAATGGCTACATGTAAAACAGACATCATCACACGCTTTCTAGAGACCACATTTCACTCACAAGTTCTCCTCCTTGGTAGAGACACTTATCGCACCCGACATCATCTCCAGCGTTTTCAACCAGGCCCCTTTGAAATCCCTTCTTCATGATGCAAATTTGCTGTCTGCTTACTTCCCAGGTGAAGGATGCCAGTGTGTCTCTCTGCCCCCCAATATACCAGACCAACCTTTGCTCTTCACCCCAAGGTAGCCCTACCAGCGCTATTGACCTCTTCTGTTAGTTTCCTTCTCAAGTCTCCACCCACTCTTCATTAGCAATGCGAATTCACCAATTCCAAGGAACCATCGTGATCATCTCTTGTTGACCATAACTCAGGTCAGAGAACATCCCCAAAATAATTCCTTGAGCAGATCTTTTAAAAAAAAACATCCAAACCTGATTTGGAAATTGTCAGTGATAGAGAATCCACCATGACCCTTAGTAAATTATTCCCTTAATTAATTAGTTTCAACTGATAAAAATGTATCACCTTACACTGAATTTGTCTAGCTTTAGCTTCCAGCCATCTGCTCGTGTTAGACCTTTTGCTGCTAGACTGAAGAGCCCGTTATCAAATATTCATTCCCCAGGTAGGTGCTTATAGACTGTGATCAAGTCTCCCCATAACCGTCTCTCTGTTAAGTTAAATAGGTTGAGCTCCTTGAGTCTGTCCTATAAGGCAGATCTTCTATATCTAACTGACTTTGACTGTATGACATGGTCTCCCCTGAAGATAAGTGTCTCTGACCCCTGGAGAAGTTTGTTCAAAGGAGTTCAAAGGCTCCCTTTGACTGACCTGTTTTTAGCTACAGACTGACAGGACATAGTTTTCTGCATATCTACATAACTCTTCCCCTATTTTCTATATCTCAGAAAGGTTTTGATTATAGGTGTGCCAGGCTTTTCATGACATTTTGGGGAGATCTCTGTACTCCTGGGCCCTTTGCCAGTTGGCATCCAGAGGTCTTTGCCTCACAATAACACCTTTCTATCAGCCCTTTTATATATGGCTTTAGTTAGTTAGTTAGCTGAGCTCTTGTGGTCACCAGCAGAGAACAGGATGTCCTGAGAGGCACCAATGCCCAAGCCCTCTACAGTAGCAGGGGACTGATTCAGTGAGAGATGATCCCAGTAGGTGACTTGCCCCCGCATGCTACAGAGGAAGATGACCCACTCAGATCCCCTGCCAATCGGACCTGGGGGGAAAATTCCTTCCCCATGTCAAACATGATTTAGGGATTAATAACAAGAATTTTAGTTATAAGTTGGGGACGCATCAATTAGAAGTAATGGAAGAGGAGAAGGACCTTGGAGTATTGGTTGATCATAGGATGACTATGAGCTGCCAATGTGATATGGCTGTGAAAAAAGCTAATGCGGTTTTGGGATGCATCAGGAGAGGCATTTCCAGTAGGGATAAGGAGGTTTTAGTACCGTTATACAAGGCACTGGTGAGACCTCACCTAGAATACTGTGTGCAGTTCTGGTCTCCCATGTTTAAAAAGGATGAATTCAAACTGGAGCAGGTACAGAGAAGGGCTACTAGGATGATCCGAGGAATGGAAAACTTGTCTTATGAAAGGAGACTTAAGGAGCTTGGCTTGTTTAGCCTAACTAAAAGAAGGTTGAGGGGAGATATGATTGCTCTCTATAAATATATCAGAGGGATAAATACAGGAGAGGGAGAGGAATTATTTCAGCTCAGCACCAATGTGGACACAAGAACAAATGGGTATAAACTGGCCACCAGGAAGTTTAGACTTGAAATCAGACAAAGGTTTTTAACCATCGGAGGAGTGAAGTTTTGGAATAGCCTTCCAAGGGAAGCAGTGGGGGCAAAAGATTTATCTGGTTTTAAGATTCTACTTGATAAGTTTATGGAGGAGATGGTATGATGGGATAATGGGATTTTGGTAAGTAATTGATCTTTAAATATTCAGGGTAAATAGGCCAAATCCCCTGAGATGGGATATTAGATGGATGGGATCTGAGTTACCCAGGAAAGAATTTTCTGTAGTATCCGACTGGTGAATCTTGCCCATATGCTCAGGGTTTAGCTGATTGCCATATTTGGGGTCGGGAAGGAATCTTCCTCCAGGGCAGATTGGAGAGGCCCTGGAGGTTTTTCGCCTTCCTCTGTAGCATGGGGCATGGTTGACTTGAGGGAGGCTTCTCTGCTCCTTGAAGTCTTTAAACCATGATTTAAGGACTTCAATAGCTCAGACATGGGTGAGGTTTTTCATAGGAGTGGGTGGGTGAGATTTTGTGGCCTGCGCTGTGCAGGAGGTCGGACTAGATGATCAGAATGGTCCCTTCTGACCTTAGTATCTATGAATCTATGAATCTATGATGATCCATTGGACCCGGTGTGTGCCAGCCTGACCCACTGGCCCAGCACCTGGACAGAGGTTTCTCAGTCCCACCTCACAGTCCTGGTCCACCCCATTCTATCTCCAGCTGTGGATGATTCCTGATGCTTTAAAGGAAGGTGAAAAAAATCCCAGAATACAGGGAGCCAATGGGGCAACAGGGTAACTCTTCCTGCCTGACCTCTGCAGGGGACGCCCCAAAGCATGAGATTGGATTCTAATAATCGTCCTCATACCGCACTGCAAGTGTTAGGACCATTTTGAGTTGCAGTGATTTAGATTCTTATATTCCCTTCCCCCAGTTCATCTAGCAGGGCAAGGCCCCATGTCCCATTCCCACCTCCCTGTGCCACCAACCCCCATGCCCTGGGGCTGGATCAGAACCAGCACCCCCTAGAGGGGAAACAACTTGTGACACATTCACCAACCCTCTCACAAACTGGAGAGTCTTCAGCCCCAAGTGGTTAAGTCCTGCTCTGCTCATGGGAAATGCAGGGCTGGTTTTGCTCTTTTCTAAGGTCCCATCTATCTCGGTATGGCCCAGGGACTCACTTCCTTCCCCAAGGGGGGCTGACATCAATACCAAGGACATCTACCAGGTGGAAATGTCAGCTGGAGCTGTGGGGGTGGGGTAGCTCAGGGCTCGGATAGCAGGGTCTGCGAGTCGGGATTGAGGGGCACCGACAGAGCTGCAGGGTGTTGGAGCCCAGGCTGGAATAGCAGGGGCCTGCAGGTCTGGATTTTCAGTCTCTGAAAATAATCCAGTTTGGGATTTTCAACTTCAAATTGACATCTCCCATGGTCAAATAAAAAACCACTTCCCCCCCACTCTACCCAGTGCTCCTGTCCAGGTTGGTCACTGTGGTAAAACCATGCTGGACAATCAGACTAGGAAGATAGGGACTGCCAGATGGCAAGATTTAACTTAAACCCCTTCAAACCCGCATGTGGATGTACTTATATTGATATCAAGCTGGCCCTGTGGAGTTAGCCAGTCCTCATACTATAAACCAGGTTTCAATTCACATCAGGGTGTCCACACAAATAGGTGTACCAGTTTAAGTAAATATGGGGTTTTAAATTGGTGTCACTAAATCAATGCAAGTCAGTGTGTAGATCAGCAGTGCACAGGCACTGCACAGACCCCGACCGAGATCAGGGTCCCAAGTGTGCCAGGTGCTGCACACACCCTGACCAAGATCAGGGCCCAAGGGCTCTGCCAGAGATTTTGCCAGGAGCCCAGCCTCCCTGTCTGGGGCACAGCTTGGCAGTGGGGTCCCAAAGGAGCCTGTGGAGGCTGGGCCCCGCAACACCTTGGGCTCTGGGAGAGCCCTGGCCGCACTTGGGGAGGCTGCAGGGTTCGCTACAGCTGCTTGGCCCCAGCAGCATCGGGGTGGAGACCCTCACTGCTGTCCCAGCTCCCCCTGCTGGGTGAGGGCCCCGCTTCCCACTTACCAGCCCGAGACCCGGGGGGCAGGAGAAAGGCCATGGGGAGCAGGACCAGGATCAAGAGCTGCCTCATCAGAGCCATCCAGGGATGGGCACGGAGCCTCTGCCTGAGCCCCGGGGGTTATAGGGACCAGGCAGGGCAAGGGGGGGCAGGACCTGGGAACCACAGAGGAACCCCCACCCCGGATGGGCCAACAGCCAACATGCCCACAGGGGAATCCTCAGGGCACAGCCGCCCCCATGTTGGAGTGGGTTCCTCCCAGCACTGGCGTCAACCCAGCCTGGCAGGGGACATGGCTAATGCTGCTCTCCCACCCCACAACTAACAGGGTCAGAAATGCCCCTGTGCTATTCTGCACCTTCTCCAGACCCATAGATTTCAAGGCTGGGAGGGAACGTTGTGACCTTCCAGCTTGAGCCCTGAACACGGCAAAGCACAGAACCCACCCAGCAACTGGCTTCCAGCCCCACACTGCAGCCGGAGCAAGGGGTGTCTAGAGCAAGACTCCCCATCTCCACGGAAAGTCTCCACGGGATGGAGGCTCCACCACAGCTTCAGGTCAGTTGTTTCCCTGGCTTCGTCTTTAAAGTTTGCACTTTAGCCCCAGCTGGACCTTTGCTGACTGCAGCTCCCAGCCGTCGGGTCTTGTCCTGCCTTGGCCAGTGAGGTTGAAGAGCCCCCTGCTCTCAGAAACCCCCTCCCCATGGAAAAAAGAAAAGGAGTACTTGTGGCACCTTAGAGACTAACAAATTTATCTGAGCATAAGCTTTTGTGAGCTACAGCTCACTTCATCGGATGCATTCAGTGGAAAATATTGCATCCGATGAAGTGAGCTGTAGCTCATGAAAGCTTATGCTCAAATAAATTTGTTAGTCTCTAAGGTGCCACAAGTACTCCTTTTCTTTTTGCGAATACAGACTAACATGGCTGCTACTCTGAAACCTCCCCATGGAGGTTCCTACAGATGGGAGCTGAGTCCCCTCTTTGATTATGTAATGGTGCCTCCAGGGGTGAAAGTAAGGCTGGGCTGGGGCCGGCTCTGACCCCTGGAAGGGGCAGGGCCTCAGGCAGAAGGGGTGGGGCTGGGGGAGGTCAGAGCCAGCCCCGGCCCACCCTGTACCGGCAAGTGCCTCCTTTCCCCTCCCCGGGGTAACAGTGGCAGCTGGGGACTCTGGCAAAGGTTTAAAGGGCCCTGGGTGGTAGCAGCGGCCGAAGCCCTGGGCCCTTTAAATCGTCCCCAAAGCCCCACCACCGCTTCCCCAGGACTCCGGCTGCTGCTACCGCTCAGGGCCCTTTAAATCGCCGCCCCAGCCCTGCCACCGCTACCCCAGGGCTTCAGCAGCAGGGCTCCGGCAGCAATTTAAAGGGCCGGGGGTTCCAGCCACAGCTGGGAGCTGCAGGCCCTTTAAATTGCGCCTGGGGAAGCCGATCCACCCCGGTACAGTGCACCGGCTCTTGCCAGGTACCAGGGCGTACCGGCTTACTTTCATCTCTGGGTGCCTCCCTCTCGGGCCCAGAGGAAGGCCACTCTGTCTCTTCACAGCCGATAGCGACTGCCCAGTTCCTGGCTCTCTGGGCAGGGCAGAGCAATGAGCAGTCTTTGGCTCAGAGCCTTCTGGCTACAGCAGACAGCAGCCAACAGTCTAGGTTCAGGCCTCAGCTGAGTGGGTCATCAGTCCCAGCTGTGGGGTTGGCGGAGAAGGGGGTAGGGGAACCTGGGCCCACTCTACTCCACTGCAGGATCCCAACCCAGGGCCTTGTTCGTGGCAGGTGGTCCCAACGCAGGGTCAGCCGGGAAACTGAAATCTGCCGCTTGCTTCCCAGCAACACAGCCTGACCAAAGTCTGATTCCCATGGGCCGCTTCCTACTGCCTCTTTTGCGTGGCTCCGTTGGCAGCGAGCTCCAAGTCAGCCAACGGTAGCTCCAGCAATTCCTCCTGGCTCCCAGCCGCCTCCAGAGGCAGGGCGCTGTGCAGCTCGGCGTCGGGTCCGGGATCCTGCAGAGGGCTTGAGACGTCCACCTCCTTCCTTAGCCCAGCACCACCTGAGCTGGGGGGGCCTCTCTATACTTCCTGTCCTGCCCCCTCTGCTTCCCGCGTGGATGATGGGGGTTGCTGGCTCCACCCATCGGGGGCATGGAGCGGACCCTCGCTCTCAGGCTCAGAGGGAGGTGTGACGGGGTCCCCAGGGTGCAGCCTGGACTGTGGGACCTCTGAGCCCTCCAAACCCACCAGCCTGGGCTGCCTCTCACCCTGTGATGCTGATGTCAGGCTACAAGCCTCTGGCAGACCCTGCACTTACACAGCCATCCACAGGCAGGGACATGCCCAACCGAGGTGGCTGGCGACCACACGGTAATTCAAACGGAAGGAATTTGGTCGAGGACTGTGGAACCTCCCAAATGGCTAGCAACAGGGGTGGGATAAGCGGATACCACTGGCGAAGTTCCCCTGGGGTGAACTTCCATAGCGTGTCTTTGAGGGTTCGGTTGAACCACTCTCCCAGCCTGCCAGGCTCGGGGTGTGTCATAACCATACAGCTAAAGGCAGCCTAGAATTCCTCCTTACCTGTAAGGGGTTAAGAAGCTCAAATAATCTGATTGGCACCTGACCAAAAGGATCAATGGGGAAAGAAGATTCTTTCATACCTGGGGCGGGGGGGGGGCTTCTTTTTTGTGTGTCCTCTTGGGAAGCAGAGCAGCATCAGGTCAGAAAACTCCTTCTCCTATAAACCAGCCTAAAAGTCTCTCATATTACAAAAATTGTAAGTAAAAGTCAGGCAAGGCGTATTAGATTATCTTTTGTTCTGCTTGTGAATTTTTCCTTTGCTGGAGGGAGGTTTATTCCTGTTTTTTTGTAACTTTGAAATGAAGCCTAGAGGAAGTTCTGCTGTGTTTTTGAATCTTTTGTTACCCTGTAAAGTTATTTTGCATCCTGATTTTACAGAGGTGATTTTATACCTTTTTTTTAAATAAAATCCTTCTTTTAAGAACCTGACTGATTTCTCTATTGTCCTAAGACGCAGGGTTTTGGTCTGTGATCACTTTGTAACCAATTAATTAGGATATTATTCTCAAGCCTCCCCAGGAAAGGGGGTGTAAGGGCTTGGGGGGATATTTTGGGGGAATAGGAACTCCAAGTGGTTCTTTCCCTGATTCTTTGTTAAATCACTTGGTGGTGGCAGCATACCCCACAAGGGCAAAGAATTTGTGCCTTTGGGAAGCTTAAACCTAAGTTGGTAGGAATAAGCTTAGGGGGTCTTTCATGTGGGTCCCCACATCTGTACCCTAGAGTTCAGAGTGGGGAGAGAACCCTGACAGAGTGGTAAATAGATGTCTGCAACTTCTTTATCTGTAAGAGATCACAGACCTGTTGGAGCAGCCTTGAGATAAAATTCGCACCCACCTGGGGAAAGACTTTAATTTGTTTCCCAGCAATGGTTCAGGCTGTGATATTTCAGAGGGATAGCTTCCGGGAATCAGGTGGCATAATTGAGGATGATGAGGATATATTTGGACTCCATGGCACTCTTTGTGAGAGACTCCATGAGATCCATAGCTACCCTCCTGAATGGGACCCTGATCACCGGCAATGAGATGAGGAGGGATTTTGGCACTTCCCGCAGTGCCGCGAGTTAACACTTGGGGCACGAGTTGCTATAGTCCTTTATGTCCCGGTGTATCCCCAGCCAGGAGAACCAGGTCAAGACCTGGACCAAGGTCTTTTCGTGTGCTAGCTGTGCTGTCACAGGGATATCATAGGGAAATTTTAGGCCCGGGTGTCAGTGGCACCGCAATATGACCAACTGGGTCTGCGTGTCTTGGGTCTGGGGGTCATGGTTGATGCAATAGAAGTGGTCACCTGTCAATTCAAAAAGGGAGTACTGGGTCACCCGCTGGGGTTCTGTCACTTCCTTGTTGACACAGGCCAACTGCTTGTACACCCGGCTAAGTGTGGTGTCTTCCTGCTGAGCCTGGCTGAAGTCAGTTCCCAAAGCTGGGGCCCCTTCACAAGCCGGTGATGTGGGGTGACCCCTTCATCAGGGAAGTTGTGGTCAGTCATGTGGGTTGGCAGGTTATTCAGGTCAGAGGCTTTACACAGCTTGTCCACTCTGTCGAGGGGATCTCCCTTGAAGACCACCCTCCAGCGGGGGGGGGGTCCCAATGTTTGCAGCACTCAGGACTTCTGTGAACTCCCCCCAGTCCCGCCCTAGGATGACGAGGTATGCCAACCTTGGTGCCAAGCCCAGTGGCATGGCCTGGATCACCCCATTCATCATCATAGTGACCCGGGTGCTGGAATAGGGCTTCACTTCCCCATGAATGCACAGGAGCCAAATAACCCCAGGGGCCAGGTCAGAAGTGACAAGCCCTTGATGGACGAGACTCTGCCCACAGCCAGAGTTGACAAGGGTGGCAACCTGTAGCCCACCCATGTCCATGGGAATTGTCACCTTACCATCGGGTTGTTTTGGGGCATGAGATTCCCCAATCCAGACCTCTCCAAAGCTGCAGTCCATCATGGGACAGTCACGTTGCAGGTGTCTGAAACAGCCACAGGTGAAACAGGGACCAAGTTCCAAGCATGCAGGCCAATTTTCAGAGTGTGCTGGCTAGCCCAGGTTTGGGGACATCCCAACCAGGTCAAGGCCACCGAATGCTCCTCGAAATGCTGGCGCTGCATGACAAGGGTTGACAATATCTCGCCCTTTTGGCTGTCTCAGGCCAGGAGATGTTCTTTTGACTGCGAGTCCTCTCTTCCTATGGCAGGTCATCCCCGGTGTTGCAGTCCTGGTTCTGGACCTGACAGGAGTCTCTGTGGCCAAAAAGTCCTCCATAAGGGAAACTGCCCCGCTCATCATTGCAAGGCAGTGGCAGAGGATCCAGGTCCTGCCCCAGGGTGGGAGAATGTGGGTAAATTGTTCAAGTGCCACTTGCTCGGCAACTTCAGTGGCAGAGCACCACTCAGACTGCAGACGTCTCCTTGTTTAGGCGCCAGGTGGGTAGGTCCTTCCCTGGAATCACTGTCAAAAGGTTCTGAGCATGATGTTGAGCACATCAAGAATCATCACTTTCACCTGCCCGTAGTGTTGGGTCCCCTCGACCTAGAGCCCACTGCTTGGGCTGGCCATGTCAGATAGGGGGCCAGGAGTGTGACCCACTGTTCAAGCTCCCAGTTGGCCAACAGTAGCTCCAGCAATTCCTTGCAGCTCCCAGCCATCTCCAGTGGCAGGGCACTGTGCAGCTCGGCATCTAGTCCGGGATCCTGCAGAGGGCTTGAGACATCCACCTCCTTTCTTAGCCCAGCACCACCTGAGTTGCCAGCCCTCTCTTTATACTTCCTCTCCTGCCCCTTTGCTTCCAGAGCAGGGGTTGGGGGGAGCTTGACTCCGCCCACCAAGGGATGTGTAATGGTCCCTCTCTCTCAGGCTTGGAGGGAGGCCACTCTGCCTCACTGCAGCTTACTAAAACCTCAGGAGATCCATCTCCTTGGAGCTCCCCCCACCAGGCAGGGTCTCCAGATCGCAACTCGTTCTTGTAGCTCTTTCCAATTTGCCAACTTCCTGTTGGAGATGTGGACATGAGAGTGGGACACAGTCTCCAGTCATAGTTCAACCAAGACAATATCCCAAGATGACCCCACCTCCCTGTTCCTACTTGATATCCCCTGGCTTATACACCCAAGGATCGCGTCCGCCTGCCTAGCTCCAGCATGGAGCTGGGAGCTGTTGTATTAATTTAGATGGACTATATGAGCCAAATGTTTTAACATAACCCAGCCACTGTCCAACATTAAACAGTGTTTGTAAGGTCCAGAGTTTGGTGTACAGAGACCTCAGCCTGCTTAGGACTATGGCAAACACACCATTAAACGTCCTTTTCACCTTTGATTAAAGATAGAGAAATAAGTAAATCCAGTTAAAGCCTTTGAAATGTAAAGCATTAAGTGAGGCTCTCATTATAACAACATCCCTTGTTCCCTGTCCCTGTAGCTGGAGAGAGTTTTCAGAAGGAAAAATCCCCTTGTCTGACAGATTCTTAGACAACATCAAAGCTGGTAGTAACTGTCCTTTGGGGGAAAGAGAAGTTAGCTGAGACTGGCTGGAGCTGTTGTTGTTAAAGTCTGATCCCGTTTGATCCCAGGTGGGGTTTGGGATTCAGCTGGAGCTGGGAGGGGTGATGATATGATCTGGGTCCCTCTCTCTGGCTGGTCCGGTCTCAGGACGTCTCTCAGGATAATGAAGATCCAGGGTCCCAGGAGATGGATGGACTGGGGTGGCAGCCATGATGGTGAAGCTCACTCCAGTAACCTCCATTTGTTCTTTCCTTCTGTTCCTTTTTTGTTCTTTCCTTTCCTGCTTTCCTCCCAAAAGATCTTTTTCTTTAAGGACCCAAAAAGGGCAGTGATGGGTGGAATGGCCCATCCCCTTATAATGTGGTTCACCAATTAGATTTAAACTCCAACAGACCAATTTTGGGTCATTAACTTCTGGCTCCACGTCATCTGTTTTAACAAGCATGATTTCAGCACGGTCCTTGGATTATCTCAAAGTGGCCTTTTTGGTTTAGACTGATCCTGTTTCTCTGTCTGGTTTCCTTGCGCCTTCCCCATCAACATTTGATACTATTGGTTATTGCGACATCTTATGAGCTTTCACTCACTTCTCCCAATTCAGCTCCCAATTCGGATAACTTTGTAGGCCCTGTTAGCGCAATACAACCCCTCTCTTTTATGAACCCGTTCCACCTAGGATCAGACATTTGTTCATAAAATCACAATTACAAAAGCCAAAATCTGATTTCAGTTGAAGTATTTAGAGGAAGGTGAGAAAAATACTTGACTATATTTTAAGGGTGGCAAATTCCTTATCCTACAATTGGGATTTACAAATCTTAACTTGATCCAACATTACAGAAAAATGACAGTTAAACCTTTCAAATGTGAACAAAGTTTACGAACTTACAACTCACTTCCCTTGTAGCTAAAACGAAATGGAAAACTGTGGCTGTTCTATAGTTGTAAGAGATTTAAAGAACAAACCAGCTGTTATCCCTGCCTTGGCTGTATGCCCAGAATGGGCAAAGATGGAAAAACTCGCCCCGCCCCCCCTTTACCATTGACACAATTAAAGCAGGGCACTCACACAGAGGATGGAAGTTGAACCCATTAGTGGATAAGCTTGCTGACTTGGAGAAAACCGTCTGCCCTGGGCCCATTCTTCCTCAAGCGTGTGGCCGCTGTTTAAAGAGAAGCAACAAGCCGGTGTATTTTGGAACCGCTTTTGCTGGAATGAACCCATTGCAACACCCAAAGATGGTAAAACATCCCAGACATTTTTAGTCTATCGTAGACCCTGCCCACCTGTTTTACCACCACCATTTATGAAGACAACTTGGCCACTGTGACAACTTGGCCCATCTCACCTGTGTCCCTAGCACTGTTAGACTTGCCAACTTTCTAATTGCACAAAACTGAACACCCTTGCCCCACCCCTTCCCCAAGGCCCTGCCCCTTCCATGACCCTTTCTGAGGCCCTGCCCCCCTCCACTCACTCCAGCCCCCATGCCTCCATCGCTCACTCTCCCCCAACCTCACTTACTTTCACTGGGCTGGGGCAGGGAGTTGGGATGCGGGAGGGGGTGAGGGCTCCAGCTGGGGGTACAGGCTCTAGGGTGAGGCCAGAAATGAGGGGTTCAGGGTACAGGAGGGGGCTCCGGGTTGGCATAGGGGGTAGGTATGTGGGGGTGGGTGAAAGCTCCAGGAGGCAGTTTGGGTGTGGGAGGGGTCTCAGAGACGGAGCAGGGGGTTGGGGTGCAGGAGGGGGTGTGGATTCAGGCTCCAGGAGGGAGTTTGGGTGTGGGAGGGGGGTCAGGGAAGGGGAAGGGGGTTGGGGTGCAGGAGGGGGTGTGGATTCAGGCTCCAGGAGGGAGTTTGGGTGTGGGAGGGGGGGTCAGGGAAGGGGAAGGGTGTTGGGGTGCAGGAGGGGGTGTGGGTGCAGGCTCCAGGAGGGAATTTGGGTGTGGGAGGGGGCTCAGGGGTGGGGGCAGGGGGTGCGAGCTCTGGGAGAGAGTTAGGGTGCAGAAGGGGGTTCTGACCTGGTGTAGGGGGTTCTGAGTGCGGGCTCCCGCCGGGCGGCGCTTACCTCAGGCAGCTCCTGGGTGGCGGGACAGCAGGGCTAAGGCAGGCTCCCTGCCTGCCCTGGCTCCGTACTCCTCCTGGAAGCAGCCGGCATGTCCGGCCAATGGAGCTGGGGAGGTGGCACTCGGGGCAGGGGCAGCACGCAGAGTTTCCCTTATCGCACACATGCCTAGGGTCTGTAGGGACATGCCGGTCGCTTCCGGGAGATGCATGGAGCCAGGGCAGGCAGGGAGCCTACCTTAACCCCGCTGTGCCACCAACTGGACTTTTAACAGCCCGACCAGCGGTGCTGACCAGAGCTGCCAGGGTCCCTTTTCGACTGGGCATTCCGGTCAAAAACCAGACACTTGGTCACCCTAAGCACTGTGCCGTCCTACATGCAGAGAACAACTACAAAAACTATTGGATACTATCACAAAAAGTCAGGTGTTGCAACAGCCCTTGATTCTGTTGATTTGAGATTAAATTCACAGTCAATGCACTCACGGGCCTGAATTCAACTGATATTCTATTAACAAAAGGGGGTTACCCAAGATGTCATTTCAGTGGAAATCTGTTTCAGCCACTTAACCTTCAACAAGTTAAAACACTTGGTTTTTACAAGTTTTTTCCCTTAAAAATACCATCATTGAACCACCAAAACTATTACAAATCTCAGAAACCACCTGTTAAATGTTATTGTGATGTCTTACGAACTTCCACTGACTTTTCACAGTTAAACTCACAATTAGAGTAAATTTGTAGGCCCTGTTATCACAAAGTATCCTGTAAATAAGCCTAAGGGAGTTGTAAATTGCTGTAGCATGGTTCTTCAATCGTCCACCTCTGGTATTTGTTCTGCAGAGCTGGCTAAATGTGCGAATGTAAGCCAGGCTCTCCAGCCTCCTGGATCTTCTAGCTATGGCCGAGCAAGTAGGAGGCACCTCATCCACAGCACGTTCTTGCTCAGAAGCCACCAAGTGACCAGATGTGGATCCGGCGACCGGCTGTCCCAGGGCCATCAGCTTAGGCTAGAGACACATGGATCACCCCTTGCAAACGGATACAAGGAGCGGTAGAACCTCTGCTGAACATCCACCCCATGCTCCGCCCCACCCTTCAACCATCCCTGTACCAAACAGCTCCCGGCCTGCCATAAAACTTTCCCCGGTTTCCATTTTCTGTCCCCACCCAGACAGCCCCTCAATCATTCTCCATTGGGGAATTTGTGGCACTTTTTGATGCATGACCCATCAATAAGGCTACGATTTTGTCATGGAGATCACAGAAGTCACAGACTCCATGACTTCCAAAGATCTCCATGACTTCAACCCCAGTGGCTGGAAGCTGCAGGGTCCCACCACCTCCTGCAGTGACAGGGGGCTATAAGGTACCCCCGCTGCCTGAGGCAGCAGGCCCCCAAACTCTCAGCTGCCATGGGCAGCAGGAGTACCCTGCAGCTCCCCAGTCACCACCATGGAGTAGGGAGATCTTAGCAGCCCCTGGCCACCGTCGTGGGGCAGAGGGAACCCCGCAGCTCCCTGGCCACCACAGTGGGGCAGGGGTAGCCCCGCAGCTCACCGCAGCCGCAGCCGGGCAGGGGAATGCCTGCAGCTCTACACCGCAGTGGCAGCAGGCAGATCCCTGCAGCTGCCCACTGCCACGGGGAAGGGCTGGGTGATCCCCTCTGCTCCCCTCTGCTGTGGAGAAGCACGGAGACCCCCAGAGCCCCAGCCACTATGAGGGTACAGGGGGACCCCCACCGCTCCCCAGTGTGGCGGCAGCAGGGGGATTCCTGCAACTCCCCACGGCTGGGGAGGGGACAGGGGGATTCTTCAGCTCCCCTCCGCTGTGGGTGCCAGGAGGACCCTGGAGCTCTGAGCCCCCATGCATGGTGGCGGCCCCAGAGCTGCCAGCCACCCCACAGCTGCCCAGTCCCTTCCCAGGTGATCACGGATATTTTTAGTAAAAGTCATGGGCAATAAAGAAAAATTCACAGAAGTCCGTGACCTGTTCCTGCCTTTTACTAAAAATATCCATGACAAAATCTTAGCCTTACCCATCAATATAACTCTCCCTTCACAAAGTTTTTTTATCGGATCCACGTCATGGCCTCGGTTTTCTTGGGTGCTACCCATGGCTTCCTCTGTGCAGCTCTGGAGTCTGCATATGTGGGGAGAACCCGTGTCATTGTTTTAGCTTTTTGCCAGTCATGGTAGGAAAATAATTGTACTTTGTATGTTTAAAAACATTTACAATATTGTATGGATACAAAACCATTAACAGCCTTTAATTGATAACGTTTTTGCTTTGTTGCTTTTCAAAATACGATACTTTCAATGCTAATCCGGGCTGAAAGCCTTGCTCATGTAATGGATCGAGTACTTCTGGTGCTCACTTCTGTTGAAAGGCTTGGTCATGTTCCCACAGCATCGCTGGCAGGCTCATGAATCTTAAAAGTTTCCTGGCATCCCCGCGCAAAGAGGGGGAGGATCTGGGGAAATAAGGGGGCACACTAAGAATGGGGTGACACCCCCCAGCCAGGATTTTGGGGAGGGATCTGAGAATGGAGGGAGAGGGTCTGAAATTGGGGTGACTCCTCCCAGAGTGGGGCTAGGGAACCTGGGGGTATAGCTGGGGAGCGAAGTAAGCATGGGATGATGACCCATAGGGAGGAGTTGGGGGTGTCAAGGGACGAGGAGGATTTGGAGGACTCAGAAGGGAATCCTTCAAATTCAAGCTAAGAGAGCCAGGGGGCTCAGCATTGGGTGATCCCCAAAGATGGGCTGTGGGAGCCAGAGATGCGGGCCCCCAATGGTGTGACCCCTAAAACAGGGAGATCTCTGGAGGGGGGAGGCTTTCAATGGGATGACCCCCAAAATGGAAGATCTCGGGAGGGGGGAGGCTCTCAATGGGGTGACCCAGAACAGCAAGACCTCTGGAGTGCAGCCAGGGGTTCAAAGGGGTCCAGCCCCCCTGGCCCAGACCTTCAGGATGGGACTGCCTTAGGGACATGGGCAGGTTGGGGCAGCCGTTCTTCAGGGTTTGCTTTGGCGCTAGCTGCTGGCCCTCTGGCAGCAGGACGACCCGCTCAGCCCCATGGACGCCCTGCACCGCCCAAACATTGAGGGTGGTGGGTAAAGCTGCAGAGACCCCACTGAGCACTTCACAGATGCCCTCCTCGATTCCAGCCTTGGCCCCATGTTCCATTGCCCACCCCCCTGAGCCAGCCAGTCCCCTGCCCTGGGGCCAGCTGGGAGCCAGTGCCCCCTGGAGGGCCAAGGCCCTGGGCCCCATCATTTAAAATTCCCACATAGCCTGATTTGCACCAGCCTCGTTGTTTCATGCTGGTTCCTCATGGAAATCTTGCTCCCATGCGCCACATACTGCTGGAATACAACACCACACCTGATGCAGCAGCCTCTGCTTGCTTGTGGGGGTAAGAAGTCTGGCCTGGCCTGTGACCACCCTGCCTGGAGCTCTCTGCCCGTCTGCCCTCTGAATGCTGGAAAGGGGAGGAGATACTGCCCCATCCCAGCCCTCATCATACGGGCGCAGCAGGGATGCTCTAACCCACTGGACCCTCCTCCCCTCCTAGAGCTGTGGTAGAACCCAGGAGTCCTGGCTGCCAGCCCCCCTGCTCTAAGCACTAGACCTCACTCTCCTCCTAGAGCTGGGGTAGAACCCAGGAGTCCTGGCTCCCAGCCCCCCTGCTCTAAGCACTAGCCCAGGGGTGGCCAACCTGTGGCTCCGGAGCCACATGCGGCTCTTCAGAAGTTAATCTGTGGCTCCTTGTCTAGGCACCGACTCCAGGGCTGGAGCTACAGGAACCAACTTTCGAACATGTCGGGGGGTGCTCACTGCTCAACCCCTGGCTCTGCCACAGGCCCTGCCCCCACTCCACCCCTTCCTGCCCCCTCCCCTGAGCCTGCCATGCCCTCGCTCCTCCCCCTTGCCCCAAAGCCTCCTGCACGCCAGGAAACATCTGATAGGGAGGTGCAGGGAGGGAGGGGGAGGTGCTGATCGGCAGAGCTGCCGGCGCTGGGGAGCTGCTAACATATTACTGTGGCTCTTTGGCAATGTACATTGGTAAATTCTGGCTCCTTCTCAGGCTCAGGTTGGCCACCCTGGCACTAGACCCTGTTCCCCTCCCAGATCTGAGATAGAACCCAGGAGTCCTGGCTCCCAGCCACCATTGTTTAGGGCACTCCAACAGCTTGGCTGTGATACTTCTCAATCCCCTTTCACTCTCAGCTACACAGAGGAATCTCACAGAGTTCAGAGGGATCTTGGTTTGACCCAGCAGCGCAGACCAGCATCCTGGACATAAGGAAAAGCCATTGACAATCAAGAGAAAAATGTTGTCCCGTACTGAGAAGAAAACACAGGAATCCTGGCTCCCAGTCTCCCCTGCTCTAACCACTAGTCCCCACTTCCCTCCCCAAGCTGGGATAGAACCAGGAGCCCTGTACAGTTGACATTTTCAATGTTAATTTTCCTGTTTCATTTCGATCTCTGCTTCTGTCACTTCCAGGGCACCAGAGCCACCTAGTGGAGGTTATGGTTATTTTTATTAGCCATATTTTCAACACAGAGCACCTAAGGGCCCTGAGATTGGAGCTGGGCACTGCCCAGCCCCGCCCGAGATCAGGGCCCCATTGCGCTGATGCGGCAGTCACATTGTGGGAGCCAGTCCCTAGCCCAAAGAGCTCACACAATTCACAGCCCAGACAAACACACAACGGATCCTTATCCCCATTGTACTGATGGGGACACAAGCCCAGTGGAAGCTGGATTTTCACAGACACACAAGGGATTTGGGCACTTCACTCAATCCAATGGGATTTAGGTATCTAACGCTTCAACCTATTTGCAAAGCCCAGGCCAAGTCACAGAGCTGGGAGTGGAACGCAGGAGTACTGTGCTCCATTGCCAGTGCCTTATGCACAAGCCCAGCCACCCTCTCTCCCTCGGTTCAACCTGGCCGCCACAGCAACAGCTCCCAGTTTCAAGGCTTGGCAAGTTCCTTCCGTACCTGGGAAGGTGACATGTTAATTGTGTAACTTTCTGTGAGGTCATACAAAGCAGGGCATGGAATGAACCAGCAAACACTGCAGGGCAGACACGTGATGGGACAAGGACAGTTCGGACTGGGTGGAAATCTCACAGCAGGCTCAACTTGCTGTTCGTTCATTTCTGTGGAACATCAGTAGCTCTCTGTCTGTCTTTCGTCTGCAATATCCAGCTGTCTGTCTTCTTATCTGCCACATCCATCCCTCCATCTACCCTTCTGTAATGTCCATCATCCATCCATCCGTCCACTGTTCTGCAATGTCCATCCACCCTTCTGCAATGTCCATCATCCATCCATCAATCCATCCGTCCACCCTTCTGCAATGTCCATCATCCATCCCTCCACCCTTCTGTAATGTCCATCATCCATCCATCCCTCCACCCTTCTGCAATGTCCGTCCATCCCTCCACCCTTCTGCAATGTCCATCATCCATCCATCCCTCCACCCTTCTGCAATGTCCATCCATCCCTCCACCCTTCTGCAATGTCCATCATCCATCCATCCGTCCACCGTTCTGCAATGTCCGTCCATCCATCCATCTCTCCGTCCACCCTTCTGCAATGTCCATCATCCATCCATCTCCCCGTCCACCCTTCTGCAATGTCCATCATCCATCCATCCCTCCACCCTTCTGCAATGTCCATCCATCCCTCCACCCTTCTGCAATGTCCATCATCCATCCATCCATCCCTCCACCCTTCTGCAATGTCCATCATCCATCCCTCCACCCTTCTGCAATGTCCATCATCCATCCATCCGTCCAATGTTCTGCAATGTCCGTCCATCCATCCATCTCTCCGTCCACCCTTCTGCAATGTCCATCATCCCTCCCTCCACCCTTCTGCAATGTCCATCCCTCCCTCCACTCTTCTGCAATGTCCATCCATCCATCCATCCATCCATCCACCCCTCTGCAATACCCAGTCATGCTAGAGGAGATGGATACTCCCCTCTAAGGCCTCAGCTTTTTCAGAGTCTTCTTGACCAAGCACACATATTTGGAGACTCTGGTGAACACCCTGGGTGCTGACCCATCAGCACTGCCATGGGAGACAATGCGGGGGTGCGGGGTTACACATGTACAAGCAAAGGGAGGGCTGCTTTCTGTATTCACGTTCCTGAAATACACCTCTGTACCCCGCTTCCTGGGGACTCACGGTCAAGTCACACCCGGGACGTGCCCAGGGCTCCCACCCCACAGTCCAGGGACTCAGCTGGCCCCTATTCCTGATTTCTAGGATCTGGCCAGTTGCAGTCCCTCATTTCTAACCTTCATCCTTGGGTCCTAGGATCTAGTCAGTTCTGGTTCCTGGTTCCCAGGCTCTGCCTGGCTTACCATAGATCCTAACTCTCCCCATTCTGCCCAGCCCTGTCGGTCTCCTGTTCAAGCAGCACCTTGTCCCAGGCACTGTGTGCCCCTGTCCCACACTCACCCAGAATGACGGCTTCCTCTCCTGGGGGCCCGCATGCACAGCATCCTGGATGGGGCATAGGGCGGATACGACTGAGACAGACACACACCCTTCCCCATTACCTTCAGTTTCACCTCCTGCAGGGTGATGGAGGTCCGGGCATTTGCCTCGGTACTAGTCAGCCCGCAGGAGGCCATGCTGCACACAGCCCCCTCCTCAACTTTGCTGGGGCAGGGGGATGGCGCCCACAGGTTGTGTCAGCTCGGCCTTGTGCTCAGCTGCGATAGGGGAGAGAGAGAAGGGAAATCAAACTCCTCTTGGGGGATGGATCTGCCCCAAGGGGATGGGGGCAGATGGGACTAGATGGGGCATCCCCATGACAACTGTGCAACACTGCGATGCCACGTGCTCATTGGGATGGCGTGATGGGAAGGGGGCGGTACCTGCAGCAGTGTGAGGTCACAGGGGGTGGGGTGATGGGATGGGGGACGTACCTGCAGCAGTGTGAGGTCACTGTGGGTGGGTTGTTGGGATGGGGGACGTACCTGCAGCATTTTGAGCTGTCTCATCATTGTATTCTGGGAGGGGGACTCAGCGACATACCCAAATCTTCTGCCTCCCCTTCATCTATTGCAATGTTGTGGGGGCCCCGAAGCATGGTGATGGTGCTGTGAAACACAAGGGGGATGCAGGTGCTGCAAACTCGCCAATGGATTCAGTCATGAGTCGTGTCACGGACTCACGCTTCTTGGCTCCGCACGGTCCCTGGGAGGAAATCCCCTTTAGCGGGACAGTCTTCCATGAAGGTTTCACTCTCTCACAGGGGTTAGGCCTGTCTTCCGCCACAGGCTGGAACCGGCTGCTCAGGTCATTGGGGTCCTCTCTCTTCAGCCTTTTGTCCTCCCACTGGCCAGAACCGGCTGCCTTCCAAGCTGGGCTGGGCCTCCCGGTCACCAGTTGCTGAGGTACCCCATCTCTAGGCCATTGTCTGGGGTCTTGACTGCTAGGCAAGGTCACCCTTGGTGTGCCACAACAACGCCCCCCCTCCTCCCATCTCATTAAACACACAGAACACAGGGAAACTGAGGCACACACAAGTGTTCATGCAAAATACTAAGAAAATTCCCCACTTCTTCACACTCCCCCCTTCAAGTCTGAACTGAGCGGGATCACTCCAGCCAGTGACCTGGGGAAATTCAGGTACCCCACTCCAGGACAAAGCATTGCCTGTAACATTTGAACTCCCATCAACATGGACCACTTCCATGTCATAACCCTGGAGGATCAGACTCCACCTCAGGGCTTGGAATTAGCCCCTTTCATTTGGTGCAGCCCTGCCCTGCATCTGAGGCCTCATTGGACACCCTGAAGGCATGTCCAAGTCTGGGTTTACCTGCACCAGCCCCTGCATTTACCGTACAGAGCGTCCTCTGACACTGCTTGGTCCAGACTTCCTTGTCCGGCTCGCCCTTCTTACAGAGCTCTACGATGGGAGCTGAAGTGGGGTACAAACCTCCAGTAGTGCCCTAACATCCCATCAGCGCTTGTTCCTAGTTTGCGGAATGGGCCAATCTCTGCTCACCTCCACCTTGGCCGGCTCTGGCTTTAGACAGCCACTTCCCACCTTGTGGCCCATGTATGGCACCTCTGCCATCCCCACCTTACTATTTCTGGCCTCTACCATCCGTCCTGCATCCTGGAGGCGTCCCAGCCCCCTCCTCACCTGGTCACATGGTCCTTGCAGGTCGGGCTGAAGACATAGATATCATCAATATACACTAGAGCAAAGTCCTCCTTCCCCCTTAGTAAGTGATCCACCAGGTGCTGGAAGGTGTCAGGTCTCCCATTGAGGCCGACAGGTAGGACCAGGAACCCAAAAAGCCTATAGGGGTGATGAGAGCAGATTCCAAGCCGGCATCTAGGTCCAAAGGCACCTGCCGGTAGCCCTTGGTGAGATCCATGGTAGTGAGGTCATGCCCCCCGCCCCAACTTGTCTAGGATCTCGTCAGTCCTAGGCATGGGGTAGGCATCAAACGTGGTGATGGCACTGAGCTTCCGATAGTCCACACAGAATCAGATTGACCCATCTTTCTGGGGGACCAGCACCAGGGGCAAGGCCCAGGGCTGGTGGATGGCTGAATCACCCCTAAAGCCAGCATGTCTGACCTCTCTCTCTCTCTGGCTCCTGGGCTGTTTTCCTGGTGACTGTGAATGGGGAACATCTCCCCTCCCCCCATGGACAGCGCGATTAGTGAGCTCAGGCTGGCTGGCTGGCACCCGGCTGCGGGGACGAACACAGCCCCTCTGATCTCTGCCTGCGAACAGGGGTTAGCTGGTCAGAGAGGGGAATTGATTCCAGCGGGAGGCCAGCTCCTGGCTTAGGGCAGAGGTTCACTTTCCCTTCTCCTTCCCCTGCCCACACACATGGCCGCCCCAACGTCTCCCTGTCAAAGCATGACTTGGTGCACTCGCCCAACCAGGCAGCTGCAGCACTCGACTCACCTCCTTGCGCTGGATGATGATTTCACAGGGCCCCTCCCCTAGGCGCCCTTGGCACTGAGCCGAGATCCCCTCTCCTGCTCCCCAGTGCCATAGGAGCTGGCAGGCTGTTGTACCAGCTCTTTGGCTTTTCCTGGGCCCCGGCTAGGTTCTTCCTGGCCAAACCCAGGAGTTCAGTGAGCTTTTCCCGGAACATCCTCCACCACCATTTTCCCATGTATCTTCCCCTTCCATTCGTCTCTCGTCGAGTCCAGGGGGTCATAGAACTGTAGGACTGGAAAGGACCTCGAGAGGTCGTCTAGTCCAGTCCCCTGCACTCATGGCAGGACTGAGTATTATCTAGACCATCCCTGACAGATGTTTGTCCAACCTGCTCTTAAAAACCTCCAATGATGGAGATTCCACCACCTCCCTAAGCAATTTATTCCAGTGCTTAACCACCCTGACAGTTAGGAAGTTTTTACTAATGTACAACCTAAACCTCCCTTGCTGCAATTTAAGCCCATTGCTTCTTGTCCTGTCCTCAGAGGTTAAGAAGAACAATTCTTCTCCCTCCTCTTTGTAACAGTCTTTGATGTACTTGAAAACTGTTCTCATGGCCTCTCTCAGTCTTCTCTTCTCCAGACTAAACAAACCCAATTTTTTCAACCTTCCCTCATAGGCCATGTTTTCTAGACCTTTAATCATTTTTGTTGCTCTTCTCTGGACTTTCTCCAGTTTGTCCACATCTTTCCTGAAATGTGGTGCCCAGAACTGGACACAATACTCCAGCTGAAGCCATATCAGCACGGAGAAGAGCAGAATTACTTCTCGTGTCTTGCTTACAACACTCCTAGTACATCCCAGAATGGTGTTTGCCTTTTTAACAAGTGTTACACTGTTGACTCATATTTAGCTTGTGGTCCACTATGACCTCCAGATCCCTTTCCACAGTACTCCTTCCTCGGCAGTCCCCTCACCCTCCTTCCATACAACAACTCAAAAGGGTGGACCCCTGTGAATTCCTGGGGCAGTAAAAGTTCTGCAGAAGACCTCGTCTGGTGTGCTTGATCCTCTAGGGTGACCAGATAGCAAGTGTGAAAAATTGGGACAAGGGGTGAGGGGTACTAGGCCCCTATATAAGGAAAAGCCCCAAATATTGGGACTGTCCCTATAAAAGCCGGACATCTGGCCACCCTAGGTACTTCTGGGGAGCCACCAGCTGGCCTCTAATACCACAAGGTTCAATTTTCCCTCAGGGAGCCCGTTCCTGATACTGGGTCCCTTCTCTCACATGGATCTTTCCCTGCAATCCTTCCCCAGGATCTTGCAACACTATGGCCCACAAGGACCCTCAGCTTCCTCCAGGAGGGATCCTTCTGCTGCTCGGTCTGGAATTCAGCTGCTGGGTTCAGGGCCCAACCCTCATGGCTGTGCCTTAGTTTCCCCACCTTAGGACAAGGCCTTGCTCTGAGCCCTGTTAAGCACTGTCTCTGCTAACTCACTCCCCCCTGTTGGAGGTGTTACATCCCCTGTAGGGTAGATGGCTGGTGCCACCGAGGTGATGCCATCCAGCCCAGTTCTCCAACCCATCCCACATCAGCACCTCCGCTGATCGGGCACCCAACCTCTTTGGGGCCCCCATCTTAGCTGTATCCTCGCTACAGGCACTTTAACCCAGGGTATCCGAGCACCCCCCTCACGGTTAGGTTTGCACTGGGCACTCCCTGGTCCGGGCCCACCACTTCGGCCATGCCATCGTCACCTCAGTGCCCATGTCCCAGTGCCCCTGGACTTCCCTCCCATCTACTTCTTGGGGGGAATGAGGTGGCGATTGCCCCATTGGGCTCCTCCCTGCACTCCCCCTGCCGGCGGAGACCTCCCCGATTCTGCCTGTGTCTGCATGGGGATCTGAGCCAAAGGCAGGGTGAATGGCTTTATATTTGGGAGCCTTCCCCCAAGTTACACGGCCCCTCAGCAGCCAGTGGGGTTGCTCCACACCAACAAGGGTCTCTTGCTCCCAGAATCTCTCCACCTCATGACTGTCTCCCCGTCGACCTCCACCTTCCGCTCCCACTGGGGATCAGAGGTGCCTGCACCCAGGAGAGCATAAAAAGACATATCTGCTGGGCTTGGGGTGGACGCCTGTCTGGCATGCCTCCCCTCCCCGGCCAGCCTGCCACCAGGCCCTGCTTCTCCCAGGGGATAAACACACAGCTCCCTCTCTGGCCTGCCTTACAGGCCCCTTGGCCACGTTAACCCTTTGAGGGGTCTCCTGGGTGAAGATTCCCTGTGTCTTTGGGTCTGGCACCGCAGTAATTACATCTCAGGCCCAATGGAGGTGATCTGCCTGTTCTGGCATTCATGGGCACCCCCTGCATGGGGCTTGCTAGAGTCCCCCCTTGCAGAGATATTTCCCCCAGCCGGGTGGTGACCTCTTTGTACGTGATGCCTGGGGGTTTCTCGTACACCCCGGGATCTTTTCCTATCTGCCTCAGGAGTCCATTCAAACTTAAGTGGAAAAGCCTGTTTGAACATTCATAGTCCCCAGTCTCTGCACTGCCCATTTGGCTGAACTCCCCTCAAATCATAGAATATCAGGGTTGGAAGGGACCTCAGGAGGTCATCTAGTCCAACCCCCTGTTCAAAGCAGGACCAATCCCCAACTAAATCAGCCCAGCCAGGGCTTTGTCAAGCCTGACCTTAAAAACCTCTAAGGAGATTCCACCACCTCCCTAGGTAACCCATTTCAGTGCTTCACCACCCTCCTAATGACATAGTGTTTCCTAATATCCCATCTAGACCTCCCCCACTGCAACTTGAGACCATTACTCCTCGTTCTGTCATCTGAGAACAGCCGAGCTCCATTCCCTTTGGAAACCCCCCTTCAGGTAGTTGAAGGCTGCTATCAAATCCCCCCTCACTCTGCTCTTCTGCAAATTAAATAACCCCAGTTCCCTCAGCCTCTCCTCATAGGTCATGTTCCCCATCCCCCTAATCATTTTCGTTGCCCTCCGCTGGGCTCTCTCCAATTTGTCCACATCCCTTCTGTAGTGGAGGGACCAAAACTGGACGCAATACTCCAGGTGTAGCCTCACCAGTGCTGAATACAGGGGAATAATCACGTCCCTCGATCTGCTGGCAATGCTCCTACTAATACAGCCCAATATGCCGTTGGCCTTCTTGGCAGCAAGGGCACACTGTTGACTCATATCCAACTTCTTGGCCACCGTAATCTTCAGGTCCTTTTCTGTAGAACTGCTGCTTAGCCATTCGGTCCCCAGCCTGTAGCGGTGCATGGGATTCTTCCTTCCTAAGTGCAGAACTCTGCACTTGTCCTTGTTGAACCTCATCAGATTTCTTTTGACCCAATCCTCCAATTTGTCTAGGTCACTCTGGACCTTATCCCTACCCTCTAGCATATCTACCTCTCCCCCCAGCTTAGCGTCATCTGCAAATTTGCTGAGGGTGCAATCCACACCATCCTCCAGATCATTAATAAAGTTGTTGAACAAAACCAGCCACAGGACCGAGCCCTGGGGCACCCTGCTTGTTACCAGCTACCAACTAAACATCGAACCATTGATCACTACCCATTGAGCCTGAGAATCTAGCCAGCTTTCTTGGTCCCTATGGCCTTGGGACCAAGCCAGGGTTTAGACAGCAGAGCCTGTCCGTGGGGTCAACCTGGTTCAGGTCACAAGTCTTCACACAGGCAGTGAGGTCGGCATCGATATCTCTGCTGGGCACACTTTAGGATCTAGGTTCCCTCAAGAATTGGCATCTTGGGGTCCTTCCCCACTTACCCCATGGCAGGTCCTCTTGGCCCACCTCTCCTCCAACTCCAGTTCATGTTATCGCTGCTCCAAGCAGTCTGCTAGTCTCCGCTGCTCCAGCTCCATCACTCTTAGCTCCAGTTTCCATCTCTTCACCTCCACCGAGGGGCAGGCAGGGGGGACCCAGCTTGGGAAGTCGCCCTCCTGGCTGGGGAACCGGGTCCAGTGACCCCCCTACTACTCACAGGCTGTCCAGGTGCCCTGCTGGGATCTGGATCTTGCTCCTCGGACTGGTCACTCTCTACCAGCCAGGTAATCAGCTACCCCTGAGTGAGCCCCCCAACGGGACTCACCCTTCTCTCCCTGCACAGGGGTGCAAGGTGCCTGTTAGAGAACTGGTTATAGGCCATTTCCTTGCTGGTTCCTTTAATTCCCTTGTTTTATCGCTGGAAGCCACTCACTGCAAGCCCCTCCGCTCGCAGCCAACTGTCTACAGGGTGCATCCACCAACCATCTTCTGCCGCCAAGTTGTCCTAGACTCACAGGATTCATGCTTCCCGGCTCCACACAGCTCCTGGGAGTAACCCTCCTTTGGCATGACAGCCTAACATGAAGGGTGCACTCTCTCTCGCTGGGGTTAGGCCCTTTGGCCCCACCACCTCCTGGGGCCGGATCTCTGAGCCTTAGTGTAAGGGGACTGTTGCCCCCTTACTAACATTCAGAGGGGTGTTTTGGTTGGCTAGCTCCCAGTACTAAAAGGGGGAAGGGTCTATGGGAAATCAGGACCCAGAGACCGACAGTCCCCAGGAACAATGGGGAGAGGCCAATGCTCCAGGTCAGCCTGAATGACAGGGCGGGCAGGCTGATCAGGGAGTCAGGAGGTCAGGAAGGTCCTGTTCTCTGTGTGAGTTGGAATTGCCTGGGTCAGACAGAGTGGGGCTGAGCTAAGGAGAAAGCAGGGGCCCGAGCTGAGCTGGGGGGCAGAGCTGTGCCAGATCCAGAGGGACCAGAAAAGCAGCCCAGAGAGAGCAGACCCTCTCCTGGGAGGTGAGCTGCAGCCCCAAAGCCAGAGGCCCAGCCCAGAGAGAGCAGATTTGCCCTGGGAGCAGAGCTGCAGCAACCAGAGGCAGGGGGGCCAGAGAAGCAGCCCAGGGAGCTGGAGGCAGAGCAGCAGCTGTGTAGAGACAGAGCGGTGGAGCTGGGGCTGGAGCAGTCTGGAGCTGGGCGCGGTGAGCAGCTGGGGAGACCGAGGGGGACCCTGGGCAGCGGGCCCAGCACAGGGAGACGCCTCAGCCAAGGGGCTCTGCAGGCCAGGCGTGGATCGTAACCCCGACAGGGCGGGGGCGACACTGGGAAGAAGGGTCCTGCCACTTAGAGCCTGAGAGCGTGTGGCCACCACCAGAGCAAGTGTCCAACCCGCAGCATCCCTGCAGCCCAGCCAGGGCCGGAGAAGGAGGCCGGGGGCTTACAAGGAACAGACTGTGAACTGCCCGGACGTTCCAGAGACACTGTTTGCGATGGTCCCTGCCACAGAGCGGGGTGATGGGTTTCCTGTAACCCTCCCATTTTTCCTTATTCTTTTTAAAATTAATTGTTGATTAAATAACTTGCATTTGCTTTAACTTGTATGTAATGATTAGTGGGTCAGAGAAGTGTCCAGTGCAGAGAGACACCCTAGCCCCTGTCCTAGGTGACCACAGCAGGGTTGGGGGTCAAGCCCCCCAGGAATCCTGGGCCCAGCCTTGTTGGGGTTATGAGGACTCTGCCAAACAGGAGAGGGGAAGGGGAGCCCTCGAGGTCAGGCAGGGCTCTGGGTAAAGGAAGTGGGAGCGAGGACTCAGATCCTTTCGCTAGCCCACTTCACCGCGGTCGTGCAGAAGCCAGGAAAGTTCCCCACAAGAGCGGGACCGTTCCCCCGCTTACATTAGCACGCCTGTCTCTCGCCATGGGCCCCCTCAGAGAGTCCGCACACCCTGGCCCCCGCAGGGCCTCCACGCCCACGGGAATAATGCCACCCCGATCTCGAGACTGGAGTGACTCTCAGCCAGCAGAAAACAGGAGGTTCAGTGAATGTCTGAACCCAGCAGAGGAAGCTCTCCGGGCCCTCGGGCCTAGCAACCCTCAACCCAGTTCATCAAGCTGTCCCCCGCATCCAGATGGGCTCTGGCTGCTCTCTGTCTCCCCAGTCCAGCTGCCCCCTCCTTCCTGCCTATATCAGTGGTTCTCAACTAGGGGCTCACATGCCGTTGGGGGGGACGCAGAGCTCTTCCGGGGGGACATCAACTCATGTAGATATTTGCCTCGTTTTACAACAGGCTGCATATGAGGCATTAGCGAAGTCACTGGCAGGAACCAGCTACTCTGGTCGCTGGGGTCCTCTCTCCTCAGCCCATTGTCCTCCCGCTGGCCAGGACCAGCTGCCTTCCAAGCTGGGCTGGGCCTCCCGGTCACCAATTGCTGGGGTACCCCATCTCCCGGCTGTTGTCCGGGGTCGACTGCTAGGTGAGGTCACCCCGGTCCTCTGCAACAACAAACCCCCCTCTCCAACCCCCTCGTTGCACACGCAGCACATGGGGAAACTGAGGCACACACAAAAGACTAAGAAAATCTCCCACTTCGTCACAGGTTGTTAAGTTTGCTAAAGTAGGTGGGTGTAGATGCTGCCTTGCACTCAGGCTCAATGTACAGAAGCCAGCCCACCAGGGTCTTTCCCCTGCAGGGGGCGCCGGCTTTGGCCTGGCCCCAGGGAGGGGAACTGACTGGCTCCGGGGCAGCGGCTCTTGCATTTCTTACTCCAGGTTGCAGTTACAATGAGCCGCTGTCACCAACACATCCTCCTGGATCAGGAACCCAATTTCACCTTATCCCTGTGCTCACGATAGCCATGTACGGTCTGGTGTGAGGTCGGGTTTCCTGTCCCCCGATGATCTCCCCTGGCAGATCCCACAAGAGAAGGAGTTAGTTCAGGTCCCTGATCCAGCCAGCTGATGAAACCCACCCCTGACCAAGATCAGGGCCCCTGGGGCTGGGCACATTTGGAGCACTGATGCCCCCCCTACTCACCAGCCTAAGCCCCCAGAGCAGGAGTAGGAGCAGCACTGTCAGGGACCAGCTGGGAGGGAGGGGGCATCTGCCTGGAAGGTTGGTTCCAGGCCTGGCTGTGCAGCGGGGATGCAAGGCGGGAAACCTCAGGGCCATGCGCTCTAGGGCAAGAGTGGGGGACCTGCCGTCTTAGCACTTGGGCCGCTCACCACACCAGCTGGGTCCATCCTGGTGGGGCCATGGGCATTGCAGGGCTGCGCTCACCATGGGCAGTGCCCTGCAGCCCTGCTGAGTGGGGAGAAGTGGCTCCGACACTCAGAGGAGGGGCCCAGTTTGAGGCCCAGGCTGTGGTTAACTCGGTCTCATCTCAGTGTCTCTCTGCACCGGGAGGGCTCTTGTGTCCTGTTGGGATCTTCACAAGCCGCAGGCTCACAGACTCGCTTGCCTGCTGTCTGGCAAAGCAACGCTGCCACCGCCCCCTCCCGCTTCCCATCCAGGCGAAGGAGCTGCAGGAAGGTTCCTCTGTTGCAATGCGCCCTCCACAGCTGGGGCGGGGGCACGTCTGGACACTGGCCCAGTCTGGAGCCATGCACATCTGGGGTGGAGCAGAGCCCTGATGCACCTTGCAGAGCCCCCCTCCTGCCCTGCTCCATACACTTGCCTGGGGGGGTGTGGGGCTAGGGCCGAATCAGTTGCCAGGGTCGGAGCAGAGATGGGGGTGGGGGGATGTGATGTTTCCACCCGCCAGGTGGGATCTCGGCCGTCTCCGTTTCTGGAAACCCCACTACACAGCCTCGGGGGCGGGGGGGAAGATCAGGCCCAGCTGGGTCACGGCCCCCCCACAGCTCTGCCCAGATGGGGGCTGCCCGCTCTGAGGCCAGGCACAGCTGGAGACAGAACTATCTGGGACCCCCCTGTGCCCCCAGCAGCCGTGCACCACTGGGTATTGTGCACATCTGAAGCGGAGCTGGGGGAGGGGGTTCAGCACCTCTGCAAATCCTCTCTTGCCCCAGCAGGCAGCATTACAGCCCCTCGATGGAGATGTGGGAGAACAGGAGCAAAGCCGAAGGAGGTTGGAGGGATTCTCCCCGGCCTGGGCCCGCCCTGCTCTGCGGGGCCCTGGGGTCAGGGAGCAGCCGGTGCAGGGCTCAGCAGCAGGAAGGAAATCTGGAGCCATGGCTCTGCGGCAGCTTGGGGCGTGGGCGCTTATCGGGCAGCCAGGCCCTTCCTGTGACGTATGGGAAACTGGCAGGGGAATCAGGGACCGGGTGGGACCCTCAGTCCCAACCCGCAGCCCCCTTCTTGTACAGCTCTGCCGGTGCCCCTCACTCCCGACCTGAAACCCCCTGCCAGCCCAGCCCTGCCCCCTGCCCAGCTCTGCCGGTGCCCCTCGCTCCCGACCCGCAGCCCCCTGCCAGCCCAGCCCTGCTCCCCACCCAGCTCTGCCGGTGCCCCTCACTCCCTACCTGCAGCCCCCTGCCAGCCCAGCCCGGCCCCCCACCCCGAGCTCTGCCGGTGCCCCTCACTCCCAACCTGAAACCCCCTGCCAGCCCAGCCCTGCCCCTCCCAGCTCTGCTGGTGCCCCTCACTCCCAACCTGAAGCCCCCTGCTAGTGGGCACAATGCCAGCCCCGGCTGGCAGCTCATTACCAGCCCCAGTGGCTTGGCAGACACTGGCTGTGATTCCCGGGGGGCAGGGATGGAACTAGTGAGCGAGTGGGCATGGCAGACGAGGGCCAGGAAGGGCCATGGGGGAGAGGGGTTCCGGGGACGTGACCTCTATGGGGGACCCCGATCCCGCTGTAAAAGGGGATGCAGGGAAGAGTTGGGAGAGGAGGAATGGGAGGGAGGTGGGGCCCATGGGCCGTGAGAAGGGAAGGGGGATTGCTCCGGGTGCTGAGCTAAGGGGAACCAGCCCAACCAGCTTTTCAGCTCCGGATCAGCTTCCTCTCAGCCTCACTCCTCCCCAAGACCTTCCTCATTCTGCCCATCAGGCCTGGGCCAGAGTTTCTGAACCCAGCGCCCTGCTCAGCAATGGGACTAGAAGCCTGGAGTCCTGGCGCCCAGCCCCGCCGCTCTAACCACTAGACCCCACTCCTGGCCAGTTTACCCAGCCAGTTGGTCTACCCAGTACAATGGCCTTGTCGCCATGTAGGGGGCGGGGCCTGGGTGAACAAAGACGCCCCCTGGGGGTTAAATGGGGAAGAGGCGCTTTGCCTAGTATGTGTCAGGAATTGGACTCCATTAGAGGATTCCCATGGGGCGGTGAATTTCCAGGAAACCATTATAGCCCAGTGGCTGCCTCCCCTAAGTGGGGAGTGGATCGCGCTAATGGGCTAATCTACTCCGAGCCGCAGAGAGACAAATGAGTCTGCTGGGCCTTGGCCAACTTGCTGGAGGATGGGAGAATCTGGCTGCGGGTCGGGAGTGAGGGGCGTCAGCAGAGCTGGGGGGACCCCAGGGCTGGGTTAGCAGGGAGCTGATGTTTCCCCCCGGGGGTTCAGGCTGTAGGTCATTAGCCCACATGACCCATCCCAGCACCTTCTCTTCCTATAGTGACTCTTCCCCTTGGCCAATCTCCCAGCTCCATTCGGGCTGGAGGTGTTGTGGGGCCCAAGGGGGTTAGGCACCCAGCTCCCATTTATTTTAATGAGATTTTGGTTTCTGGTTCCCCTGAGGCCTTTTATCCCCAACATCCATAAAGGGAAACAGAGGCACTTAGAGTGGTAGGGACTGGCCCAGTGTGACAGTGTCCCCCCTGCTCTAACCACAAGACCCCACTCTCCTTCTAGGAGCTGGGGCTAGAACCCAGAAGTCCTGGCTCCCAGCCCCCCTGCTGTAAGCACGAGACCCCCACTCTAGAGGTAGGTATCCCCGGCTCTTGGAAGGGAGTTTCATTTGCTGAACATGAACCCAGCTTTAGTCTGTGAGTGTCGTGGGCTGTTGGGGGGATGGGTGCGTCTTGGAGCTGTGTGGGGCAGGTGACCTGTGTGTGGGTCTAGCTGCGAGTGTGGGTGTTATGTGTCCTTACCTGTGACTGGGGCGTGGGGGGCTCTCTCTCTGGGCATATTCCCGGCTGGGCTAGCAGGGGGCTGCAGGTCAGGAGTGAGGGGCACCCGCAAGGCTGGGGAGGTCGCTGGGACTAGCCCCCCCCCCTTACCTGACTCTTGGTCCCGCAGGGAACAGCCGGTTGGGGGGAGGGGCAGATAATTTCCGCCCCTCACCCAGTCAGTTAACCCCATGGAGCCTGGGTCACAGCTAGCCGTCCCAAGCGAAGGTGGGGTGAGCACTGCCACCCCGGACTCCTGGGTCCAATTCCCCATCTTCGCTTCCCCTCCTCCTGAGATCTGAGGGGGTTGCGGGGGCTCCCTCCTGGACACCTGCCTCCAATTCCTGCTGGGAGCCGAGAGCGATGGGGCCCCTCCCGGACTCCTGGGGCCCCTTCCTCCTCTTGGTTTCTTCCCCAGAGAACCCGGACTCCTGGGTCCCCTTCCCGATCTTCCTTTCTCCCCCGTGACATCTGAGGGAGTTCTGGGGGCTCCCTCCCGGACGCCTGGGTCCCCTTCCCCATGCCGGACTCTTCCCCAGCTGACCTGAACGCCTGGGTCCCCTTCCCCATGCCGGTCTCTCCGCCCCGGCCGTGAAAGCGTTAAGGCGGAGAGATGAGGGGGCGGGGGGTGTGGGAGGGGATCCCAGCTACTGCGGCCAGGGCGGAGAAGCGATAATCTCGGTCTTCCCCGAGCTGGAGCCGCCAGGTGAGGGGGCAGGAGATCTGGGCCGGGGTGCCCCATAGGGGAGCAGGGTGTGTGTGTGTGTGGGGGGGTGTAATCTATGGGGGAACGTCTCCTTAAATGGGGGGATGTCCTTATGCACCCCCCAAGCTTAACACCCCCCCATCTGGACAGCCTCCCGGAGAGACAGAGAAGGGTCCACGGTCCCCATTGTGAAAGTGGGGAAACTGAGGCGTGGAAATCTGGGAACCGAAGCCAGATCACTGCTTTCTAACCACTGGCCATCCTTCCCCTTAGACAGACAGACGGACGAGTGCAGGGGGATGGAAAGATAGATGGAGCGGTGCGTGTAGCCAAAATGGGGATATCTGTCTCCTAGGGCTTTACAGAGACATTGTGGGGCGAGGGGGGGGGCAGCCCTGGGCTAGCAGGGGCTGCGGGTCGGGAGTGAGGGGCCCCGGTAGGGCGGGGGGAGGGGGTGAGCCCAGGGCTAGGCTGGGATGTGTGGGGTTTAGGCTGCGGGTCAGGTTTGACATTAACCCTTTCCTTTCCTTCCCCAGACTGGCGAAGAACCCCTCCCCCTCGCCGAGTCTCCTGAAGATCCCCCCCCGCTTCTGCACCCCCAAAATTCCCTAGGAGGGGTCCCTCCCCCTTTGCCTCATTGGCCCCCTGGATAGAGGGAGGGAGCCAGTTAACCCTTTCACGCACAGCGTGGGGGAGCCGGTGAAGGGGGGGATCCCTGAGGGAGGGAAAAGCGGGTGGGGGAGCCCCACAGGGAGGGAAGGGCCAGATAGGGGGTGATCCCTCGGCGGATGTGAAGGGGAGGCCTCCGAGCAGTGAGGGTGGGGTATCCCAGAGGGGCGTCGGCGTGGGCTGGGGAAGGGGGGGGGGTCTCCCCGAGACAGGATGGGCTGGCGCCGGCGCCCCCCGGCCCAGCGGGAAGACCTGTTCTACGAGACCTACTACAGCCTGAGCCAGCTGTACCCACTGCTGCTCCTGCTCCTGCTCCTGCTGGCCACCTGCCTGGCCCTCCTCGCCGCCCACCTGGCCAGCGGCAGGGTGAGGGGCTGGCCTGGGGGGCGGGAAGAAGGGCACCGGGAAGCGATGGGGGCACCGCTCCCCTCAGTGACCCACAGTGGAATCTACTGCCAGGGGTCTTGTGTCAGCTACCAGGCCCCAGTCACGCCCCCTCTCCTTTGCTGCCCCTCTGGGACATGCTGCTTCCCCCCCCACACTTCATCCCCACTGCTCCCCCCCCACAATCCAGCCCACACTGGCCCCTCCTCACACCCCCTCCCCTCTTTTCCCCACTGCCCCCACCATGTTCTCCTCGTTCCCTCCCCCAACCCAGCCTCCTCCCACCAGCCCTTTCTCCACTCAAAGCCCTGGTTGCCTCCGGACCCCAGACTCCTCCTCCCCGTCCCCCCACTGTCCCTAACCCCTGACCCATCCCCCCACTGTCCCCAGCCCATGACCTGTTCCCCTGCTGTCCCCAGACCTCTGAGCCATCCTCCACAATCCCCATCCCTTACACACCTCTTCTCCCCCCACCGGCCCCACAACCACGCCTCCCGCCCCCCTCCCCTGGCCCCCAACCATGCTTCCCGCCCCACTCCCCTGGCCCCCAACCATGCCTCCCACCCCAGTCCATCTTCTGAGCTTGCAGGTGCCAGGGGAGGCAGAGGATATGGGGGACTTGGGGAGAGGGAGCCAGGTGACCTGGTCAGGCTGGTTAAAAGCTGACCAAGTTGGGGGGTCAGGGATTTGCCTTCCCCTAGGCTGCCAGCCCTCAGAAATCTTTAGCTGTTCCCCAAAGGGTTTAGAGATCAACACCACCACCCAGTGGCCAAAAACTGCAGCTACACACCCTGCGGCTCAGTGTCCCCTAGTGAGCTCCCGGCAGCACGGTGACCCCCTCGTGCCCCAAAAGGGCATTGTGGTGATTGGAATTTCACTCTGCCATGGGTTTGATCCCCAGGAATTCTCCTCCAACCTGAGCTTCCTCGTCACCTTATTCGTGGCCCTGGCTGTTTTCTCCCTCATCCTCATCCTGGTCTGCATCGAGAGCATCTTCCAGGAATGCACACGGGTCTTCTCGGCCATCATCTGGGCTTGCCTCCTAGCCATGGGCTACATCTTTGTATTCACCAGCGGAGTGGTCAGTGCCTGGGACCAGGTGAGACCTACGGGCGGCTCCACTGTATAATGGGCAGCAGAGGGTGGGGGCGGGGAAGGGGGGCTGTACTGTACAATGGGCACTAGGGGCAGCAGAGGGTGGGGGTGGGGAAGGGGGGCTGTACTGTATAATGGGCACCGGGGGCAGCAGAGGGTGGGGGCGGGGAAGGGGGGCTGTACTGTATAATGGGCACTAGGGGCAGCAGAGGGTGGGGGCGGGGAGGGGGGCTGTACTGTACAATGGGCACTAGGGGCAGCAGAGGGTGGGGGTGGGGAAGGGGGGCTGTACTGTATAATGGGCACTAGGGGCAGCAGAGGGTGGGGGCGGGGAAGGGGGGCTGTACTGTATAATGGGCACTAGGGGCAGCAGAGGGTGGGGGTGGGGAAGGGGGGCTGTACTGTACAATGGGCACCAGGGGCAGCAGAGGGTGGGGGCGGGGAGGGGGGGCTGTACTGTACAATGGGCACTAGGGGCAGCAGAGGGTGGGGGTGGGGAAGGGGGGCTGTACTGTACAATGGGCACTAGGGGCAGCAGAGGGTGGGGGCGGGGAAGGGGGGCTGTACTGTATAATGGGCACTAGGGGCAGCAGAGGGTGGGGGCGGGGAAGGGGGGCTGTACTGTATAATGGGCACTAGGGGCAGCAGAGGGTGGGGGTGGGGAAGGGGGGCTGTACTGTACAATGGGCACCAGGGGGCAGCAGAGGGTGGGGGTGGGGAAGGGGGGCTGTACTGTATAATGGGCACTAGGGGCAGCAGAGGGTGGGGGCGGGGAAGGGGGGCTGTACTGTATAATGGGCACTAGGGGCAGCAGAGGGTGGGGGCGGGGAAGGGGCGGCTGTACTGTACAATGGGCACCAGGGGGCAGCAGAGGGTGGGGGCGGGGAAGGGGCGGCTGTACTGTACAATGGGCACCAGGGGGCAGCAGAGGGTGGGGGCGGGGAAGGGGCGGCTGTACTGTACAATGGGCACCAGGGGGCAGCAGAGGGTGGGGGCGGGGAAGGGGTGGCTATATGGAAATAGGGCTCCATGCTGAGACCTGCCTGGCCTGACTCCCCCTCTAGGTCTCATTTTTCCTCTTCATCATCTTTACCGTCTACACCATGCTGCCCGTGTGCATGCGGGATGCCGTGGTCGCTGGCCTCGCCTCCTCCCTCTCCCACATCATTGTTTTGGGTGTCTACCTGTCAGCCGGGCGGGGGTCGCGGGCTGAACTGGCTGTGCAGGTGAGAGCCCCCTACCTGCTGCTCCCCTGCGGTCCTTTGTTCCCCCACAGCAACACCTTCCCTCTCTGCCCTGCTGCCCCCTTGCCTTGATTCTCTTTACTGCCCCCTCCTGACCCTTAGCCCAGCTCCTACCCGCCCCTTGTCCTATTGATGTCCTGCATTTCCCAGAACCCCCCTTGTCTCCTGACCCCCTCCTTCTATCTTCCCTGTCTCCCCATATTAACCCCTTTCCCATCCCCTATTTCCCCCAAATTGTCCTGTAGAGGCTGACCCCCCACACCCTCATCCCCATCTCCATCGCCTCTCCCATCCATCCACCCCCAGTTGCTCCATAGATTCCCAAAGCCATCTCCCTTTTCATGCCCCCCTCTGAGCCCCATCTCATCCTCCTCTCTACCCCCGCCTCCCACAGCTGCTGGCCAACGCGGTGATCTTCATCTGTGGCAACCTGGTGGGGGCCTATCACAAGCACCTGATGGAGGTGGCTTTGCAGGAGACCTTCCAGGAGACCTTCAAACTCATCCAGTCCCGAGTCAAGCTGGAGTCTGAGAAACGGCACCAGGTGAGGAGGGGGATACCTGCATATTTGTCCCTCTGGCTCACCTTCGCATACCCACTCTGTCCTTCCATCCATCTGATTTCCACATAACTCCTCCATCCATCCATCCACCGATATACCAGACACAGCCCTTCCGTCTCTCCCCCTTCTTCATCCATCCCATCTCCAGATTCATACCTTGCAAGGCCAGAAGGGATCACTGTGACCATCTCATCTGAACTTCTGTACAACACATGCCAGAGACCTGCTCCCAAATAATTCCTAGAGCGGATCATCTAGAAGAAACATCCCATCTTGATTTAAAAATTGTCACTGATGGAGAGTCCACCATGCCCCTCAGTCAATTACTCTCACCTTTGAAAATCTACACCTTATTTCCAGTCTGAATTTATCTAGCTTCAACATCCAGCCATTGGATCGTGTTAGACCTTTGCTAGTTTGAAGAGCCCATTATTAAGTGTTTGTTCCCCTTGTAGATACTGAAAGACTGACCATGTCACCCCGAACCTTCTCTTTGTCAAACTCAATAGATTTGAGTCTATCAATCAATCAAAGGCAGGTTTTCCAACCTTTGAATCATTCTTGTGGCTCTTCTCTGAGGCCTCTCCGACTTATCACCATCCTTCTTGAATAGTGGGCATCAGAAGTGGACACAGGATCCCAGTAATGGTCGCACCAGGGCCAAATCCCAAAGTAAAATAACCTCTCTGCTCCTCCTTGAGATTCCCGTTTTATGCATCCCAAGGTTGCATTAGCTCTTTTGGCCGCAGGGTGTCAGCTGACTATCCACCACAACTCCTAAATCCTTCTCAGAGTCAAATCTGTGTATCCATGCATACAGCCTCCATACACTGCCCTTCCTCCCCACCCCCATCTATGCACCCAGGCACCCATAGCTTTCCTTCCATCTATCCATCCCCATACTCATCTGTCTATCTAATCTCCATACATACTCCTCCCTCCCTCCCCCAGCCCATACACATCCATCCCTCCCTCCCCATATCCACTCACCCACCTATATCTTTCCTTCCCTCCCTCCCTCCCTCCCCAGCCCATACACATCCATCCCTCCCTCCCCATATCCATTCACCCACCTATATCTTTCCTTCCCTCCCTCCCTCCATATACACACCCATCTGTCCATCCATCCATCCCCACCCACCCCTGATGCCTCTCACTCATTCTCTGCACCTTCCCTCCCCCCACCCAGGAGCACCTCCTTCTCTCCATCCTACCCGCCTACATCGCCATGGAGATGAAGGCCGAGATCATCGAGCGGCTGCGGGACGGGGGGCGGCAGGAAAGTGCAAACAACTTCCATAATCTCTATGTCAAGCACCACAAGAACGTCAGGTACCAAATCCCTCATCCCCACCCCACGTTGCGAGAGGGCAGCAGGGCGCAGGGGGGATGGGTGTTGTGAACCCATGATTCCCTTTTATAAGCACCCTATTTGCTGAGAGCTGCCAGGGCAGTGGAGCAGGGTTAGGGCGTGTCTCCCCAACTCTCACCCCTGCACCCAGGACCCTGATGCTGTCTCCCCGTTTCCTAACTCCTCCCACAGCATCCTGTATGCCGACATTGTGGGGTTCACGAGACTGGCCAGCGAGTGCTCCCCAAAAGAGCTGGTCCTGATGCTCAATGAACTTTTCGGCAAGTTTGACCAGATCGCCAAGGTAAGACAGCCAGGTCTCCCCCCTCACTCCCCCCCAAAAAAAACTCCAGCCTCCCAGAAACTCCCTACACCTCTGCACCCCTCATCAGGAGACCCCTGCCCCTGGCACCTCCCTGGGACCTCTCCACCCCACTGGGGGGACCCTCTTGCATCCTGTGGGACCCCCACCCCCAGCACCTCCAGAGGACCCCCCCAAACTCCCTATGGATCCCCTCCTACACCATCCCAGAGATCAGCCCCCTTCTGTGCCATCCCTACCCTCCTTCACTCCACAGGGTGCTCTTGCACCCCCATGGAAACTCCTCCACCCACCCCCCTCAGGGGAGATGGGGACCCCGGCCTCCCAGAGATCCACTGTCTCAGACTGAGACCCCTTAGGGACTCCACACCACCTCCAGTTCAAAGACCTCCTACTTTCTCCCGGGGGCCTACAGGGGACCTCCTCTCCCCTGCACGAAGCCCAGATCTCCAAGGATCAGCCAGAGGTCGCAGAAGGCAAGGATTTCTGTCATAGACCTGAAGGCCAGAAGGGATCATTGTGATCATCTAGTCGGACCTCCTGCACACCTCTGTAGTGGCTCAGAGCCCTCCCCATCTCCAGACATTGGAGATACTTGCTATTAGCCGATATGGATGAGGCCGTATGTCTTCGGACACAACCTTGTCAGACCATCCCCTCCAGAAACTTATCCAGCTCAGTCTTGAAGCCAGTTAGGTCTTTTGCCCCTTCTGTTCCCCTTGGGAGTCTGTTCCAGAGCTTCACTCCTCTGATGGTGAGAAACCTTCATCTAATTTCAAGCCTAACCTTGCTGGTGGCCAGTTTAGATCCATTTGTTCTCGTGCCAACTTTGGTCCTGAACGTCAATAACACCTCTCCCTCTCCTGGTGTGTTTCTTTCTCTCTCTCTCTCTCTCATGAGCGCTGGCAGAACAGACCAGCAACTCGGCATGAATTCCCAGTGCAATGCTGAGGCAAACCAGGCCAAACCAGGTCCTTGGACATATAGCAGAGGAGCGGCGAGTGGGGGAATGGAGGTGATTTTTGCCTCACTGGGGAGACTGCCACGGGGACACCGCATCCAGTTCTGGTGCCCGCCTCTTACAAAGGACATTGGGAGCTTAGACCGGGGGTAGAGAAGAGCCACAAAATAATTTCGAGGGCTGGAGAAAATGCCTGAGACATAAAGAGCTCATTCTGTTGAGCTTGTCAACAAGAAGCCTGAGAGATGTGCAAGGACCTCCCTGGGGAGCAAATGTGAGGTACTAAACCACTGTTTAATCTACCAGGAAAGGAGCAAGAACCAACGGCTGGAAGCTAAAGATGGAGAAATTCAAACTGGAAATAAATAAATAAATCTGAATTTCTAAGAGTGGAGGTGATTAACGAATGGAACAAACTCCCAAGGGAGGTGCTGAGGAGCTTCCCCAACTCTTGAAGGTTTCCGATCCATGCTGGAAGCAACTCTGTTTTGGCCAAACCCAAGTGACTGGGTCACTGCAGGGGGACCTGGGTGAAAGTCCCTGGGTATACAGGAGGTCAGACTGGGTTATCCTATGGTTGCTTCTCTCTTGAACTCTGAATTTAGGAGGAGAGGACCAGAATGGCCTTGCTATGAAGGACAGACCCTCTCTTCCCCCTCTCTCTAGGACAATGAGTGCATGCGCATCAAGATCTTGGGTGACTGCTATTACTGCGTGTCAGGGCTGCCGGTCTCGCTCCCCAACCACGCACGCAATTGCGTCAAGATGGGATTGGATATGTGCCAGGCTATCAAGTGAGTGCGGATGGCTGTGAAGAGAGAGCCACACCTCTGGGAATACGCGGTGCAGGTGGCCCAGCCCTGGGTTGCTGTGAAGGGCTTCAGAGCTTGTGCCAATGGGCTGCAACCCCCATCTCTTGTCCTCCCCCAGGAAGCTACGGGATGCCACCGGTGTGGACATCAACATGCGGGTCGGGGTGCACTCGGGGAACGTGCTGTGCGGGGTCATAGGGCTCCAGAAGTGGCAGTATGATGTCTGGTCCCATGATGTGACACTGGCTAACCACATGGAGGCTGGAGGAGTGCCAGGGTGAGAGAGGGCCATGGGGATGCACCCTAATGATGCATGAGGAACTTGTGTGTTTGTGTGTGTTGGGCCACCACTAGATGGTGAATGGAGGTACTCCACATCGCGTGTGCGTGTGTTCGTGTGTGTGTGTGTTTAACGCTGTCCCCTGATGGTGAATGGAGGAACTGCATATCTGTGTATCTTGTGTTGTGCTGCCCCCTTATGAGGAATGGAGAAAGTCCATGTAGTGTGTTGTGTTATGTTGTGCTGATACCTAATGGTGCACGGAGGAACTGCATATCCATGTGGCACTGCCCCCAAGTGGCACGTGGAGGAATTATATGCCTTTGTGCTGCTGCCCTCTCTTGGTGATGGAAGCACTATCCTGCGTCTCTGCGGGAGGGGTGCTGCCCCCTGAAGGGGAAAGAAGGAATTATGCCTGGAATTTTCAAACCCTCCCCAGGAGAAACGGGGCATCAGCTTGGAAAAAATCACATAAGTGTGCATAAGTGTGTGGGGCAGGCTGCCCCCTACTGGTGCACAGAGGAATTGCATGCCCTCTCTTCCACAGGAGGGTGCATATAACAGAGGCCACCTTGTCTCACCTGGGAGGGGTCTATGCTGTGGAGGAAACCTGTCGCTGGCAGCGTGACCCCTTCCTGAAGGAGAACAAAGTAAAGACTTTCCTGGTCATTGACCCTTGGGTGAGTCTATGGTGACGACAGGACACTTAACTGGTGCTGATGCAAAGATTAGCACACAAAGGGTTAATGGTGTGGGGGGGACGGGGAATGGGATAGGGGGCCTTTCCCCTCTACGGGGCGCTGGTTCCCATCCAGCCCCTAGGATGGGGGATGGGTTATTCAGGGGGGCAGGGAATGGGACACAGCGCCTGTCCCCTCTAAAGGGTGCTGGTTCCCATCCGGGCCCAGGATGGGGGACTGGTTGGCTCATGGGGGGCAGGGAATGGGATGGGGTGAGTGTCTCTCTCTCTCTGGCTGCTCTGTTGTTCTCCCTGGCACCAGGTGGGAGCGGAAACCTGCAACAGCACCCTGTCCCCGGTGCCCGGGGAGGGCCAGAAGATGAGGGCGTCTGTCCGTATGACCCGCTACCTGGAGTCCTGGGGGGCTGCCAAGCCCTTTGCCAACCTCAAACACCTCGATACCATCCCCGCCGATCAGCCAGGATTCACCAGGAACAACCATTCGGTGTGTCCAGCAGGGGGAGATGTTTGACATGGAGTGAGCCGTGCTGAGCCCCCTCCCACCCCAGCCCTGCTCCCTGCGGCCAAGCACCCCCCCAGCAACCCCCGTGGTGCCACTCCCTGCGGCACAGCGCCCCCCTGCCGAGCCCCACCACCACACTCCCTGCGGCCAGGCGCCCCCCCAGCAACCCCCTTGGTGCCACTCCCTGCGGCACGGCGCCCCCCTGCCGAGCCCCCACCACCACACTCCCTGCGGCCAGGCGCCCCCCCAGCAACCCCCTTGGTGCCACTCCTTGCGGCACGGCGCCCCCCCTGCCGAGCCCCCACCACCACACTCCCTGCGGCCAGGCGCCCCCCCAGAAACCCCCTTGGTGCCACTCCCTGCGGCACGGCGCCCCCCTGCCGAGCCCCCACCACCACACTCCCTGCGGCCAGGCGCCCCCCCAGCAACCCCCTTGGTGCCACTCCTTGCGGCACGGCGCCCCCCCTGCCGAGCCCCCACCACCACACTCCCTGCGGCCAGGCGCCCCCCCAGCAACCCCCTTGGTGCCACTCCCTGCGGCCAGGCGCCCCCCCAGCAACCCCCTTGGTGACACTCCCTGCGGCACGGCGCCCCCCTGCCGAGCCCCCACCACCACACTCCCTGCGGCCAGGCGCCCCCCCAGCAACCCCCTTGGTGCCACTCCCTGCGGCCAGGCGGCCCCCCAGCAACCCCCTTGGTGCCACTCCCTGCGGCCAGGCGCCCCCCCAGCAACCCCCTTGGTGATGCTCCCTGCGGCACGGCGCCCCCCTGCCGAGCCCCCACCACCACACTCCCTGCGGCCAGGCGCCCCCCCAGCAACCCCCTTGGTGCCACTCCCTGCGGCCAGGCGCCCCCCCAGCAACCCCCTTGGTGACACTCCCTGCGGCACGGCGCCCCCCTGCCGAGCCCCCACCACCACACCCTCTGCGGCCAGGCGCCCCCCCAGCAACCCCCTTGGTGACACTCCCTGTGGCACGGCGCCCCCCTGCCGAGCCCCCACCACCACACTCCCTGCGGCACGGCACCCCACGAGCGACCCCCTTGGTGCCACTCCCTGCAACATGGCACCCCTGCCAAGCCCCCCCCCCCCCCGCACACACTGTTTAACCAACCAGTTCTCAGTTCCTTCACACACCACTAGGGGGCAGCAGCACAGACTGATACGTGCCATGCTTTAAAGGGGTAGCACCGCCACGCACAAGTGGGAGCTGTCTTTCATTGAGTCCCCCAATAGGGTCAGCACAACACCCCATAAATCTGACCCCCCCTTCCCTTTTCTCTCCACAGGAGAGCTCTCTGGGGTCCCTGGCCCAGTCAAAGACAGTGGAGCGGTAAGGTGTATCCACTTCCTGTCCCTTAAAATTTCAAGGGGGCATGAATATCTTGGGAGAGGCAATGAGGGATGGGCTCCTTGTTTGGCCCACAGACCCCTCCCCCTCTAAATCAGCGAACCCCAAATTGTGATGCTCATTCTTCTTCCCCCCTCCTTGATGGATTTGGGGGTCTTGGTTCCAACGGGTAGAGACCAGGGTGATTGTGGTGGGATTGAGCGTGTCCGGGGTTCAGTGGGGATTGGAGGGTCCGTGTGGGGATCACTTTAGGGGTCAGGCTGTGGGGAAGTGAGGAATTGGGGGTCAGTGTGGAGACTGAATTTGGGGGGGTCAGGCTGGGGAAAACCGGCAAATTGGGGCAGTGTGGGGGAGATATTAAGGGCTTTAGGCTGGGGGCACAGTGGGCATTTTAGGGGGTCAGTGTTGGGGGTGATTTTGGAGGTAGTGGGCTGAGTTTGGGGGTTCCCTGGCACTGGTTCCCTATGGTCATATTGGGGCAACTCCTGCCTCCTGGGGTCACTGTCCCTTATAGCAGGGGTTATCAACGTTCTGAGGCCCCCCACAACATGTTATAAAAACTCCAGGGCCCAGTTGTAGGGGGACTCTGGGTCAGGGGGTGAGGTAGGAGTCAGCGGGGCTTGAGCCAGCTCCCCTGGGCAGGGTCCAGGGAGGGAGTGCCACCTCCACGCCCTGACTCAGCTCAGCAGGCCAGGCAGCCTGTCTGGGTTGGGGTGTGTGGGGGGGCAACCAAAAATTATAACGGAAAGGTTGGCGGCTCAGCTCAAAAAGGTTGAAAACAGCTCAGGGTGCAGGCAGGGGGTAGCTAGGGGCTGTGTGTGCGCAGGGGGTAGCTCAGGGTGCAGGGAGGGGATAGCTCAGGGCACAGGCGGGGGTAGCTAGGGGCTGTGTGTGGGCAAGGGGTAGATCAGGGCGCAGGCAGGGGGTAGGTCAGGGTGCAGGGAGGGAGTTAGCTTAGGGTGAAGACAGGGCGGGTAGCTCAGGGTGCAGGGAGGGGCGAGCTAGGGTGTAACCGTGCCTTAGTGGGTCACAACTGAGGATGCCAAATTCAGAACGAACTGCTGAGAAATAGGGCAAACGCAACCCAAAACTGGTGGTTATTCTTTTATAAGATAGACCAAACCAGCCACAAAAGTAAACTCCTGTTTCCCCACACTGGCTAACAAGAAAACATAAAGGCAGTTTCCTCAGGCATTCCAGTTCTTATATCACCACCAAAACCACTGGATTCAGAGATGAGTGGTTCTTTACAACCGGTCTCATCAAATAATAGGTTCTCCAGATCCCAAAGGACCAGCCACACACCCAGGTCAATGTATAACTTAGATCTTACCCAGAAATCATGCTGATGCCCATCCTTTAGTATCTAAAATTTTTAAAGGTTTATTCATAAAAAGAATGAAAAGCGAGAGTTAAAATTGGTTGAAGGGATCAATTACATCCAGCAATGGCAAAGTTTCTGGTTCAGGCTTGTAGCAGTGAGGGACTAAACTGCAGGCCTAAGTCAAGTCTCCGTAGTGCAGCCACAGCTGGGATGGGTCATTCAGGCCTTTGTTCTGAGCTTCAGTTTGTAGCAAGGTTCCTCCAGCGGTACGAAGCAGGGCTGAAGACAAACTGGAGAAGATGCAGCCGCACTTTATAGTCTCTTGCCACGCGGCCTGAGCTTCCTTTGTTTCCAACACAAGCTGCCCCGCACGTGGCTGGGAAGCCTCAGAGTTCTCTCCATAGGCAGGCCCCTGTGGGCCTTGCCGAGTCCCCAGGCGTGTCTGCCTTCTCTCAAGGGGTCGATTGTGTAGCTGATGGTCCTCAATGGGCCATCCAGCAGGCTAGGCAGAGCAGACACCAACTTGTCTGGGGGATGTCACCCAGAAGCACAGCCCAAGTTTGAAACACAGACATACCGACATGTCTATAACTCATAGTGCAAAGGTGATACAAACATGTAAGCTAGAGTATCATATCTGGCAAATGGTAACATTTTTGCAGATATCTTACATGGCATAGCTGGCTGTGACGGGTGTCCCAGCGGCGGATAGCTGTGGTCATTCAATTAGGGTGAACTGCAAAGAATGGGGCAGATAATCCCCATAAAGCTGGTGGGTATTCCAATACTTATAATTTAAAATACAAAAATGATACATGCATGCAGATGGCGTAGTCATAACTAGCGAATCAAAACCTTTTCACAGACACCTCTCTCAACAGTCTTTGTCCAGTATTTGCTGCAAATATAGAACAGTGGCTGCAACAATGATCTGTATGCTCATATTCTAATTGGATAACATCATCTGGATAGCTCAGGGAGCAGGGACGGGGTAGCTAGGGGCTGGTATGGGGGGGCATAGCTCGGGGCTGTGTATGGATGGGGGGTAGCTCAGGGTGCAGGGAGGGGGTAACTCAGGGCTGTGTATGGATGGGGGGTAGCTCAGGGTGCAGGGAGGGGGTAGCTAGGGCCTGTGTGTGGGCGGGGGGGCATAGCTCGGGGCTGTGTATGGACAGGGGGTAGCTCAGGGTGCAGGGAAAGGGTAGCTCAGGGCTGTGTATGGACAGGGAGGTGTAGCTCAGGGTGCAGAGGGGGTAACTCAGGGCTGTGTATGGATGGGGGGTAGCTCAGGGTGCAGGGAAAGGGTAGCTCAGGGCTGTGTATGGACAGGGAGGTGTAGCTCAGGGTGCAGAGGGGGTAACTCAGGGCTGTGTATGGATGGGGGGTAGCTCAGAGTGCAGGGAGGGGGTAACTTAGGGCTGTGTATGGACGGGGGGTAGCTCAGGGTGCAGGGATGGGGTAACTCAGGGCTGTGTGCCAGGAGGGCTCCCTTGCAGTCCCTATTCCCCAAGGGCTCTGCCAGCCAGGGAGCTGGGTCCCCCACCCCAGTGGCTCTTATGGGCTGCAGGAGCAAAGGGGGCTGGGAGCTGAGGAGCAGCTTCAAAGCCCACCAGCGGTAGCCAAGGGAATACGGCTGCCTGCCCCATGGCACCAGCCAGAGCAGCAGCTGCCCCACAGTGCCCAGCTCTGGCTTCCTGCCTCTGACCGGGCCAGAGAGTGGGCAGAGAAGGAGGTGGACCAGGGGCATGGAGCTGCCCTGCTCTTGCACGGTAGCCTGGTGGGGGGCATTGCCCCTGTGTCTCCCCAACTCTGCCCATGGGCTCAGGGCTTCTGCCCCGTGGGGTTCGGGGCTCCAGAATTCAGCCCAGCTGCTCCCGCCTCCCACCCTGCGGCTCCTGGCTTCAGCCCCGTGGGAGGTGCTGAGGCTCGGGCTCTGGGTTTTAGTCGCAGGGCCCTGCAGACACCTGTTGAGAACCGCTGCCTTACAGGGTGCTCTCTCCTCTCCCCCATGTCTCCCTGCCACCCCCTGTTCCATTTTCAGGGTTCGTTCCCCCAAGGGGCCGGATGAGGAGCTCGATGGGGTAGATGAGAAATTTTTCCAGGTGTTGGAACAGCTCAACTCCCAGAAGTAGGGTCCTGGGGAGTGTGGGGGGGGGCAGATGGGGAGGGGCAGGAGGAGGGCCTGGGGGTAGATGGGGAGAAAAGGGTGCGGAGGGGAGAGGGAGGAGGGTCTGGGGAATTGGGATGGGGGAGAAAGAGGGAGCAGGTGGGACGTAAGAAAAGGTGCCATGGGGGGCAGGACACAGGGGGTGAGGAATCAGTGCAGGGGAAAGGCAGAGGGGGAAGGGTGCGGGGGGGGGGGAGGGAAGAGAGGAGCAGCGAGGAAGAGGACGGGGGCAGAGGCTGGGATTGGGTGCTGGAGCCGGGGTATGTGTGTATCTGGGGGGCGGGGGGGAGTCCCAGACCCTGCCCACTCCCCTCTCTCCCCCCCGTTTCAGGCAGTGGAAGAAGTCGGAGGATTTTAACCGCATCACCCTGTACTTCAAGGAAAAACTCATGGAGAAGGAGGTGAGCTGGGCTCCCCGATGGGCAAGGGGGCACTGCCAGGGTGGAAGCTCACAGCCCCCAGGGCGAGCAGGGCACCAACCCCCTGTAAACAGTTCCTGGGTGTGACGGCTGACTTGGGATGCTCTGCCCCATGGGCCCCCTGGTGGCCAGTGTCCCTCACTGCAGCCCTCTCTGTCCCCCTGCGGGACCCACTCTCTGCCCCATGGGCCCCCTGGTGGCCAGTGTCCCTCACTGCAGCTCTCTCTTTCTCACCATGTAGTATCGACTCTCAGCTCTGCCTGCTTTCAAGTACTACACGGCCTGCACCTTCCTGGTCTTCCTCTCCAACTTCCTCATCCAGATGCTGGTGGCCCACAAGTGAGGATGAGAGAGGGGTTGGGATCCCCTCACTCCTGACCTGCAGCCCCCTGCAAGCCCAGCCCTCAGCTCCCCCACTTTTCAACATGGATTGTCTGAGCCGACCGGAGTCATGTCCTAACCCTGAGCCAAGGAACCGCAGAGTCATAAATCATCCAACTGGTGCTGATGGGGCAGAAATGCCTCCTGAACTTGTCATTACCCGGGCTTCCCTCTCCGCCCCCCCCCTCCATAGCTCTCCTGGGGCCCCTCAATCCTGACCCAGAGCCCCAGATAGCCCAACCCTGGGCTCTTCCCCTCCACCCCCCACAGCTCTGCCAGTGCCCCTCACTCCTGACCCGCAGCCCCTGCTAGCCCAGCCCAGGGGTCCCTATTATTTCTAGTTTGTCTTCTGTTCTCCTCCAGGACCCCAGCTCTAGGAATCTCCTATGGCATCTCCTTCTTCCTCTTCATCCTCCTCCTCTTCACCTGCTTCGCTGGGAACCTGGCGGTAAGTGAGATGAGCAAGTCACTGCTGTGGGGAAGCTCACAGCTCCAGAGTTGCCCTTGTATTCTCCCCCCTCCCAACATGCCCCAGCTAGGGAAAGCTCTCATCCCTGCAGCCCCTGGCTGGGGGCAATCTAACCCTCCCCTCTCCCCACATTCTCCCATCTGCCTGCTCTCCCAGAAGTGCTTCCAGAAAGGCCCCAAGATGCTGTACTGGGTGCCCTCCCTCTCCACGGCCGTCTGCACCCAGCCCTGGCTCCGGGTCACCCTGGGCGTCACCACCATCCTGGTCGTCCTCACCATGGCTATGTTCAACTTCGTGAGTAACCAAAGGAGGGGGCGTTCTCTCCCCAGCTCTGGGAGAAGAGTGGGGTCTAGTAGAGCAGAGGGGCTGGGCTCCGGGACTCCTGGGTTCTATCCCAGGCTTTGGGAGGGCAGTAGGGTCTAGTGGTTAGATTGGGGTGGGGGTGGTTAGATTGGGGTGGGGGTGGGAGCCAGGACTCCTGGGTTCTATCCCCAGCTGTATCCCTCTTGCTGCTTACGATTACCTCCGCTCTTTGAACAGTTCTTCATACCCACGCCCTGGTGTCCTCCACCATCCCACAATCCCGCAGTGCCGGTGAACGCCACACGGGAATCTCCCTCAACTGATTCCTTATTCAGCATCCCGGTAAGCTTCACACCCCAGTGGGATGCTGTTGGTCTTGAAGGTGGACTTGGGAAGGTCTTTAACTCACCACCCCCTTTCTCCCTTGCCCTACCCCCTTCCCCACATGCCCCTCCCCCTTGCCTCCACAGTACTACGTTTACTGTTGCATCCTGGGGCTCCTCTCCTGCTCCCTCTTCCTCCACATGAATTTTGAACTCAAGCTGCTGATGCTGACGCTTTGCCTGGTGATCTACAACGTCCTCTTTCTCCACAGCCACGCCTGGCTCTCAGATTGCTACGTCGCGCGCCTCTACCCCAACCAGACCGTGCTCAGGTAACTGCTGGGGAGGTGCCCGTGCACACTGACTGTGTGCGGGGAGCGCCCCCTACTGAGTCTCCACCCCCTGCTCCCCGCAGCCCAGCGCCCCCTAGTGCCAGCACTGACTGTGTGCGGGGAGCGCCCCCTACTGAGTCTCCACCCCCTGGTCCCCGCAGCACAGCGCCCCCTAGTGCCAGCACTGACTGTGTGCGGGGAGCGCCCCCTACTGAGTCTCCACCCCCTGCTCCCCGCAGCCCAGCGCCCCCTAGTGCCAGCACTGACTGTGTGCGGGGAGCGCCCCCTACTGAGTCTCCACCCCCTGCTCCCCGCAGCCCAGCGCCCCCTAGTGCCAGCACTGACTGTGTGCGGGGAGCGCCCCCTACTGAGTCTCCACCCCCTGCTCCCCGCAGCCCAGCGCCCTCTAGTGCCAGCACTGACTGTGTGCGGGGAGCGCCCCCTACTGAGTCTCCACCCCCTGCTCCCCGCAGCCCAGCGCCCCCTAGTGCCAGCACTGACTGTGTGCGGGGAGCGCCCCCTACTGAGTCTCCACCCCCTGCTCCCCGCAGCACAGCGCCCCCTAGTGCCAGCACTGACTGTGTGCGGGGAGCGCCCCCTACTGAGTCTCCACCCCCTGCTCCCCGCAGCACAGCGCCCCCTAGTGCCAGCACTGACTGTGTGCGGGGAGCGCCCCCAACTGAGTCTCCACCCCCTGCTCCCCACAGCACAGCGCCCCCTAGTGCCAGCACTGACTGTGTGCGGGGAGCGCCCCATACTGAGTCTCCACCCCCTGCTCCCCGCAGCACAGCGCCCCCTAGTGCCAGCACTGACTGTGTGCGGGGAGCGCCCCCTACTGAGTCTCCACCCCCTGCTCCCCACAGCACAGCGCCCCCTAGTGCCAGCACTGACTGTGTGCGGGGAGCGCCCCCTACTGAGTCTCCACCCCCTGCTCCCCGCAGCCCAGCGCCCCCTAGTGCCAGCACTGACTGTGTGGAGGGAGCGCTCCCTACTGAGTCTCCACCCCCTGCTCCCCGCAGCCCAGCGCCCCCTAGTGCCAGCACTGACTGTGTGGAGGGAGCGCCCCCTGCTGAGTCTCCACCCCCTGCTCCCCGCAGCCCAGCGCCCCCTAGTGCCAGCACTGACTGTGTGCGGGAAGCACCCCCTACTGAGTCTCCACCCCCTGCTCCCCGCAGCACAGCGCCCCCTAGTGCCAGCACTGACTGTGTGCGGGGAGCGCTCTCTACTGAGTCTCCACCCCCTGCTCCCCGCAGCACAGCGCCCCCTAGTGCCAGCACTGACTGTGTGCGGGGAGCGCCCCCTACTGAGTCTCCACCCCCTGCTCCCCGCAGCACAGCGCCCCCTAGTGCCAGCACTGACTGTGTGGAGGGAGCGCTCCCTACTGAGTCTCCACCCCCTGCTCCCCGCAGCCCAGCGCCCCCTAGTGCCAGCACTGACTGTGTGGAGGGAGCGCCCCCTACTGAGTCTCCACCCCCTGCTCCCCGCAGCCCAGCGCCCCCTAGTGCCAGCACTGACTGTGTGGAGGGAGCGCTCCCTACTGAGTCTCCACCCCCTGCTCCCCGCAGCCCAGCGCCCCCTAGTGCCAGCACTGACTGTGTGCGGGGAGCGCCCCCTACTGAGTCTCCACCCCCTGCTCCCCGCAGCCCAGCGCCCCCTAGTGCCAGCACTGACTGTGTGGAGGGACCGCCCCCTACTGAGTCTCCACCCCCTGCTCCCCGCAGCCCAGCGCCCCCTAGTGCCAGCACTGACTGTGTGGAGGGAGCGCCCCCTACTGAGTCTCCACCCCCTGCTCTCCGCAGCCCAGCGCCCCCTAGTGCCAGCACTGACTGTGTGCGGGGAGCGCCCCCTACTGAGTCTCCACCCCCTGCTCCCCGCAGCCCAGCGCCCCCTAGTGCCAGCACTGACTGTGTGCGGGGAGCGCCCCCTACTGAGTCTCCACCCCCTGCTCCCCGCAGCACAGCGCCCCCTAGTGCCAGCACTGACTGTGTGCGGGGAGCGCCCCCTACTGAGTCTCCACCCCCTGCTCCCCGCAGCCCAGCGCCCCCTAGTGCCAGCACTGACTGTGTGGAGGGAGCGCTCTCTACTGAGTCTCCACCCCCTGCTCCCCGCAGCACAGCGCCCCCTAGTGTCTCACTGGGGCCGGCACTGATGGCCAGGGTAGAGGGCCCCCTACATAGCCCCTGCCCCAGCAGAACCCAGAAGTCTTCCACTCAAACACAACGCAGTCCTGCTTAGCCGGTCCGAGCTGGGCCCAGGTCTGCTCTCCACTTAGGGTTACCAGATGTCTAGTTTTCTACCAGAAAGATGCACTGACTGGACACTACAAGTCCGGTTACCCGTGATGGGCGGCAGGGAGGGGAGGCACCAGGTCATCAACCCATGCCAGCCCCTGCTCAGCCAGGGCCGCCTCCTATATCTTGTGAGCAGGCAGGCAGGCTCTGCGCCAGACTGCAGCTGCGGAGCAGAGGGAACCCAGGGCAGGGAGGTGGCGGAGAGGATCCGGCTAGGAGGAAGTGGGAGAGAGAGGGGAGCGAGCAGGGCCTTGGGGGAAGAGGCAGAGAAGTGGGCAGGGCCTCAAGGGAAGAAGCTGTGTGGGGGGCATGGGTGGGGTCTCGAGGAAACACATGGAGCAGGGTCAGGGTCTCGAGGGAAGAGGCGGGGCATGGGGTACTGGTTGTCAGCAATTAGAAAGTTGCCAACCCTCTCTCTGCTACCTGGTCTCTCTCCTTCTGCCCACAGGCCAGGGGTCCTGAAGGAACCCAAGCTGATGGGAGCCGTTTCCTTCTTTGTCTTCTTCTTCACCCTGCTGGCCCTGGCTAGACAAGTGAGTCACAGGGCCCCCTAGGGCTGGGGCCCTGCCACCCCAGACACCTGTGTCCTATTCCCCCTCCCAGTTTCTCCCGCTGTGGAGCTGAGAGCTGCAGGGCCTACTGGGGATCTCCCCTGGGTTCCCTTCTCTATCCCAGTCTGTCCTGCTGCAGTGCCCCTGGGGTGAGCACCTGGTCCTGCTACCCAGGACACCTGGGTCCAGTGTCCCATCCCAGTCTGTTGGGGTGCGAGCCCCCTAGAAGAAAGTCTCCTGTGCTGCCGTCCCAGACACCTGGGTCCCACTCTCTCCCTGGGTGCTGGGAGCTGCAGTGTCCCTACAGGTGAGTGCCCTGCACTTCCATCCCGGGGGCCTGGGTCCCATTCCTTGTCCCAGGCTCTCCCCCCAGGTGCTGGGAGTTGCATGCTATCCTGGATGCCTGGGACCCATCCCACTCGCTCCTACTGGATGCTGGGAAGTGCAGGGCCCATTAGGGTGAGAAGCACCCCTCTCCGGGACTGAGGGGTGCTAATGGGCGAGGCCCCTTTGTGTTTCTCTCGAAGAACGAGTATTATTGCCGCCTTGACTTCTTGTGGAAGAAGAAGTTCAAGAAGGAGCGTGAGGAGATCGAGACCATGGAGAACCTGAACCGTGTCCTCCTGGAGAATGTGCTCCCGGCCGACGTGGCGCAGCAATTCATTGGCCAGAACCGGCGTAACGAGGTCAGCCCAGCTGTGAGCCTCCCCTTTAACGGGGGAATTTCTCACTGCCACCATTCAATTCTCCAATGCCGCCACCCGGCGGCCAAGCTGGGGGCTGCAGCCAGAAGGAAGCAGGCTAATGATTCATAGAATTTCCCCGAGTTTAAGGCCGAAAGGGACAGTTAGGTCAGCTAGTCTGACTTCCTGTGGAACACAAGTCACTGATCTTCACCCAGGTACCCCTGCACTGAGCCCAGCTTGGGTTAGACTAAAGTGTTTCAGTCCTTGGGAGGCTAAATTGCTGTGACCACTGGAGAGAGATTGAGGTGCTGCCAATGCCTGAGGACCCTGCAATGGCAGGAATTTGATTTGGTGACATGAGCCCAGGTGATGCCGGCAGGCATCCCACGCTCTATGCTTCAGAGGAAGGTGGAAACTTGCCCCAGATCCTTGCCAATCTCACCTGGAGGGAGGTTCCTTCCCCACCACAAATCTGGTGACCTAGAGCATGTGCTCCAGACTGACCAGCCAGGCATCTAGACGCAGGGTTCTCTGAACCACCTCAGAGTCCTGGTCCACCCCATCCAATGTCCCATCTGCAGCTGTGGCCAATCCCTGAGACTTCAGAGGAAGGTGAAAAAATACCATGGAATGCATCTGGCCAATTATGCATTGAAGGGGAAAAGAATCTGACCTCTGCATTCCCCATCCTGGCCCCGTCTCCCTGGGGCTGAGAGCTGCGGGTCCCATAGGGATGTCACTGTGGATGTCTGGGTCCCATTCTCCATCCCACTCCCCCTGTGGGGCTGAAAGCTGTGGGACTCATGGGGATGTTGTCCCAGATCTCTGGGTCCCATTCCCCATGCTACTCCCTCATCTGTGGTGCTGAGAACAGCAGGGCCTATAGGAGAACTCTCCTGAACGCCTGGGTCTCGTTCCTGAGATCCTGACATGGCGCGTTTCCATATAAGTTTGCCAACGTATGGACACTCAGTTCCCATTGCAATTATTGGGATTTAAGATTGTAGGACTGGAAAAGGCCTCTTGGGTCACCAAATGCAGGTCCTGCTACCTCAGATAGCCCTGTCTTCCCTATCAAGCACCATCCTCACACTATTATAGGGTCTCCCCACCACCGCCAGTCCTATTAGAGGCTGTTCCAGAACCTCCTTTGTCTGATGGTCGGAAACCTTCTTATCTTCTCCAGCCTCATCTGCTCCCTGGTTAGTTTATCCCGTTTGTTCTTGTGCCAGCATTGTCCTTTAGTTTCATTAGCGCTTCCCCCGCCCTGGTGTTTCCCCCGATGTAGTCACAGAGAGCAATCAGCCTATATTTCAAGCTAAATAAACCCAGCTCTTTTTCCTCTTGTCAGACTGGCTCTCTATTCCCCCGATCATCCTTGCAGCCCTTCTCTGCATCTGGTCTAACTTGAATGAATTTGAGCTACTGAATCATGTTGGCTGGTTTGAGCATCTCAACAGCTGCTGTTGAATTGCTCGTGTGGGGTCTGTGTGTGATGGTGTTGTGGAATCTTTTTGGTGTGATGTTGTTGAGTGGGGCAGTGGTTGGGTTAGGTGGGTCATAATATTGGTTGTTTTGGGTTTTGTTTCATGCGAGGTGATGGATAGGTTCAGGAGGCTGTGGTGGTTGGGATAAATCATGGTGGTCTGGGGGGGTTTTGCTTTGGGGTGAGGTGTATTTGGGGCTGGTTGGTTGGTGGTTGGGTTTAGTGATGGGTGGGTTGTCTGGGTTTGGTGTGTAGTGTTGGTTGGGGCTGGCTGGGTTTCACTGATTGTGCTGGTTGGCTGTGGTGCACTGTGTTAGTTGGTGGTGTTTGGGTTTGATTGGTTGAGATGGTAGGTGTGTTTGCTGGAGTGGGCTCTGGTGGCTGACTGGGATGGGCTGCGTTTGGGTAGTTGGATGGGTTTGATGACTGCTGTGTTGGTTGAGAATGTTTGGGTTTGGTTGGCTATGGTGATGCCTGTGTTAGTTGGGGTGGTTGGCTTTGGTGCACTGTGTTAGTTGGGGGTGTTTGGGTTTGGCTGGCTGTGATGAGAGGTGTGTTGCTGGAGTTGGCTGACTGTGGTGGGTTGTGTTGACTGGGGTGGTTGGGTACGTGCTGATGGCTGTGTTAGCGGGGGATGTTTGGCTTTGATTGGCTGTGGTGATCAATACGTTGGTTGAGTTTGGATAGCTGTGTTGGTTGGAGGTGGAGTCTATAATGGACTGTAGGGGTGTGGTTTGGTAGGCTGTATTGTTTGGGAGTGGTTGGGTTTGTATGGCTGTGCTGCTTGGAGTTGGCTGGTTGTGGTGGGTTCTGGCTGGCTCAGGTGGGTGGTACTGATCGCGGTGGTGGGTTGGCTGGCTGGGTGTACTGGCTGGGGATGATGGTTGGGGTTGGTGGGCTATATTGGCTGTACTGATTGTGGTGGTTGAATAGGTTTAGTGAGGTCTGTGTTGGTTGGGGGTGGTTTGCATTTGGTTGGTGGTAGGGTTGGCTGTGGTAGGTGGGTTTTGGCTGTGGTTTGATTTGTGTCTATCTGCCCTGTCCACGCTCTGTGTGAAGTTATCAGAAAGTGATGCGCTGTCTCTCTCTCTCACCCACCCTCCCATCCAGGACCTTTACCATCAATCCTATGACTGTGTCTGTGTCCTCTTCGCCTCCATCCCTGACTTCAAGGAGTTCTATTCTGAGTCCAACGTCAACCATGAAGGGCTGGAGTGCTTGCGGCTGCTCAACGAGATCATTGCAGATTTTGATGAGGTCCGAGGCGGTTCAGATGAGATCTGGGCACTGGAAAGTGGGCAGCATCTCAGCACATTGTTAATGGGTCATGGGGCCAATCTGGGGCAGAGGGCTTCTGTCTCAATAGAGCTGGTTGGGCCGAGGATCCAATCCAAGGGAAGTAGGGGGAGTGAGACGGGGCTGAATGGACCAATGACTTGGTTATTTCCAATCCTGCAGCTGCTCTCAAAGCCAAAATTCAGTGGCGTGGAGAAGATCAAGACCATTGGCAGCACCTACATGGCAGCTACGGGATTAAATGCCACTTCTGGCCAGGACAATCAGCAGGTACCTCCTTTCTCTTTCCTTTCCAGAGCTCCAGCCAAGTGTTCCCCAGTTTCCCAGAACCCCTTGGGGCTGGGTGACAGCTCCTGAGCTTCCCCTGTGTCCCATCTCTCTCAGACTCTTGCTCATCTCCTGGACATATGCTCTGATGATGGGTTGACTGTTTTCTCATTGGTTGTGGGTGGGGTTAGGCATTGGTTTCCTGATTGTGATTGGTGGACTTTCCCCCTCCTCCCACTGTGGCGGTGGTCGGGTTTACCCTTCAGGATGCCGAGAGGAGCTACACGCATCTGGGCATCATGGTGGAGTTCGCGGTGGCCCTGATAGCCAAGCTGGATATCATCAATAAACACTCCTTCAACACCTTCAAACTCCGTGTGGGTGAGTCCCCTCCAACCTAGATCAGGAACAATCTCCCCCAGGATCTGCAACCTTTGCTGTCCATTGGATGTGGCCAGCATTGGCATGACCAACGTTGACCCTATTGGTTGACCATGGCTGACGGCCAATGTTGGGCCTGCTGGTTGGCCTTGCAGGTTGGGCACACCAACTATGGCCTCCGCTGACCTCACTCAACTGGCCATGCTTCCTCAATTTCCAGTGATGACCCCACCCACTTGACCACATGCACAATGATCAGTGTTGACCCTGCTCAGATGGTTGATTTGGGGATATGTGATTGGGGAGGAACAATGTAGGGATTGGGGAAATGTGTTTTGTATTTGGGTATCAGGATTTCAACATTGGGTGCTGGAATGTTGATATTCGGTGCTGGGATTTCAGGGGTGTTCCAACAGACTGTCATGCCGGATCATTTTTGAGGCTCTCATGAAATGTTCACATGGTCTCGCCCTGCACAAATCTTACTAGCTGTGTCCCCCATCCTCCTACATTTGTCTCTCTCTCACACCTTCCCACATTCTTTCCAGGTATAAACCATGGCCCAGTGGTGGCTGGTGTGATTGGAGCACAGAAACCCCAATATGACATTTGGGGAAACACAGTGAATGTGGCGAGTCGCATGGAGAGCACCGGGGTGCTGGGGAAGATCCAGGTATGAGGAATGATGCAGTGTTGCCAACTTAGTGACTTAGTGACTTTTTGGTTTCCCTAGCGAGAAAATAAGTGTCAAAGTGACCAGTGACAAATCTAGTGACTTTCACTAGTCCATTGCAGTGACATTCAGAGAAAGACATCACCAATGTGTGTAGTCACAACATCATTCACAAGCAGCTTGATAGTGTTAATCAAATCCATTCCATGCTCTTCTTACTAGATTCTGTTGCACACCAAGTCAATGTCATCATGTCTCAGCTGAGCATGTCCTCGGAAGGAATCACATTCCAGGGTGTCTTGGGCTGAAATCACTATAATCGTCAGGCGAGGAACAGAAGTTCGTGCCGACTAATTAAATACTTTGCTAAAGCCAGGTGCACTTTGGTGAGAGGAGCATATTAGCCAGGGCCTGTGAGTTCTTTCTCCCTGCTCCGTAGTTGGTAGCACAGCCTGTGATGCAGGGAAAGCCGGCTAATGAAGCGAGCAGGGCGGGCGAGTCAGGTTAGCCAGCGAGGAGAGCTACATGGATGGAAGATGGGGTAGGATGAGATGGGGCCATGTGCCCCAATGGGGCAGGGGGCACCATTGCCTTCAGAGAGGAAGCCCTTACTACAGGATCAAAGGTGGAGCTAGCTTGATTTTCCTCTTTACTTCTTCCCCTGGTGTGGCCTGGGGTTAACGGCCCAGCTGTTTCCAGAAATGAAACCCTGGCAGTGGGGACGAAGGGGTCTGGCTAGCAGACTTTTTTGTTTTTAAATATACTTTCCTGGCTCCCTGCAGTGCTGAGCTCAGGTCAGGCGAATGCCCTCTTCCCCCTGGCTCTGGGCCCTCCCTTTCACTAACCTGTCGGCTCAAATCCAGGCTGGCAAGACGAGGCTCAGCTGAAATGAACCAACCCCAGCCGACCTGGGCTGCAGTGTACAGAGAGCCCTTCCCAATGAGCAGAGGGCACCCTCCTGATGATGACTGAACTGGTGTAGTTGCTTCCGGTGTGCAACAGAATGTAGTAAGAAGAGCATGGAATGGATTTGATTAACACTATCAAGCTGCTTGTGAATGATTTTGTGACTATACTCACCTCTGTGTGTGTGTGTGTGTGATTCTCTGTTGAATTCTCTGGAAATTTGGTTTGGTGACATTTTTGACCCCTTTTGAGTGCTTAAACAGCTTCATCTAGCGACTTTTCAGGGTTTGTCTGGTGACTTCCTGCTATGTGTAATTGGCAACACTGTTGTGGGGGGCACTGCTGTGGGGTAGCTCACAGCACTAGGGTCCCTCACTGGGCATGCAGTGGGGAAGCTCACACTGGAGGGAAGAAAGTGGGGAGAGCAGGATGGACGTGTGGTCCCCAACCTCACCTAGGCCCTACCTAGGACAGGCAGGCAGAAAAGGTGGGGGAGTTGCATTGTATGTAAGGGAGCACTATGACTGCTCAGAGCTCCAGTATGAAACTGCAGAAAAACCTGAGAGTCTCTGGATTAAATTTAGAAGTGTGAGCAACAAGAGTGATTTCATGGTGGGAGTCTGCTATAGACCACTGGACCAGGGGGATGAGGTGGACGAGGCTTTCTTCCAGCAACTCACGGAAGTTACTAGATCGCAGTCCCTGGTTCTCATGGGAGACTTCAATCACCCTGATATCTGCTGGGAGAGCAATATAGTGGTGCATGGACAATCCAGGGAGTTTTTTGAAAGTGTAGGGGACAATTTCCTGGTGCAAGTGCTGGAGGAACCAACTGGGGCAGAGCTCTTCTTGACTAGCTGCTCCAAAACTGGGAAGAATTAGTAGGGGAAGCAAAAGTGGATGGGAACCTGGGAGGCAGTGACCATGAGATGGTCGAGTTCAGGATCCTGACACAGGGAAGAAAGGAGAGCAGCAGAATACAGACCCTGGACTTCAGAAAAGCAGACTTTGACTCTCTCAGGGAACTGATGGGCAGGATCCCCTGGGAGAGTAACATGACGTGGAAAGGAGTCCAGGACAGTTGGCTGTATTTTAAAGAATCCTTATTGAGGTCACAGGGACAAACCATCCCAATGTGTAGAAAGAATAGCAAATATGGCAGGTGACGAGCTTGGCTTAACAGTGAAATCCTTGCTGATCTTAAACAAAAAAGAAGTGGAAGACTGGACAAATGACCAGGGAAGAGTATAAAAATATTTCTCGGGCATGCAGGAGTGAAATGAGGAAGGCCAAATCACACCTGGTGTTGCAGCTAGCAAGAGATGTTAAGAGTAATAAGAAGGGTTTCTTCAGGTATGTTAGCAACAAGAAGAAAGTCCAGGAAAGTGGTGGCCCCTTACTGAAGGAGGGAGGCAACCTAGCGACAGAGGATGTGGAAAAAGCTAATATACTCAATGCTTTTTTTGCCTCTGTCTTCACGAACAAGGTCAGCTCCCAAACTATTGCACTGGGCAGCACAGCATGGAGAGGAGGTGACCAGCCCTCTGTGGAGAAAGAAGTGGTTCGGGACTATTTAGAAAAGCTGGACGAGCACAAGTCCATGGGGCCGGATGCGCTGCATCCGAGGGTGCTAAAAGAGTTGGCAGATGTGATTGCAGAGCCATTGGCCATTATCTTTGAAAACTCATGGCGATCGGGGGAAGTCCCGGACGACTGGAAAAAGGCTAATGTAGTGCCCATCTTTAAAAAAGGGAAGGAGGAGGATCCTAGGAACTACAGGCCAGTCAGCCTCACCTCAGTCCCTGGAAAAATCATGGAGCAGGTCCTCAAGGAATCAATTCTGAAGTACTTAGAGGAGAGGAAAGTGATCAGGAACAGTCAGCATGGATTCACCAAGGGCAAGTCATGCCTGACATATCTAATTGCCTTCTATGACGAGATAACTGGCTCTGTGGATGAGGGGAAAGCAGTGGACGTGTTGTTCCTTGCCTTTAGCAAAGCTTTTGACATGGTCTCCCACAGTATTCTTGCCAGCAAGTTAAAGAAGTATGGGCTGGATGAATGGACTATAAGGTGGATATAAAGTTGGCTAGATTGTCGGGTTCAACGGGTAGTGACCGGCTGCCAACTAGACATGGAGCCATTGATATCAAGTGGAGTCCCCCAAGGGTCAGTCCTCGGGCTGGTTTTGTTCAATATCTTCATAAACGATCTGTAGGATGGTGTGGATTGCACCCTCAGCAAGTTTGCAGATGACACTAAACTGGGAGGAGAGGTAGATATGCTGGAGGGTAGGGATAGGATACAGAGGGCCCTAGACAAATTAGAGGATTGGGCCAAAAGAAATCTGATGAGGTTCAAGTGCAGGGTCCTGCACTTAGGACGGAAGAATCCCATGCACTGCTACAGACTAGGGACCGAATGGCTTGGCAGCAGTTCTGCAGAAAAGGACCTAGGGGTTACACTGGACGAGAAGCTGGATATGAGTCAACGGTTTGCCCTTATTGCCAAGAAGGTCAATGGCATTTTGGGCTGTATAAGTAGGGGCATTGCCAGCAGATCGAGGGATGTGATTGTTCCTCTCTATTCGACATTGGTGAGGCCTCATCTGGGGTACTATGTCCAGTTTTGAGCTCCACACTACAAGAAGGATGTGGAAAAATTGGAAAGCGTCCAGCAAAGGGCAACAAAAATGATTAGGGGACTGGAATACATGACTTTTGAGGAGAGGCTGAGGGAATTGGGATTGTTTAGTCTGCAGAAGGGAAGAATGAGGGGGGATTTGATAGCTGCTTTCAACTACCTGAAAGGGGGTTCCAAAGAGGATGGATCTAGACTGTTCTCAGTGGTAGCAGATGACAGAACAAGGAGTAATGGTCTCAAGTTGCAGTGCGGGAGGTTTAGGTTGGATATTAGGAAAAACATTTTCACTAGGAGGGTGGTGAAACACTAGAATGCGTTACCTAGGGAGGTGGTGGAATCTGCTTCCTTAGAAAGGCCTTTTAAGGTCAGGCTTGACAAAGCCCTGGCTGGGATGATTTAGTTGGGGATTGGTCCTGCTTTGAGCAGGGGGTTGGACTAGATACCTCCTGAGGTCCCTTCCAACCTTGATATTCTATGATACCTGTCATGACCTACTCAGGGACCATGGCATCGCTGTGGGGAAGCTTGCAGCACCAGAATCCCCCCCAACCCCCACCCTGGAGCTCGTAGAGATGCTGAAATTACAAGGCTAATTTTCTCCCTTCCCTCCTTTACTCCTCCTCCCCCCAGGTCACAGAAGAGACGGCCAGGGCCCTGGAGACCCTGGGTTACACCTGCTACCTCCGTGGGGTTATCAAGGTCAAGGGCAAAGGCCAGCTACGGACCTACTACGTTTGCACCGACCTGTCCCGCTCTGGCCTGCAGGCCCCCATGCTCAGCTGAGAGCTTCCCCCCCCCAACCCCCCGCACAAATGGACACAGCACCGCCTACAGAGGGCTGGTTTCCGTCCGTCCCATTGTAGTACTTCCTCCTCACCACTGGGGGGAGCTGGCACAGGAGACTGATGGCTTTGCATTCATCCCACTCATGTCATGACTTGATGCCTGGACTCAGTCTTTCACAATGAGACAAGTGAAGGGCTGCGGGAGACTTTGGGGGGCAGCTCACAGGGCGATGAACCCCCCCCAAAGGAGGCATGGAAGGGGGGCTGTTTTGAGGTGGATGGGGTTCAGAAGGGAATGACACCCCTAAAGAGCTGGGTGAGATAACATGGGCGTACAGGGAGAGTTCAGAATAACATGATCCCCCTCAGTGAGGGGCTGGGGGAGCCAGATGAGGAGAGTCCCCCCTCTCCCCCTTTTAATTCCTCTTCCTTGAAGCCGGCCCACCCCCACCCCCAGGCCCCAAATGTGCTGTGGTCTCAGCCTCATCTGTGTATGTGCATCCTGTTACCCAAGATCAGTGGCAGGAAACCGCAGCTTCCGGAGAGACCAGAACTGGCTTCCCTGGGAAGATCATCCTTCCCCAGAGTGTGCCAGAGCCTGCAGGGCGGGGCAGGTTTAAGGGGGGATTGTGTGTGCAGGGTGGGGGGGGGTGTGCATGCACATGCACACACATGAGTGTGTAGGGGGAATTTCCTATAGCTTTAATATAGGCAGGGCCATTAGTCAGCCTGATTGCCTGGCAGCTCCCCGTATAAGACCCTGTTTTCTGATAATCTTCCTGAACTCGGGCTGAAATTTCCCACACTGGGCTGATTTTTTTTTTTTTTCTGGAAAGTTTCAGCCGAATAAGTTCAGCCGTTTCGGAGAGCGAGGCTAGTGAAAAATCCACTGGTTTGCCCATGTGAACTTCTGGCGAGCTTTTCTTTCAGCTGCCCTAGTGCCCCCTTGCTTCGGAGCAGGAACTTGGAAATATGGCAGCTAAGAGCCTCTACTGATTCGGTCTGTACCTGAGACTCAGCAGACTTCCCAGCAGTTGCAGCTCGGGGCCAAGATGATGCTGAGGACAAGCACTGGGAGCAGGGTTCCTGTCTCACTTCCGCTCTCAATGCGCCCCTGCTGGGCCCAGGAGACAGAAGCTGCCCGATTTCAGTGAAGAGGGGAGAAATTGGGTGAGGGGAGTTTAGGCAAGGGGAATGAGGAGCCTGGGAGGGGAGGGGAGGGGGCAGAGCTTGGAGGCGGGCAGAGTTGGCACTAGGAGCTTAGAAAGGGGACTGAGACTGGCTGGGCAAGGAGACTGGGACCAAGAGGGGAGACTGGGACTGGCTGGGCAGCGAGACTGGAAGCTAAGAAGAGACAGTGGGACTGGGAGCTGCTGGGATGGGGGATTTTTAGGTCAGAAGTGGGCAATAGATCATTTAGGCTGACCTCAGAGGACACTGGGGCTGTCTGGACAACGAGACTAGGGCTGTCTGGGTGGGGAGCCTGGGACTGGCTGGACAAGGAGACCAGGACTGGAAGCCAGGGAGAGAAATGGAAAGTGGGAGATAGGGGTAAGGGGGCTGGGAGCCAGGAGGTGCTGGTATGGGGAGACTGTGTGCAGCCGAGGCACTGTTATGGGAGCAAACAGCTGTGCCACCAACGCTTGTTCCCCTCTAGTGCAGGCCCATATCGAGGATGACAACCTACTACTGCTACCGGTTATTCTGCCGATCTCTGTGCAGTGGATCCAATGATTCCAGCCCTGCTGATGAGCCATGTGGGTGTCAATATGATGCCACAGGAGGGGATTTCTGAGTGGGGTTTTTTTTTGTTTTGGTTTTATTTGTTTTTTTCCGTTTGCTTTTGTAAAAATCCAGGAAATCACCCACAAAAGCTACATTAAATGAATATTATTAAGGTTACAAGCATGCCCAAAGGAGGAAATGCCCAAATTCAGGGGCCCTGTGCAAAACTGACTTTGGTAATGGTCTTTTAACATAGTTTTTTGTGGATGGAATTATTATATTTAAGGTCATGTAGGAATGCACAGCATTACTGATTTGTAAACGGTGTCTCTGTGGCTATCTGTCACTCGCCGCACACACATTAAGCAATTTTTTTCCCCCCGAGCAGGGGGTGGCAGGGACACACACACACACACTGCAGGTCTGATCCCCTGCCGCAGGGGGACACACACACATCACACAGCAGGGGGCAGCAGCAGGGCCTAATGAGTCGAATGGCTAACGAGAAAGGAACCAATCAGAATGCTACCGCAGGTGTGAAGGATGCACAGCTTCCCAGGGCCAGCAGGCTACAAGGAAACTTTCCTTTAATTAAGCGAATTAACACAGAGGGTGAATTCACACGCTGAGGGGCTGGGTTGGAGCCAGGGCAACCCTGGCAGGGATAGGCCATGTGTCCCATTCCCCACCCGCTAAGCCAGCCGGTCATCCCCCCGCCAAGTAGGGGCTGGATTTGAGCTGGCGCCCCCTAGGAGGGATGAATCGTATACTTACTACCCTGGTTTTAAGCAGGTGCCAGAGCTTAAAATAGCTGCTTCTAGTTGTGTCACTATGGAACGATGGCTTGCAGTACCCTAGCTGGCCACTGGGAGCAGCCAACCACACGTCTCAGCTCAGATGGGAGATAGGAAAGCTCCCTGGTGAAATCCCGTATTCCCTTTTTATCTGGCTGTGAAAATAGACTTAGGGGAAGGATGGTTTTGTGGTTCAGGCCCCTGGACTGGGTCACCAGACACCTGCATTCTATTCCTTGTTCTTCCACAGACTCCCTATATTGCCTTTGACAAGTCGCTGCACCTCCCACATGCCTCAGTTTCCCCATTTGCAAAATAGGGATAATAATCCTGTCTTTGCCCATTTAGACTGCAAGTTCCTAGAAGCAGGGGCTGTCTCACCATGGGTTTGTGCAGTGCCTGGCACAATGGGGGCCCTGCTCTTGGATGGGGCCAGTGCAGCCTCAAGTGCCTCTTGTAGCTTCCTGAAGACATGGACTCACCCAGCCTCAGCCTCTCAACATTCTCTCCCTCTCACCCTCACCCTGTTTCTCTCCATCTCTTCCCCTGCCACCTGCCTCTGTCCCTCAACCGTTCTCCTCTACCTCTCCAACTTTCATTTCCCCGCCACTTGAACAGACGGGGTGCTTCCTCTCCACAGAACAATGGCAGTGCCTTCACTCCCTAAATCATATATCCCCATTTAGACTTGAGTCCCTTTTTCATATTTACACAAAATCTATTTATTCTCCTGGTGTAGCTGGGCCAGTTCCTGTTGGTGTCAAGGTGGAGATGTTGGAGTCTGGGTTTGTTCCCGCAAAGTCACAGCTGGTGAAGAAGGGGAAAATGGGTGTTGCGGGAAGGTTGTTCAGACCAGGTCAACCCCCAAATAAGAAGCAAACGAACACACTCCCAGCAAATTCTTGATAGTTTCACCATCACTCCATGAAGGAGCCAGTTGGAAGATTTTTTCCATTCTTGTTCCACACGGACACAGGACTAGCCCAACGTGTTGATGGATGAGGTGGGATTGTTAGGAGTTCCCATCCCACATGCCCTAGTGCTAGTCCAGAGTGATGGTGGATGTGCTGGGATTAGTGGTGCTCCAGTCCCACATGTCCCCAGGTCTAGTCCAGGGTGTTGCTGGATGCAGTGGGATTGTCAGAGTGCCTGTCCCACATGGCCGAGGGCTACTCCAGGGGGTTGGTGGAGAGGGTGATGCTCTCTGGGTTCCCATCCTGCACCACCTCCAACTTGGCCTCCTCGCGCCGCTGGATGGTCCGCCCCGTCCCCTGCCGCGTGCTGGACATCTCTGAGGCCGTCCCCTCAAAGAGCTTGGCCATGAAGCCGATGCCGGCCGACTTAATCAAGGCACCGCCGGTGAAGGTATAGAGGATGGGGTTGACGCTGCTGCTGAAGAAAGCCAGAGCTGTCAGGGTGGGCCGGGCTAACTTCCCAGCCATGATGAGACCCTTGGAGTGGCTCAGGGCCCCAGCCACGTCTAGGATGTTCACCACATGGAAGGGTAGCCAGAAGAGGGCGAAGGCAGCCACAATCAGCACAATGAGCCGGCTGGTGCGGCGCTTCCTCCGGAAGCGGGTCTCCTGCAGCCTGCGCCCGATGACGAAGTAGCTCCAGATGATGGCAGCGAAGGGCAGCACAAAGCCGGTCAGGGTCTCAAAAAGGTTGTGGAAGACAAGGTGGCCAGTGGTGGGATGGGACAGGTCACAGAGAAGGTGCCTGCCACTGTGCACCAGCTTGCGGTAGAAAATGACAGGCATGGCAAGGAGGAAAGAGACAATCCAGATGGCCAGGACCAAGGACCTGACCACCATGGCAGTCCGGATCTTCTGGGAGATGAAGGGCTTAGTGACAGCTAAGCAGCGGTCCAGACTCATGAGGGTGATGAGGAAGATGCTGGCGTACATGCTGACGCCGCAGACATAGTGGCACAGCTGGCAGACCACAGGGCCGAACTCCCACTTTCCGGCGCTCAGGAGCCGAAGGAAGAAAGGGGAAGTGAGCAGCACGGCGCAGTCAGCCAAGGCCAGGTGGAGGATGAGGAGGCAGGTGACCGTGCGCTTCTGGACACGCCAGAGGGCACTCCACACCACGAAGACGTTGCCCGGGAAGCCCAGGATGAAGGCCAAGGAGAGCACGGTCAGCCCCAGCTTGGCGCCGGGCAACTGGGGCAGCGCACCTGGCTGGGCAGTGGTGTTGAAGGTGACGTTGGTCATCGGGGCGAGAGAAGGGTCTGGAGGATAGGAAGGTTAGAGAGAACTACAATAAGGACTCTATACTGTGTCTCCTGCCTCAGTTTCCATAATCCAAAATACAGCCCTCCATCCCCCTCCACCGCTCCACCCATCCCCATACGCACTCCTCCATCCCCCTTCATGCACCCCTCCATCCCCCCATACGCACCCCTCCATTCACCTATACACCCCATCATCCCCCCACATGCACACATCCATCCCCCCCACTCCTCTGTCTATCCATCCCCATTCACAATCTTCCATGCCCCTCCATTTCCCCACACACCTGTCTATCCATTGCCATACACACCTCTCCATCCCCCATGCTGCTGTATCCAGCCCCATAAGCACCCCTGCCTATCCATCCCCATATGCACCCCCTCCAGCCCCCACATACACCACTCCATCCCCCATACTCCTCTGTCTATCCATCTCCATACGTACCTCTCTATACCCCCATACACACCCCTCCATCCCTCCACATGCCTCGTTCTATCCATCCCTCCCACACCCATCCATCTCCCTACTTCCCTCTGTCTATCCATCCCTATGCACATCCATCCACGCCACCATCTACTCCATACATATCCATCCCCACATAACCCCCGTCTATCTTCACATCCAGTCCTCCATGCACCCCACCCTATTGTCTATCCATCGTCATGTACATCTCTTCACCTCCAGCCACATCCCTCCATCCACCCCCACTCGTCTATTTATCCCCATATACATCCACCCCCTCTATCTATCTATCTACCCCCCCCATCCCCATACGCCCCCTGATTCCATCCCCCCATTCATCCCCATACGCCCACCATCTAACTATCTACCTGCCTTCAGACCCCACTTTGCTCCGTGGCAGTGGCGGGGGTAGGGGAGGGGATGGATGGGTGGCTCTCAAGGCGGGAAGAGGTGTATGGTTTCCTGAGGACAATGTGGGTTGCTGATGGGGCAACTTCCTCCCTGCGCTTGCACCGTTCGGTGCTAATTCCACCCGTCATTTCACAGCAAAAGGGGGGTAGATTGTGGGAAGGGGGAGAGGGAGACACCTCCCAGTGAAAGAGCCGACCAGGGGACTGGAGGACAATGGGGAGGGCAGGAGTTTGGCAGCACCCCAGGATCCAGGGACCCGACTGCCCTCCACCCCCACTGACTTAGGTGATATGGTTCCCCCACATACACCCCCCAGCTCTGCGACCGACCTGCAGCCCCCTGCTGGCCCAGCCCAGCCCCCACCCCCCAGCTCTGCCAGTGCCGGCTCACACCCAAACCACAGCCCCCTGCTAGCCCAGCCCTGGGATCCCCCCAGCTCTGCCAGGGCCCCTCACTCCCAACGCACAGACTCCTGCTAGCCCAGCCTGGTCATCCCCACAGCTCAGCCTGAACTGAAGGCTTACAGTTAATCCTTAGGACCTTCTTGCCCTAGTCAGAGCTTCCTCCAGCCGCATCAGCAGTGGGGCATCTCTCAGAGCCACCCCAGTCCGTCTGGCTGCTCCGAGGTGGCTGAGTCAGCGGCTACGAGCATCTAGCGGAAGCTTCAGCAGCGTTGGGTAACCCACAGGCAGATCCGCCCCCCTGAGAGCTGGGTGCCTCGGGTGAGGTGACCTAAAAGCAAATGGGGAAAATGGGGTCACTTTTTTTTCAGGGTTGGGAGGGGATAGTTGCATGTCAAAGACAAAGCTCCCTACTGTCAGGACAGTGGGTCACCCTAGGTGGAGGGGAGAAGGGACCATGCTTCTTGGGACCCAGGCATCCGGCTCTGCTTCCTCTCCCTCCTGCCCCAGAGTGGAGCCCATTGGGAGGGAGGCGAAAGGGAAGCTGGAAACCTCTATCCCCCTTCCCCCCCACACCTCCCCGGAGCCCTGGACTGGATCGGTGGGTGAAGTGACACCCTCCCTGATGCTGGAGAACAGTTTCCCACATGATGATCACGCCTTGGGTTGAGTCACACAACCTGCAACAACTGTGGGGGGAGAGCCCCCTACTGAGCCCCCCCTCCCCACAGCACAGTGCCCCCTAGCACCGCAGAGGGCTCAGCACTGACTGTGGGGGCAGAGCACCCCCTACTGAGTCCCCGCTCCACAGCACAGTGCCCCCTAGCACCACACGGGGCTCAGCACTGACTGTGGGGGGAGAGCCCCCTACTGAGCCCCCCTCCCCGCTCTAACCACTAGATCCCACTCCCTGAGCCACAATTGACCCCAGGAGTCCTGGTTCCCAGCCCCCCCGCTCTAACCACTAGACCCCACTCCCTGAGCCACAACAGAACCCAGTAGTCCTGGTTCCCAGCCCTCCCTCCCCACTCTAACCACTAGACCCACTCCCTGAGTCACAATTGAACCCAGGAGTCCTGGTTCCCGGCCCTCCCTCCCCACTCTAACCACTAGACCCCTCTCCCTGAGCCACTGTAGAACCCAGGAGTCCTGGTTCCCGGCCCTCCCTCCCCACTCTAACCACTAGACCCTTCTCCCTGAGCCACAATAGAACCCAGGAGTCCTGGCTTCCAGCCCTCCGCACCCAACCACTAGACCCCACTCCTCTCCCAGAGGCAGGGATCAAATCCACCTTTAATTGACCCAACCCAACTAATAAGAGTCTGAAAGCTTTTCATGACTTCCTGAAGTTGAACAGGAACTCTGGGTGTCAGATGAATTTTCAACACCTATGAAGTGGTTTATTACAATTAGTTCTATGTAACATAAACATGGGCTCTTAACACACCAATGATCGATTTATTTATAGATCTACTGACCAAAGAATGAGTTTGATGGTATGTAACCCTCAACCTATCACCTCATGTGGGTGTTGTCTGAGCAAAGATCTTGTTGTCCTGCGGTTCAGAGACAAGATGGTATCGGTCCATGAATTCAAAGGATGATATTTTTAGTACTATCAGCACAAATCTGGGTCAGATCAGGCCCTCCTGTTGTGGCAGGTGTTGCAGAGATCCCCACAGAGATCAGGGCCCAGATTGTGCCTGGGGCTGCACATACCCTGACTGAGATCGGGGTGGGGTCCTCCCTTGTGTCCTGCGTTGCACAGACTCAGAATGACAGCCAACTCCTGCCTTATTTACAAACTAAATAGACAAGGGATGGGAGGAGAAACTGAGGCAGAGAGAGAGGAAGTTTATTGCCTAAGGACTCATAGCAGATCAGTGGCAGAGCCAGGAATGGAACCCAGGAGTCCTGATGCCCAGCCCTCAATGTTCTAACTTCAATGTCCACTCCCCTCCCAGAGCTAGGGATAGAACCCAGGAGTCCTGGCTCTCAGCTACCACTGCTCTAACCACTAGACACCACTCCCCTCCAAGAGCTAGGGATAGAACCCAGGAACATTGACTGGGTAGCGGTACCCATATAACAACCTTTGTATTACATCAGGTGAGTAGCTGGCCTGGCCCCCTGTATTCACGGCACCTACAGGTGGTAACCACATGAGTCCATGGGGCAAGGGACAGCGGCATGTGCCCTGGGCCATACCCGGCAGGGCCATGGGGCCAGTCTGGGAGCAGGGCAGTTCCTATGTCTTTCTAGTCTATGACCTGGACTCGCAATGTGCACATTTCACCACAAAGAGGCAGCAGTTTGCTCCCATTAATACAACATGGGAATGGGAGTCCAGCACAAAGACATTCCCCTTTAAATGCCCCTTAAAGGGGAAGTGACCCTGAAATTTGGACTCTGGCAGTGAGAAACGGTGTCCTTAAAGGGGACATCTCCCTGAGGATCAGAGTCTGGCAGTGAGAAATTCCACTCTTAAAGGGAAAGTCTCCATGCTGGATGGAGTCTGGCAGGGTTAAACTGTGCCTGCGAAGGGCATGTCCCATGACACAGGAGGGGCACAAGAACGTAAGGCAGCAGTGTTTGGCAGTAAGAAATTCCCCTTTAAGAGCAAATTAAAGGGGAAGCATCTATGAGGGCCAGAATCTGGCAGTGAGAAATGTTTGGCACAACTTCCCTTTAAAAGCAAATTAAAAGGGAAGTGTCCATGAAGATCAGTATCCAGTAGTGAGAAATGTCTGGCAGCAAGAAACTCTCCTTTAAGAGCAAATTAAAGGGGAGGTCCATGAGGACCTGCTCTTAAAGGGAAAGTGTCTATGAGAAACCATGTCCAGCAGAGAGAAACTTCACCCTTAAAGGGAAAGCACCCGCAAGGGTAGTGAACAAGTAGGACTGCATAAGAGCGGGCTAAGGGGCTGCAGCTTGGTGTGGATCCTGTCCAGGGGGTGTCAACTGCCCTATGGCCCCGTCCTGCTTGACCCCTTCCCCCCATGCCTGCAGCTGCCCTATCTCCATGCCTTCCCCTGCTACTGTGTCCTTGTCTAGGTCCCTCTGGGAGGGCGACTTCTTGTGCACCTCCCCGGAGGCCCCCTCGAAGAACTGAGCGATGAACTTGGCCCCTGAGGTCTTGATCAGGTCCCCGGCGGCGAAGACGTAGAGGACAGGATTAATGCTGCTGCTGAGGAAGGCCAGGGCAGTGGCCCCCGCCCGGCCAGCCTTCCACGCATGGCCCAGGCTCTCCGCCACCCTCCCTGAGGCCACATTGGAGGCAACCTGCAGCACGTTGACCACGTGGTAGGGCACCCAGAGGGCAGCAAAGCAGAGCACCAAGGCGGCTATGAGCTTCCCTGTCCGTGCTCCGTGGCGGTGCCACCGCCGCCCCCGCAGTCGCACCAAGATGGCGGAGTAGCAGCCCACAATGACTGCAAAGGGCACCACAAAGGCCACCACCGTCTCCATGGTGAAGTGGAAGACAGCCTGTCCCGGTGTGGCATGGCACGGCTCGCAGATCAGCCACCGCCCGGATGGGTCTGACAGCAGCTGCCGGTACACAAAGGCCGGGACAGCCAACAAGACAGCTGCTGCCCAGAGGGCGGCCAAGATCTTGACCACCAGGCGCTTCTTGCGGATGGCTTGGGAGAGGTAGGGCCGGCTGACGGCCAAGCACCGGTCCACGCTCATGAGTGTAATGATGAAGATGCTGGCGTACATGTTGACGCAACAAAGATAGTAGACGCCTTTGCAGATGGCAAGGCCGAAGAACCAGGTCTTGAAAGTGAGGAAGAGGATGAAGAAGGGCGTGAGCAGGAGGACGGCCCCGTCGGCCATGGCCAGGTTGAGGACCAGCAGGCAGGTGACTGAGCGGCAGCTGGGCTTCATCTTCCACAGGATGCTCCACACCACAAACAGGTTGCCCGGCAGCCCGATCAGAGCGGCCAGGAGGAGGAAAACGATTCCGGTCACGCTGGAGACCGAGGACGTCAGGAGGGTGACGTTGCTGGATGTGTGCAGGCAGCTGTTCATGGTGGCATCGGGCACGGGGCCAGGACAGATTTCCCTGTTGGAGAGGGAGGAGATGAGGTTAGAAGGGCTGAGATACAACAGAGATGGAGAGAGTGGCATCTAGTGATAGATAGATAGATAGATAGATAGATAGATTAGATTAGATAGAGAAGGATGTATGGGGATAGATAGCTAGATTAGATAGATAGAGGGTACGGGGATGGATGGATGACAAGAAAGAGATACAGGTGTTTATGGGGATAGACCGATGGATAGATGGAAGAACACAGGAGGTTCGTATGGGGAGATAGATTAGAAACAGAAAGTGTATTAGAAAGAAAGAAAGAGAAAAGAAGAAAGAAAGAAAGAAAGAAGAAAAGGAAGAAAGAAAGAAGAAGAAAGAAAAAAAGAAAAGAAAGAAAGAAGAAGAAAGAAGAAGAAACCCACAGCTCTGTCAGTACCCCTTAATCCTGACATGCAGACCCCTTCTATCCCAGCCCTGTGCTCCCCCCGAACTCTGCCATTGCCCTCACTCCCAGCCCACAGCCCCCTGCTAGCCCAGCTCTGCTCCCCGCCCTGCCAATGCCCCTCACTCCCGACCCACAGCCCCTGCTAACCCAGCTGCCGGTGCCCCTCACTCCCGACCGAACGTACCCCACTGAGAGGCCTCCAATCCAGGCGGGCGTGTCCTGTCCTCTCCTAGCCCAGTCCCTCCATGGCCGGGTGGGGGCTGGCTGGAAGCTCGGCACGTCTGGACTGTAGTCGCTGAGTAATGGGGCCCCAGAGCACAGGGCTGGGCAGAGGAGCAGCCAGGCGGGTTGGCAGGATCCCCCCAGCCACTCCCGTAGGCTCCCAGGGAGGGAAGGGTTGGGTGGGGACACACCTCGGAGCACCCAGGGCTGGAAGAAGCGGCTTCTGGAGACTCTGTCATTTCTCCCATCCCCGCCCCACTCCCGACACCCACCGGGAAAAGATGACAGCGCAGGATGGGTGCTGGGGGCTGATAAGGTCCCCAGAGCCCTGTGTGAGAGAAAACCTGGAGGGCTCTGAGAGCTTCCACACGCCTCTGCCCCTCACTCCCGACCCGCAGCCCCTGCTAGCCCAGCCCTGCACCCCCACAGCCCTGCCGGTGCCCCTCACTCCCGACCCGCAGCCCCTGCTAGCCCAGCCCTGCCCCGCCCCCAGCTCATGGGAAATGATCCCATTAAAGTGGTTTCTCTCAGAGATCCCAGGCCTCTCTGCCAACATGGTATTTCAAAAATAAGAGATTGTTTTCCTAGTCCCCCACCCCACCCCTCCTCCTGATATTAATATTATTATTATTCATTATTATTAATACTAATGAGCAGGACTCACCTACATTCACCAGGGGTGTTTCCTGCTGCTGTTTGGAGCACTCGGCAACCCCTGATTGTGTTGCACAGAGATGAAAACAGAAGGGAGGCGTCTTGTAATAAGGCCACCCTGTAACATTTGCATCTGTAACTATTCAGCTGAGACTCCTTCTTTCGGGAACCGAGAAGCGCTAGCTAACATGCTCCAGCGGGGCCGGCGGGAGATTCCCTGGCCTGCCCGTAGAATGTAGGGCCCACCAATGTTTCAGAATGAGACTCCACACCTGGCTATTCCACCTACGCACGCCTCCATCCTCAGCCCGGGTTGGGTGCTTCAGGGAATGTCTGTTCCTTTGTCAACTCCCCTGCCAGGCGTGCTGAGACTGGAGCTGAAAGAAAACCCCGGCTTCCTGCTGGCCTGATCTAATCCTTAAAATCTTCACCACGCCCTGAGCTGGGGAGAGAACCCAGGAGTCCTGGCTCCCAGCCCCCCTTGCTGTAACTCACTAGACCCACTCCCCTCCCAGAACCGGCAGTAGAACGCAGGTGTCCTGGACCCCAGCTCTAACCCACTTCGCCCCTTTTCCTCCCCTCCCAGAGCTGGGGATAAAACCCAGGAGTCCTGGCTTCCTGTTTTGTTATGCGATTGCAGTGCTGAGGCTGGAAAAGAGGCCCCCAGGGTGCTGAGTCACCTGCCTGCTCCCTGCACCATGGCATCCCCAGGTGCCGATGCTAATTTCGAGGGGAAAGCGCTCCCTACTGAGCCTCCCACCCGACTCCCAGCAGCACAGCACCCCCTAGTTCTGTCCCAGGGCCAGCACTGACGGCAAGCACTGACTCGTCTCTGCCACTTCCCATAGCATTCACTGACTTCCCTCACCCTGGTTTGCTTGGGTAGGTTGAGGACAACTCGGCCCCGCATGTAGGGCTGGGAAGGACCTTGAGAGATCACCAAGGTCAGCCCCTGCATTGAAGTGTGGGATGCCTCAGAATCAGATTGGAATCCAGGAGTCCTGGGTCTCAGCCCCTCTGCTCTAACCACTAGTCCCTACTCCCCTCCCAGAGCTAGAAGAAAACCGTGGCCTGCAGAGTTTTAGCGATAGAGAGAGGGAGAATGGGTGTTTTCCCTGCTGCCCCCTGCTGGACAGGACGAGCCCTGCTCTGTGTGTGTGTGTGTGTGTGTCCGTGCCTCCTGCTGCTGTAGTGACCACATGACAGTGAGTGTCTAGCTGGGTTCTAACGTGGCCATGACCCGTCTGGACTTCCTTTTGCCCAATCGCCACAGCCTCCCTGCTTAGTCATTGCCCTCCCCCTCCCTGCTGCTAGAATCCATCCCAAATAACATCCCCGGCCTGCACTCCCCCCAACAGCACCCAACTAACCTGCCGTCAGGGTCCCATCCTGATCCACTGCTCAGCCTGAGCTCTCCACTCCACCCTCCTCGCTCGTCACCAGGATCCCATCCTGATCACCCCCATCCATGGCACTCCTGGTCTCATCAAGAGTTGCTGCTGGGCTAAGAGTGGGGCCCAAACACCTGGGTTCTCTGCCCCTTATCCCCAATGTCTGTCCTGGGGGGGGGGGGTGAACACACCATCTCACAGCTAGGAAGGTCAGAGAGGCTGGGGGCTGGCAGGGGGGCTGCAATAGAGACATTGAGACATAGAGACATATTTTTCTGGAACATCATCTGATGGTACCCAAGTGTATAACACAGGGAGCTGCTCCCCCAGAGTATAATCTGATAATACTCAAGGACAGCACGTTGCATAGAGATGTATCCCTGGAGCAGCTTCACCTCAGGATCTCATAGTGCTACTGAAGACGATAGTACTGTAGTATGGAAATAGTATTAAATGCAGAAAGATACTTCCCTGGAGTATCATCTGGTAATACCTCGTTATAGTACAGTACTACTGAAGAAACCTGTGCTAAGATCCAGGAATACTATTGAATGCACTCAGATACCTCCCTGGAGCAACACCGACTCCGTAGTGTAATATTTGCAGTGGTGTTGCAGCTGTGTTGGTCCCAGAATAGTAGAGCGACAAGGCAGGTGAGGCAATATCTCATATTGGACCAACTTCTGCTGGTGGATGAGACAAGCTTTCAAGCTTGCATGGAGCTGGAGTAGAGATGGTCCAATAAAAGATATTACCTCACCTACCTTGACACTAATAAGAACATAAGAACAGCCATATTGGGTCAGACCAAAGGTCCATCTAGCCCAGTGTCCTGTCTTCCGATGGTGGCCAATGCCAGATCCCCCAGAGGGAATGAACAGAACAAGGAATCATCACGTGATCCATCCCGTCGCCCATTCCCAGCTTCTGGCAAACAGAGGCTAGCAACACCATCTCTGCCCATCCTAGCTGATAGCCATTGATGGGCTTATCCTCCATCCAGGCTGCTTTTGAAGACATCAAGAGATGGAGAATCTATCACTTCCCCTAGGAGTTTGTCCCACTGGTTAATCACCCTCCCAGTTAGAAATCTGTGCCTTATTTCTAATTTGAATGTGTCCAGATTCAACTTCCAGCTATTAGTGCTCATGTTGCCTTTCTCCACTTGATTAACGAGGACTTCGGTAGCCAGTATTTTCTCTTATACATCATAATCAGCTCACCTCTTTGTTTGGATGGGCCCACTTGACCATCCGTCTCCCTCCGTAGAACTGCCCTAGCCTCATCGCCATTGTTCAGTCCTCCACTCTTTGTGTCCTCTGTACATTTTGTCAACAGTGATTTCATAGTGACTTCCAGACCATTGTTGACACCGTTGAGTGGCGTCAGGGGACTTCACTGGAAACACCTCCTTTCACTGATGATGATTCCCCAGTGAGAACTATGTGACAACAATCTATCAATCAGCTATTCCTTAGTCCACTACCATGCGCTCCATTGGTGTGATAAGCTGTACTAGGTCAAATGCCTCACCAAAGCCTGTGTCTGTTACATCTACGCAGTGACCTTTACCAACCACACTTGTGATCTCACCAAAGTTCTCATCAATGATTTAAATCAGGTTTGTTTGACAAGAGCTACTTTCCATAACACCATGTTGACTGAGTTCTTGTGTGCTTGATGGGGGAATGACCCACCCACCTATCTCCACCCTTTAGTTCCTCTTTCATTCTTTGCTTCTAGATGGGCAACCTCCAAGTTGTATGAGGTCTTTAAGATGTAGGATGTAGAAGGCGGTGGCAGAACCTCATCTGGAAGGCCGAGTCCAGCTTTGGCTGGAGAAAGAGGAATTCCAGCTGGAGCAGGTGCAGAGAATGGCTCCTGGGATGATCCCGGGACTGGAGAGCCAGCCTCATGAGAGGAGAATTAAAGGGAGCCTAACGTGAAAGCCAAGAGGTGGTGTTATTTCTTTCTATGAATAGAGCTGCGGCGAATCACCAGGGAGGCCGAAGAGCTAGTGAAGGTAGTGGACAATGAAGGCTTGTGACCACCAGAGGAGGGAGGTTCTGGGACAGCCTCCAATAGCAGCACTGAGGGGGCAAATGACCTAGCCAATGTGAAGACGGCACTTGATAGGTTTATGAATGGAATTCTGAGATGGGGCTGCATCCAACAGCAAGGAGGTGGACTCCACGACCCAGGTAACCCTTTCCAGTTCTACGACCCTAAGCAAGACACCTCCTTAAGGAGATGGGGAGGACACCTTAGACCCCTCCCAGGAGATCTGATTTCCAGGTCACCAAATCAAGGCCTTTAAAATCTAGACCATTTAACTCAAGATGGGATATTTTCTTAGCTCTATCAGGGACCGATTCAGATTTGATCCAGTGTCTCAGCTGTCGGCAGCTTGTCCCGACAGACTGAGGGAATGCCTCGGGGGGGTTCATCTGTACCCCAGCTGTAGTCCCCAAAGTTCACTGCTTCACCCACCAGTGGCTTTTGTTTTTTCCCTCCATCCTGTGTCATCCACGGATTTGCTCAGACCGCCAATTGGCATTCAGTGTGAACGATACAAGACTCCGTGTATGAATGATCAGCCAGAGTGAGATAAGCATCTCCTTCTTCCCTGCTGCCATGGGTATGTGACTCAGAGAACATAATTTTCAGCAGAGCTACATGACTCTCTTCATATTTTCCATACACATGTGTTGCAAAGATTACAATGACCAGCACGACACAGGCATTCACTAGATACCTCATGTGAGCTTCTTTGGTGAACCCATGGGATCCCTCTATCAGCTGGTATCACGAGGTCTTTGGGTCCCAGCATGGGCACCATGGGGGGAAGGTTTCATCAGCTCTGATTGAAAACAGGACGGAGGAAATGAGTGAAACAGCTATGCCAACAAGCAGAGAGGAAGCCATAGATAACATCAGTGCACTGGCAGCAAGATGGTGCCGATACCACTAGAATGATGAGCTAGTCGTGCTGAACAAGGGGTTTGCAGCATAATAAGAACAGCGTTTACCCTTCTCCAGACCTTGCCGTTATGGGAGGGTGGCCGAGACTTTTGCTCATGTGAAATGACACCACCACAAGCCGGCAGAGGGGAAACCAAGGCATAGCCATGGCCAGTGACCTGCCCAGCGAGGGAACTAGAAGCCAGGAGTCCTAACTTCCACCCTCCCCTGCTCTAACCCATTAGTCCCCACTTCCCTCCCAGATCTGGGGATGGAATCCAGGCCCCCAGCTCTAACCCCCTAGTCCCCACTCTGCTGCCAGCATAGGTGCCGACTCCATGGGTGCTCTGGGGCTGGAGCACTCATGGGGGAAAAATGGTGGGTGCTCAGCACCCACCGTCAGCCCCCTTATCAGCTCCCCCCCCACCTCCCCAAGCTCCTCCCAGGGGTCCCACTCCTCCTTCTGCACCCCAGCCCTCTTGCTTTTCACCATGAGCTCTGCCCAGCCAATCCAGACGATACAGACCCCCACGGCAGAGAAGTGACCCAGATGCCCCCTCTCTGCAGTGACAGGGCTAGGTGGCTGTTTTCTGCTCCACTGGGTAGCTTAGCAATTCGTGGAAACCGCCGGCCTGAGTCCCACTCAACAGGGGAAGGAGTTGCAGTTTGTGGTCCAAAGGAGAATTACCATTCGGTGTCAGCAGTGCAGAGCCAATGACACACACCATCTGGGGGACAAAATAACCACAGTGAAAGAAACAAGGGTCAGAGGCCAGAAGGGGCTAAAAAAAAAGGTTTAATTAAAAGCTGGAGATGGGGGAATTTACAGGGATTCATATGCTGTGAATATATAGAGAGAAGGAAGATCTGAGGAGATATGAGAATATAAACTTTCTTTCTTTCTTTCTTTCTTTCTTTCTTTCTTTTTCTTAGTTACATTTTTTCCTCTTTCTTTCCAGTCACCTTCTTTCTTCAAAACACACCCATCTGGTTTCTCCACATTTGTAGCAGAGAACGTGACACACAGTAATATCTTGAAAAGAAAAGGAGTACTTGTGGCACCTTAGAGACTAACAAATTTATTAGAGCATAAGCTTTCGTGATGCATCCAATGAAGTGAGCTGTAGCTCACGAAAGCTTATGCTCTAATAAATTTGTTAGTCTCTAAGGTGCCACAAGTACTCCTTTTCTTTTTGCGAATACAGACTAACACGGCTGCTACTCTGAAACCAGTAATATCTTGGTTTGCCTGTAATATCTGAGGAGCAAAACATTCTCCCCTGGAGCCAGTTGAGCTGCAGAATTGGCCAGCCATCCGCGGGCAGGGGAGGAATATTCGCAGTCAGTAGTTGAGCCTTCACACCTCTTCCTGGTACTCATTATTCCCACGGGACATGGGGCTGGAGATGTGGTTTGCCTTGGCGGTCGCAGAATGACCAGACTGACGAATGACCAATTGAACAGGGACTGAGTAATAATCTGATTGAAATGGGTCTGAGACACCTGTGTGCTCCTCCTTGGAACCTGAGAATGAGAAAAGCACATGAGAAAACTCAAAGAAAGAAAGAAAGAAAGAAAGAAGAAAGAAAGAAAGAAGAAAGAAAAAGCTTGGGGCACGTTTTGAGGGGTATCTTTTTGGAGCAAGCAAAGTGAAGAAGCCAGTAGGGGTGAATGTGGGGTCTCAGTAGGGGGCGCTGTGCTGTAGGCGCAGGGAAGGGGCTCAGTAGCGGGCACTCTGCCCTCACAATTAGTGCTGACTCCAATGCCAGTGTGTAGCACTAGAGGCACAGTGCTACTGGGAGCAGGGCAGGGGGTTCGGTAGGGGGCACTGTGCTGCAGGGAGCAGGGAAGGGTCTCCGTGTGGTGCTCTCCCCTCGCATCATGCTATCACCAACGCCCCTGTGTAGCACTAGGGGTGCAGTGCTGCAGCTGGAGGGATGCGAGACCCTTCAGGGGTGCTGGTCCCTCAGTGATCATGCTGGAGCTGTGGCTGAGATGTGGAGCTGCTGTAGCTTCCCTAAGAGTCTGCATTCACATGCCTTTCTGGCCTGCAGTGCTTTATCATCTATGTCCAGCTGCTAAACAGCTGCCGTGACCCACCCCAGAGACAGCTGCATCTGGATGAGCGATCCCTCTGTGGCATTACACTGCAGCTGCCCACCGGCTGCCACGCCCCATCCCAGAAGCAGCTGCCTTTCAACCCTGGGGACTCCTAGGCAGTGTTACTGGGTGGCGCTTACGCAGCATTTCAGCAGGTGGAGCCAAGGGTCAGAAGAGAGATATAATGGTGTGGCTGGTGGAGAGATACTAGGCTCAGTGCTGTCTACTGCAGCAGCTGCTTTGCCAGGTGAGACTCAGGAGGAGAAATTTCAGGGTTCATTTGTTTAAGCTTCTCCAAGCTCCTGTGAAAGCAGGGACGGGGGAGAGAAATGTGCGATTACCTTTGCTCTTCATGCAGAGGTGGGAGATGAGGAAGATGAGGCCATTAATGGTGAAGAAGGACCCTCCCACAGCCAGTTCCCGGACCCAGAAATGTCTGCGCGCTGCAAAAAGGAGGAAATTGCAAAGAAATAATACACTGGCATGAGTGTGTCCCCCTGCTGCCAGTGTGTGTGCATGCTCTGTGTGCATCCCTGGAGGGGATGTGCACAATGTCTGTGATTGTGTCCTTGCTGCCCCCTGCTGGAGGGGATGAGCCCTACTCAGTGTGTGTGTGTGTGTGTGTACGTTCATGACTTCTGTTCCCTTCAGGAAGCATTATGTATATCTTAGACTGGTGAATCTGGGGCAACTTCACCTGTCATGGAAACATTCACAGCCAAGCTCCTTAGGGACAGAATCCACCTCCCACTCATGTTCTCCTTGTACGCACAGGTGAATTCCCCAGCCCTGTTGGGACCAGCTCGCGGGATGCTGAACATCATAGAGCTGGTCCTGGTCTCTGTTGTGCTGACCACACCCCACGTCCCTGGGATGAGTTCAACTCCATCCTTATAGAAGTGAAACCTCCGCTCACCAGCATTGCCTGGGGCAGTGCAGGTGATGAGCAGGGGGAGCCCTTAGCTCACCGCTCTGGATGGAGGATCCATACTCAGCTTCGGCCAGGGAGGGAAGTCTGAGGTTAGGAGAGGCAACAAGAATGAATCGGGGATGGGGGGGGGTGTTGACATGGGGGGGAAGCAGAGATGTTGCCCAAATCTCAACACTGGTAAGATTCAAACTGATACCTCGTGCCTCCCTACATGAAGACCTTTGTGTAGCTGCAAGTGAGAGCCTAGGGTTTATTCCTTCCTCCAGATTCTACAAGGTGAGTGTTGTTAGCCATTAGTTTGTCATGCTGGAGAACAGGTTCTGGGAACTTAAATATCATAGACATATAGGACTGGATGGGACCTCGAGAGGACATCTTGTACAGTCCCCTGCACTTATGGCAGGATGAAGTATTATCTAGACCATCCCTGACAGCAGTTTGTCTAACCTGCTCTTAAAAATCTCCAGTGATGGAGATTCCACAGTCTCCATAGTCAATTTATTCCAGTACTTAACCACCCTGACAGTTAGGAATTTTTTCCTAATGTCCAACCTAAACTGCTCTTGCTGCAATTGAAGCCCATTGCTTCTTGTCCTGTCCTCGGAGGTTAAGAAGAACAAGTCTTCTCCCTCCTCCTTGTAACAACCATTTATTCTCTTTATGTATCAGGTTGTCCTGAGTGTGGGGCACATGCTGGATCTCCATGCTATTGACAGACAAGCAGTCATGTTGGGTGCCATGTTGTTGGCTGTTGAGTAGGCATGTTGGATGCCAAGTTGTTGGCCGTTAGGTAGGCATGATGAATTGCTATATTGCTGGCTGTTGGAGAGTCATGATGAGTCTCATGTTGCTGGCCGTTGGGCAGCCATGTTGAGCGGCCATGTGGGGCAGCCATGTTGTCAGCTTTTTGTCAGCCATGTTCAGTGATCCTGTTGTTAGTTGTTGACTGAGTCTGTTGGATCACCATAGTGTGTGGCCATGTTGTTTGTAGTTGGATAGCCATATTGGGTTGCCATTTTGTTGATAGTTTGGCAGCCATTTTGGTTACCCTTATATGGGAAGTGAAGGGCATGTTTGGTGAGTATTGTTGGCAGCCTGATTTCCGTAATTTGGCACAGTATTTGTACAATGGCTGAGGGTGTTGCTACCTTTTGGGTAAGTATGCTAATAAGTCACGTTTCTGGAAGCCTGGAGATTGTGTTGTCAATTGGTCAGACATGTTTCATATTTTTGGCAGTCATGGTGGAGGGTGGCCCTGTAGTCAGTAGTTCGGAAGCCATATTTCTGAAAGTTGAGATGTTTGATATCAGTTTTGCAGCTGTGTAGGTTGTTGTCAGCAATTGGGTAGCAATTATTATTTATTTGTATTATCATAGTGCCTAGGAGCTCTTGTCCAAGCCCAGAATTCCAGTGTGGTAGGCGACCAATATTGGATGGTCATGTTGTCAGTAGTAGGGAAACCATGTTGGAGGGCCATACAGTTGGTAGCTGGGCAGCCATGTTCGGTGTCCATGTTGTTGGCAGTTGGTCACCCATACTGTGTAGCTGTATTCATTGAAGGATTAGCCATGTTGGGCAGCCACAGCTGGGAAGTGAATGGCATGCTGGGGGACTGTGTCATTGGTTGGTTCCCTGCTATACTTTTGTCCGCTTATGTCTTTATGCATCTTGGAAGTGTTCACCTCTAACCCAAAGAAATGTAAGAGACTGTGCAGAGCTCACCTTTCACTCTAATGAGGACAGTGTCACTGCTGCTGGACCTGTTCCAAGAACGGCCTTGGTCTATCCAGTATCTGCAATGGTACGACCCCCCATCCTCAGGCCCTGTGAGGCTCATTTGAAGGTATGGCTTCTCCTGGATGAAGCTAGGACTGGATGGCCTTTCCAATATCACTGTAGTACTGGAATCCTCCAACTCTATCCACCAAAGGAGGAGCAGAGCACTTGATCTTAACAGTGTCTCCAGGAAGGTACTCCTGCTTCTGGGGGTGCAGGGACAGGGATGGGGCCTCAGGGACACCTGAGAAAGAAAGCTTCCATTGGCATTAGTTGGGAAGGAAGGCAGAAGCAGCAGCCAAGAAAGAAGCCACAGATGTCCCACATCCAACCTCAGACACAGGCTACTGCCAGGCCAGGCCAGAGTTAGGACCTGCCTCCTGGAGCATACAGGCACAGAACTGGGGCGGGGGCAGAGAAGAGGGGGATGAGGGTGGGGCAGGAGGAGAATGTTCTGCAATGATGAGGTTTGTTCCTAAACTAACCTTTCAAGACCTCAGGGGACAATGCCCCCAAAAAAGCACACTGCCACCTGCTGATGTACCCCCCTCCCCACTAGGGGGCAGCAGGGTACGCATCCAGCTCTGGACTCCCTGGCTGAGACCCCACTAACTTGTCTCGATCCTATGTCTCACCTCGGCCATTCTGGGGGTGCTGGCATTGGTGCTGGCTGGACAAAGCGGGAGCTTGGTGTGTCCAGGGGGGGGCTAACGGGTTCCCCACAAACCCACCCCCATGGGATTCCCACAGCATAAGCATAGGCGAATTCTCCTCGAGAGACAACCCCACCCCAAAATGAGTCATCTGAGTGAGCACAAGTGTCGTCATTACCTGCAGGGAACAGGCCTGGGAAGAATCTTGAGAGTGGCTGAAAGATAGAAGAGAAGAGAGGATGAGTCAGATCTGGGGAGGGAGAAGTGTGATGGGAGTCAGGAATGCTAGGAAAAGGCAGGGGGTAGAGAGAGAATGGGGATGGGATATGTGATGGGTTCCCCCACGGGGGGCCACTTGGAACTGGGGTACCACTGATCCCACCTGACCCACCAGGATGGGTTGCTTTACACGGTACTGCTGAGGCAAGCCAGCCAAGCCTTCCCTCAAGCTTCATATTGCATTTTACCAGCACACATACAAGTAGGGACACACCCAGCTGCAGCTATACACACACATGCTGAGATCACCTCTGCATGGGACGGCTCAGCTAAGGAATTGCCCAGTATTCAAGTGCACGCACCCCTCTAGAGGGTAAGCCCAACATTGTACAGTCTTGCGCTGCCCAGAGAACACTACAGCGTAAGCTCATGAAAATCACCCCCTCCCTCAATGTGGCGAGGGATAAGCACAGCTTTCTGCCCCAGGTTAAAGTCTCCACACACACACTGGTTTTAGACAAACAAAACAAGTTTATTATCTACAAAGATAGATTTTAAATGATTATAAGGGATAGCAAACAGATCAAGTAGGTTTCAGAGTAGCAGCCGTGTTAGTCTGTATCCGCAAAAGAAAAGGAGGACTTGTGGCACCTTAGAGACTAACAATTTATTTGAGCATAAGCTTTCGTGAGCTACAGCTCACTTCATCAGATCCATGTAGTGGAAAATACAGACCTAAAAGTGGCAATTCTTCAACAAAAAACTTCAAAAACAGACTTCAATGAGAGACTGCTGAATTAGAATTAATTTGCAAACTGGATACATTAACTTAGGCTTGAATAAAGACTGAGAGTGGATGTCATTACACAAAGTAAAACTATTTCCCCATATTTATTCCCTCCTGCCCACTGTTCCTCACACATTCTTGTCAACTGCTGGGAATGGCCCGCCTTGATTATCACTACAAAAGGTTCCCCCCCCCCCGCCCCCGCTTTCCTGCTGGTAATAGCTCACCTTACCTGATCACTCTTGTAACAGTGTGTATGGTAACACCCATTGTTTCATGTTCTCTGTGTGTATAAAATCTCCCCACTGTATTTTCCACTACATGCATCCGATGAAGTGAGCTGTAGCTCATGAAGCTTATGCTCAAATAAATTTGCAAAAGAAAAGGAGGCCTTGTGGCACCTTAGAGACTAACAATTTATTAGAGCATAAGCTTTCGTGAGCTACAGCTCACTTCATCGGATGCATTCGAAATGCATCCGATGAAGTGAGCTGTAGCTCACGAAAGCTTATGCTCTAATGAATTTGTTAGTCTCTAAGGTGCCACAAGTACTCCTTTTCTTTTTGCAAATACAGACTAACACGGCTGCTACTCTGAAACCTGTCAAATAAATTTGTTAGTCTCTAAGGTGCCACAAGGCCTCCTTTTCTTTTGTAGATCAAAATAGATTACCTAGCAAATAAAAAAACGCAATCTAAGCTTAGTACTAACAAAATTCTATATAAGAGCACAATTTTCACCCTAAATGTTGTTTTAGGGAAGATTGCAGATATTCTTTTAAGCCAAGCTGCACTTGCTTTCTGCTTAAAACTCCAGTTACTCCTTTCACAGGCTAGACACCTCTAGCCTGGGATCATCAGCCCTTCTCCCCTAGTTCAGTCTTTTTTGTTTCTCAGGTGTGTTCAGCAGTCTTCTTTCTTGGGCAGGGAGGCAGTGAAGAATGAACCATGAGGAAGTCACTCCCCTGCCCTAAATAGTTTTTTGCATGTGGCGGGAATCCTTTGTCCCCCAGTTTGATCCCCACCCCCGGTCGTCAGGAAACACAAGTATTATCCTGGAGTCCAGTATCAGGTGACTTGGTTACATGACCCTGCAGCCATAACTCAGAAGCTGTTTGCAGCATCCCCAGGAAGGCTTCTCAGTGGGTGATCAGCATCTTCTAAGACCTATTGTTTTCTCTAATGGCCCTTCCCAGCAAGACATCTAGACTGATTGCATTCTGCTTAGTGGATGTTCCCCAGTGTAAACACATTTGTAATATGCATAGACAATATTTATAACTTCAGTTATAAAATGATAATGCATCATTATATGCTTATCATAATATGATAATCATATTCGGTAAACCGTAATCTTTTCAATGATACCTCACATGACCTCTCTTATATAAAATACCTCATAGTTAGGCCATAATCATATCATAACAATATCTCTATGAAGAATATGGGGTCATAGTGTCACAGGGTAGTACAGCTCAGATGAGAAGGAAAGCAAGAAAAAGCAAGCAAGCAAGGAAAGATACAGAAAGAGAAAGCAAGCAAGCAGGCAAGAAGAAATATAGAAAAGAGATATAACAAGAAAGCAGAAAAAGAAGCAAGCAAGAAAGAAAAGTAAGAAAGAAGTAAACAGGAGGATGGAATGCAAGCAAGACAGAAAAGAGACAGAAAGTGAATACAAGAAAACAAACACGCAAGAAAAGAGCAAGGAAGCAAGACAGCAGTCAAGAAACAAAGAAGAAGAAAGAAAGAAAAAAAAGAAAGAAAGAAGAAAGAAAGAAAAAAGAAAGAAAGAGATTGAAAAAAAAGCAGGAAAGCAAGAAAGAAAAGAGAGAGATTGCAGGGAAGCAAGAAGAAAAGAAAAGCAAAGCAAGCAAGAAAAGCAATTGACGAGAATAAACAAGATAGAAGAAAACAGGAAAGCAAGCAAGCAAGCAATATAGAAAAGAGGAATCAGAAAAGCAAGCTAGAAAAAAACCATAGCAAGAGAAGAAATTAAAGAGATAGAAAGAAAAAGCAAGAAACAGAGAAAAGTCTAGAAGAGAAAAGCAGCAAGAAAGAAAATCGATAGAAAGTAAAAGACAGAAAGAAGGATGTGAGCAAGCAAGGAAAGACTAGAAGAGAAGCAGGAAAGCAAGCAAGACAGGATATAACCCAAGAGAGGAAGTGGGCCCAGGGAGGCTACTTACCCAGCAGCGGCAGAAGGAGAGTTAGCTCCATGCTGAGTGAGCTGATCTGTCTGGGCTGAGAGCTGGTTCTGAGCCACCAGCCCTGTCTCTGCCCAGGGAAGAGACTGGCTCCCTTCTATGAGATAGCTGAACCCTGGTATGGATGTGACACCCAGCCACTGCTTCCTCCGCGATGTGGGAAGTATCGTGGCATCCCAGTGATGGTCACATGCCAGGCTCTTGGGAAACATGACAGCAGTTGCTGACCACAAACTGAGGCCCTCCTTCCTGCATTTCCCTCCCCCCCCTCCAGTGTCTTGCAAAAGCAACACAGCCCTGGGCCAGCTCAGCTCAAAGCGGCTTTACCCACCCAAAAAACCTTCTCCAGCTGTGTGGGGAAACTGAGGCAAAGTGGAGGCAAGGTGGTGATGCACCAGCATTATACAGTCTCCACTGAGAATCAGATCTTTGCCGTGGCCAACGTATAAGAAATTAATTATTTTCCTCCATTTGCACTGAATTTTTCACCCTGATTTCTAAGCAGCTCAAACTTGCTTGTTTATGCCAAGGCCTAAGGGGTTTGAATGCCCATAAACAAGGATGGGAATTAGGTGTCCAAATCCCTTTGCAAAAAGTGAAGGAGTACTTGTGGCACCTTAGAGACTAACAATTTATTTGAGCATAAGCTTTCGTGAGCTACAGCTCACTTCAGCTCATGAAAGCTTATGCTCAAATAAATTAGTTAGTCTCTAAGGTGCCACAAGTACTCCTTTTCTTTTTGCGAATACAGACTACACGGCTGCTATCTGAAACAAATCCCTTTGGTCATCTCAGTTTTGGATTGAGCTCTTATGGGCAGCAACTGGCTGTGGGCCCTGGGGCGATAGTGCTAGTAATCTCATGATAAAGACCAGAGGCCAGGAATTTCAAGTGCCTAGAGATTCTGTCTGGCTTGTTGGGAATTGCCCTCGTAGGATCAGGGTCTTTTGGATCCCAGCACCCACAATCCCTATCAACTTTGAAAATGTTGGTCGCCATGTCTTCCCAACTGATAGGAATCATGCCCCTTCTTGGAATGGGAGGGCAACTCAGGAGTCCCTCCATGCCCTGCCCAAAGCTGGGGAGAGAACCCAGGAGTCCTCATACCCAGCCCCTCCCACGCCAAACACTGGACCCCACTGCTCTCCCAAAGCTGGGGTGAGACCCTAGGAGTTATGGCTCCCAGCACCCCCCTGCTCCAATCACTAGATCACACTCCCTGCTCAGAGCTGGGGAGAAAACACAGGAGTCCTGGCTCACAACTCCCCTGTGCTCCAATCACTAGATCCCACTCCCTGCTCAGAGCTGTAGTGAGAACCCAGGAGTCCTGATATCCAGCCCCTGCCCTGTCCACCTGCTCCAACAACTAGACCCCACTACCTGCTCAGAGCTGTAGTGAGAACCCAGGAGTCCTGATATCCAGCCCCTGCCCTGTCCACCTGCTCCAACAACTAGACCCCATTACCTGCTCAGAGCTGAGGATAGAACCTGGGAGTCCTGGTGCCCAGCCCCTCCTGCTCTAGCCACTAGATCCCACTCCCCTCCCAGAGCTGGGAATGGAGAAGATGGGCTGTGGCAGGACAATCTCCCCAGAAAGATCAATATGTCCCTGCCCTGCATGGAGCAGAGGTGGAGCAGGGGATGGGAGTGAATGATGATTTACGGACGAGGAGGTTGGAGAAGGGGTGGCTGGGCCATGTCTACAGGGAGGGTAAGGGGCCAGGATTGGGGCCCTGAGTATCACTGAGCTAATGAGATGACAGGGACTAGAGCTGGAGGAACTGAATTCAGCTCACTGGGGGCTGCCACTCTGAGCCCTCAGCCTCATGGATTCAGGTCAAAGTGGCTTCTCCCTGATAGTGTGGCTAGTGGTGGGTGCACACAGCCGGGCACAGCCTAACTCAACAGGGATAGGAGTTCTAAGGAGAATCTCCCTTCTGGGTCAGCAGTACAGGGACAATGACACACACCACAGTGGGGAGGAAATAACCACAGCAAAGGTAATAGAGGAAGAACAAGTTAAAAAATATTTAGAGACATTAGGTGTATCCAAGTTGGCAGTGCCTGATGAAATCATCCTAGGGTACTTAAGGAATTAGCTGAAACAATCTCAGAACCATCAGTGATTATCTTAGAGAAGTCATGGAGCATGGGTGATATTCCAGAGACCTGGGGAAGGGCAAAAATGGTAGCTATCTTTAAAAAGGGGAAGAAGGAAGACCTTGTTTATTATGAACCAGTCAGTCTAACTTCGATACCTGGAAAGATGTTGGAACAAATTATTAAACAATCAATCTGTGAGCACCTAGAAGATTATTAGAAAGAGCCAGCATGGCTTTGTCAAGAGCAAATCATGCCAAAGCAACCTCATTTCCGTCTTTGGCAGGGTTATTGGCTTCGTGGATAGGGGGAAGCAGTAGACGTGATGTATCTTGATTTTAGTCCGGTGTTCAACAGTCCCACATGACATTCTCATAAGCAAACTAGGGAAATATGGTCTAGGTGAAATTATTATAAGATGGGTGCACAACGGGTTGAAAGACCATCCTCAAAGAGTAGTTAGCAATGGTTTGCCATTAAAGTAAAAGGGTGTACTTAATGGTGTCCCACAGGGCTCAGTCGTGATCTGGTACTAGTCAATATTTTCATGAATGACTTGGAGAATGGAGAGTGGAAAATAGGCTTATAGGAGGACACCAAAGTGGGAGGGGTGGCAAGCGCTTTGGAGGACAGGATTAGAATTCAAAATAACCTTGACAAGTTGGGGAATTGGCCTGAAATCAACAGGACGAAATTAAATAGAGACAAGTGCAAATACAATGCGAAGTCCAGTGGCACTTTAAGGTGCCACCGGATTCCTCATTGTTTTTGTGGATACAGATTACAGACTACCCCTCTGATACTTGAAGTGCAAATAATTTCACTTAGGAAGGAAAAATCAAAGGCACAGCTGCAAACTGGGGACTAACTGGCTAAGAGGGTCGTACTGCTGACAAGGATCCGGGGTTAGGGTGGATCACAAATTGCAGATGAGTCCCCAACATGATGCCACTGTGAAAAAGGCTAATATCATTCTGGCGTGTATTAACAGGAGTCTTATATGTAAACCATGGAAGGTCATTCTCCTACTCTACTCAGCATTGGTGAGACGTCAGCTGGAGAACTGCTTCCAATTCTGGGATTTTAGGAAAGATGTGGACAAATTCAAGAGAGTCCAGAGGAGAGCAACAAAAATGATCAAAGGTTTTGAAAACCTGACCTCTGAGGAAAGGTTTTTAAAAAAACGAGCTTTTTCAGTCTTGAGAAAAGAAGACTGAGGGCACCTGAGAACAGTATTCCAATATGTGAAGGGCTGTTCCAAAAGGGTGGGGATCAGTTGTTCCTCATCTCCACTGAAGTTAGACAAGCATCTTCAGCAAGGGAGATGTGTTAGATATTAGGGAAAAGTTCTAACTGTAAGGAGAGTTAAGCTCTGTAATCAGCTTCCAAAGGAAGTTGTGGAAGCCCCATCACTGGAGGTTTTGGAGACCAGGTGGGACAAACACCTGTTGGAGATGTCCTACATCAGCGCTTTTCAAGCTATCTGATGTGGGGGACTGGCAATTTTTTCCCCCAATGTGCACGCAGACCAGCAGCTGATGGCTCACGGACCTGCACCGATCCGCGGACCACCACTTTGAGTAGCACTGGTCTACATGGTCCTACCTCAGTGCACAGGGCTGGACTTCATGACCCTTCCAGGTCCTTCCAGCCTGACATGTCTCATTTTATAGAATCATGGGGGAGGGAGCGGCAGAAAGACCATAGGAGGTTAAAGGGAGGTTTAATGACAAACAGGAGATGGGAAATTTACAGAGATTTACATCAGCTTGAATGTTCCTGGAAAAGGGAAGATTTGCTGAGAAGTTGGGAGAATAGAAACTTCTTCCTTCCGTTTGAACAGTCCCAGTCTCTCTGCAGCAGGCAAAGAGACACAATCACATCTCATTTTGCCAGGGATGTTTTCAGCTGGAGACCTGGTGTGTGCCTTACAGCATGAAGGAGACCTTGGGAGGATATGCACAGTGAGTGTGGTAAGCTTCACAGATCTTCATTGGCCCTATGATGTTGCAGGGGACACAGAGGCAAGGAGCTGAGGGGACAAAGAGGCAAGGAGCTTGAAGTCCAGCCCCATGCACTGAGATAGGACCGTGTAATTTCCCCTGAAGGTTAAAGAGTGTCCGGATTGATCATTGCCAGAGGTATAGGTGAGTAACTGCTGATGGAACTATTGTTCTGGGTTCTCTTCCTCTGCTCCCACTTGAAACCTACCAATGAGAAAAACAAATCAGTGACATTGCTAATGTACTTGGGGCATTTCATAATGTGTTTCTATTCCACGTTAGGGTTCTGGCTCAGAAGGGGAAAGGGTGGGGTGCACTTAGATGGGACAGCAACAAGGGATAGCAAAGCAAGGAAGCCAGGAGGGGGCATTGTGGGTAGCTCAATAGGGGGTATGCGCCCCTGGGAAAGAGTGCTGTCTGCAATGCCCCCATGCGTTGCTAGGGGGCACTGTGCTGCAGGGAGCGGCAGCTCAGTAGGGGCTGTTCTTGCATCTTAATCAGCACTGACTCTAATGCACCAGGGGGCACTAGGGGGCACTGTGATGCAGGGAGAGGGGCACGGGGGGCTCTCCCCCGATAGTCAGTGCTGACCACAGTGCCAGAGTGCAGTGGTAGGGGGTGCTGTGATGCAGGGAGCAAAGTAGGGTTCAATAGGGGGTGCTCTCTCCTGCCAGTCAGAGCTGAGCCCAATGCCCCAAGATGGCGCTGCACTGCAGGGAGCAGGGCCAGGGCCCAGTAGGGGGTGTGTCACAGCAGAGAAACCATAATAAACCTGGTCTGCTGCATGGAAGGGGAAACTGAGGCACACTACCTCATGGCATTGCTGGCTAAATGCCAAGTTACCTACACTCTAGAAAACATTAATATCTGCATTGAGTTAATACCAGTTGGAAAAGAAGAAGGTTTAACAATACTGAACAGATACAAAGAGATGCTTTCTAGCATCCCAGAGGAGGCACACTGGCTAACTTCTGAAATGACCAGACTGATCCACAAAGAGTTAAAAGTACACAGAACTTTAAAGAGCTCATGGGGGTAACATGATAATGCTTAGCAACACTTAGGAGTTGTATTGTCAAAGCCTAAAGAGGACCTTGGGTCCACTGCCTCCGCATTAGCCAGTGACTAAAACTCTTGCAGTGAACTAAGAGGGACGAGGTGATGCTCTGTACCTCAAAGTAGCACCATGGAACCCCCCGTATTACCACTCGTCACTTACATGTAGATATGTGGTTTGTACAAAGTGTGCTCGTGTAAGGTATTACTTTAAAAGTCTTCATCGGTTGAACATTAATGTCTGTGGATTGTGGTATGCTGTCATTAGGGAAGTTATGGAGTATGCGTGTGTGTGACTGAGAGATTGTTGGAAGTGTGGGAACAACACCCAAACCAGCCTTTCACAACTTCCACTTTCACAACAGTGGAGTAGCCAGGCAGCATTAATGGCTTATCAACACCTATCAAGGAAAGAATCCACTTTCCATAGACTGTACACAATGGAGACTGCTTGACCAATGGGGACCACCTGATCCCCATGTCACAGCAAAGATCTCAGCAAGAAAGTATAAAAGAGGGAAAGTGACATCATCACTTGGCCTCACTCCCAAAACACATTTGGAGGACAAAGACTTTGAACCGTGGGAGGCAGGTCCCCAGCTGGAGAAGAGTCCTAGCCTGTGTATGAGGATCTGTAACCTGCTTGTACCATCTGTCAGGGTGAGACACTGCTTGATTCAAATCCTGTTTAGTCTGTAGAACTTAGACTGTGAATTTATTTTTATTTCTTAAGGAACCAACTTTGATATCTGCGCTTGCTCCTTATAATCACTTCAAATCCGTTTTTCTGTAGTTAATCATCTGTTCTATATTTTACCTAAAACCGTATGGTTTGGTTCAAGTGCCGGGGGAATCTCAGCTCAGGTTACAAAGATGAGTGCATGTCCACTTCTGTTGATGAAGCGCGGAACGAGTTATAATCACTTAAAATCTATCTTTTATAATTAATACGTTGGTTTGTTTATTCTACCTGAAGCAGTGCGGTTGGTTTGAAGCGTGCCAGAGACTCCCCTTGGGAGAACAAGCCTGGTGCATATCAATTTCTTGGTTAAACTGACAAACTCATATAAGTTTGCAGCGTCCAGCGGGCATAACTGGACACTGCAAGACAGAGGTTCCTAGGGTTGTGTCTGGGACAGGAGATATTGGCTAGTGTCATTCGGTTGCACAATCCAAGGAGCAGCCTACATGCTAGAGGCTGTGCATAAACAGCCCCGGAGTGGGGATTCTCACAGCAGAGCAGGGTAAGGCTGGCTCCCAGAGTCAAGGATTGGAGAGACCAAGCAGATCACCGGTCCAGATAACATCAGAGGGGAATGTCACAGAGAGATACCCCAGGTTGGTGGGACAGAGGGCTCAGCAGTCACACAGTCCGGGTTGCACCCAGGGAACCCTGTCTCTGGGAGTTCTTCCCTTGCAGTCACTCCCTGTCTAATGTCCCAGCATGGCACTAGGAGGCACTGTGCTGCAGGAAGGAGGTGGGAGGGTGATTTTGCCACAGCTGCTTTCCTATGGATAAGTACCATTCCTTCTTAATTATTATCATTGTAGCACCTAGGAGAAATGCCTCATGGTGAAGAACCCCAATATGCTAGGCGCTGCACAAACAGTGAACAAGACGGTTCCCAATAACACTCCCTCCTTCCCCTGCCCCCCACTCTATGTAATTTGCCCAAGACTCTGGCCATAAACTCCGGTATATCCCCAGACCTGCTGACCTGATTCTGTTGTCCTAAATTCCTCCACCCCGGCTGCTTCCATGACATCTAGCATCTGCTTTTGCCCTTCCACTCATTTGTGCAGCTGACTTCAAGCTGCTGTGTTCCACCCTAGAGCTAGCTGCATCTCAGCCTTGAGTGAATGATTGCCGGGTGACGTCTCAGTGCACCTGTAGGCTCAGCTATCTCACCCCAGAGTTGGCTGCATTTCAGCACCAGTCGTGTGACCTCCTGGCAGTACTGCTTGAATGCCCACCATTCCTCACCCTGAGCTCTCCTCTGCAGTGCCCCCTGTGGGTGAGCTGTGTGCACGGTCATCCCAGATGCCTGGATCCCAATCCCCATCCTGGCATCTCTCCCCTGAAACCACAATTCTTTGCACCTTGTAACTACCCAATTACCCATGATCCATTGCAGCAAAGCCTCCCTCCTGTAAACTCCCCACACTCCTTTACCCCAAATTACCCACTGTCCTTTGCACTGAAGTCCTGTATTACCAAATCACCGATGATCCCATGAAAGGAAATCCTGCTCTAGCCAATTACCCACAGTCCTTTGCAATAGGGTCTTGTGATCCTAAATTAATCTTGGAGGTGGACGGGGGGACGAGAGGGACTGAGATCTGCGGCGCCACGTAGGGGTGAGCACCCTGTGCTGCCGACATGGATGCCTGAGTCCCATTTTCCATCCCCATCTCTCTCTCCTACACACCTTTCTTCTTCCTCTGTAGAAACAAAGAGACAGCAGCCAACCACCCACAGCAGCACCCGGCACCCGCCACCAGGGGGATGGGCAGAGACCAGATAGCTAAGAGAGGGAAAGAGAGGTTTAATAGCCAGGATCATAGGACAGGAGAACAGGGAATAGGGATCTGCTACCTCCACTATACCCCAGACAGGGCAGGGAAACGGTTGCCCTCCCCTATACGGGAAGATTTCTGCCAGCCAGATGCTTTTGGTACAAGCCATGGTGAAATGATGCCACCGTGTGGGAGTCAGCGATACTGCAACAGGGGGGAATGGGTCTTCTTACTGTCCCTTTAAGTTTGCAGCCAAGTCTCTCCTTGAAGGTAGCAGGGGCCTGCTGGTATGATACTGGTATATACTGAGGTGGCTTCATTTTGGGGTGCTGTCACGCATATTTGGGGCTTCAACCCTTCACAGTGACATTCACGGCCAGTTTCTGGTGGTGGGACCACCTCCATTCACCCTTCCTGGTACCTATATTGTACAATGGTCACTAGGGCAGCAGAGGGTGGGGGTGGGGAGGGGCGGCTGTACTGTATAATGGGCACGGGGGAAGCAGAGGTGGGGGCGGGGAAGGGCGGCGGTACGTATAATGGGCACTAGGGTAGTATAAGGAATGGGAGTTGAGTCAAGCAGCCATTCATTCACAGCTGCTCATTTCAACAACTGTTGTTCTTCAAAAGCAGCTGGGAGTGGTGTTTCCCTGTTCTCCCCACAGGCGGACTCTGGAGTAACTTTGATGGATTTGGAGGTTTAGGGCAGCCTCACCCTTCATGGTGACGTTCCAGCCCGACTCCTGGGGGACGGATCCACCCCCCTCACGGTCTCCTCATAGCTGCAAGTGAATTCCCCGGAGCTCACAGGACCAGCCCCTGGGAAAGTGAGAATCATAGAATCCATGCTGGACTCTATGGTGCTGATCTCAGACCCATGTCCCCGGGGATAATCTCGGCCCCGTCCTTGTAGAAGTGAAATCTCCACTCGTCTGGCATCTCCGGGGGCTGTGCAGGTGATGACTAAGGAACCCTTGCTCACCACCCCGGATGGGGGGATCCAGGCTCAGCACCGGCAAGGGAAGGGGATCTGAGGGGAGGACAAAATGGATGGGTCAGCAGGAGACCAGATTGGGGAAAACTGGTTAAAAGGTCGCGCTCTACTGTCTAATGGGCACTGGGACAGCAGAGGGTGGGGGTGGGGAAGGGGCGGCTGTACGTATATGGGCACTAGGGCAGCAGAGGGGGAGGGGAAGGGGGGCTGTACTGTATAATGGGCACTAGGGCAGCAGAGGGGGGGAGGGGAAGGGGGGCTGTACTGTATATGGGCACTAGGGGCAGCAGAGGGTGGGGTGGGGAAGGGGCGGCTGTACTGTACAATGGGCACTAGGGCAGCAGAGGGTGGGTTGTTGGGAAGGGGGGCTGTACTGTATAATGGGCTAGGGGCAGCAGAGGGGTGGAGGAAGGGCGGCTATACTGTATAATGGGCACTAGGGCAGCAGAGGGTGGGGGCGGGGAAGGGGGCTGTACTGTATAATGGGCACTAGGGGCAGCAGATGGATGGGGCGGGGAAGGGGGCTGTACTGTATAATGGGCACTAGGGGCAGCAGGGGGGGGCGGGGAAGGGGGGCTGTACTGTATAATGGGCACTAGGGCAGCAGAGGGTGGGGCGGGGAAGGGGGGCTGTACTGTATTGGGCACTAGGGCAGCAGAGGGTGGGGGCGGGAAGGGGGTTCTGTACTGTATAATGGGCACCTAGGGGCAGCAGGGTGGGGGCGGGGAAGGGGCGCGGTACTGTACAATGGGCACTGGGGCAGCAGAGGGGGGGCGGGGAGGGGCAGCTACACTGTAATGGGCACTGGGGCAGCAGAGGGTGGGAGTGGGAAGGGGTTTGTTTATTTGTATAATGGGCACTAGGGGTAACAGAAGGTGTGGCCAGGGAAGCGGCGGCTCTACTTTATAAAAGCTAGCAAGAGATGTTAAGAGTAACCAAGAAGGGTTTCTTCAGGTATGTTAGCAACAAGAAGGTGGTCAAGGAAGTGGGGGCCCCTTACTGAATGAGGGAGGCAACCTAGTGACAGACGAGGTGGAAAAGCTAACGTACTCAATGCTTTTTTGCCTCTTCTTCACAAACAAGGTCAGCTCCCAGACTACTGCACTGGGCAGCACAGCATGGGGAGGAGGTGACCAGCCTCTGTGGAGAAAGAAGTGATTCGGGACTATTTAGAAAGCTGGATGAGCACAGTCCACGGGGCCAGATTCGATGCATCCGAGAGTGCAAAGGAGTTGGCGGATGTGATTGCAGAGCCATTGGCCATTATCTTTGAAAACTCATGTTGATCGGGGGAGGTCTGGACGAATGGGAAAAGCTAATGTAGTGCCATCTTTAAAAAAGGAGAGGAGGATCCATGGAACTACAGGACATCAGTCTCACCTCAGTCCTGAAAAAAATCATGGAGCCGGTCCTCAGGAATCAATTCTAAAGCACTTAAAGGAGAGGAAAGTGATCAGGAACAGTCAGCATGTTCACCAAGGGCAAAGTCATCCTGACTAATCTAATTACCTTCTATGATGAGATAACTGCTCTGTGGATGAGGGGAAAGCAGTGGAGGTTGTTTCCTTGACTTTAGCAAAGCTTTGACGCGGTCTCCCACAATATTCTTGCCAGTAAGTTAAAGTATGGTCTGGAGCAATGGACTAAGTTGGATAGAAAGCTGGCTAGATTGTTGGGCTCAACAGGTAGTGATCAATGATTCCTGTCTAGTTGGCAGCCGTATCAATTGCGCCAAGGGTCGGTCCTTGGGCTGGTTTTGTCAATATCTTCACTAATGATCTGGAGATGGTGTGGATTGCACCCTCAGCAAGTTTGCAGAGACACTAACTGTGGGGAGAGGTAGATACTGGAGGGTAGGGATAGGATACGAGGGATCTAGACAAATTAGAGGATTGGGCCAAAAGAAATCTGATGATATCAACAAGGACAGTGCAGAGTCCTCATTTAGGACAGAGAATCCCATCACCGCTACAGACTAGGCCAAATGCTTGGCAGCAGTTCTGCAGAAAAGGACCTAGAGGTACGTGGACGAGGAGCTGGATATGAGTCAAAATGTGCCCTCCTTGCCAGAGAAGGCTAATGGCATTTTGGGCTGTATAAGTAGGGGCATTGCCAGCAGATCGAGGGACGTGATGTTCCTCTCTATTCGACATTGGTGAGGCCTCATGCTGGAGTACTGTCTCAGTTTTGGCCCCACACTAAAAGAAGGATGTGGAAAAAAATGGAAAAACGTCCAGCAAGAGGGGAACAAAAATGATTAGGGGCTGGAGCACATGAACTTATGAGGAGAGGCTGAGGGATTTGGGATTGTTTAGTCTGCGGAAGAGAAGAATGATGGGGGGATTGATAGCTGCTTTCACTACCTGAAAGGGGTTCCAAAGAGCTGGATCTAGACTGTTCTCAGTGGTAGCAGATGACGAGAAAGGAGCAATGGCCTCAAGTTGCTGTGGGGGAGGTTTGGTTGGATATTAGGAAAATCTTTTCATGAGGAGGGTGGTGAAACACTGGAATGTGTTTCCTAGGGAGGTGGTGGAATCTCCTTCCTTAGAAGTTTTAGGTCAGGCTTGACAAAGCCGGCTGGGATGATTTATTTGGAGACGGGTCCTGCTTTGAGCAGGGGGTTGGACTAGAAACCTTACCTGGGTCTCTTCCAACCCCGGTATTCTATGATTCTCGATTCATATGGGACAGGATAGGATCACTTGTATGTGCGGGCGCATTTATTTCACCTCTGCGTCACCCCAACAATCGTTCTCCTTCAAAAGGCAGCTGAGTGTGTGCTCAGGTGCCCGTGTTTCCCTTTGCCCCCTATTTCAGGAAGCACTGAAGTTATTGGCATGGATTTAAGATTCTAGGGCATCCTCACCCTTCACGGTGATGTTCACAGGCCGGTCTCTCAGGGACGGGACCACCTTCGCTCACATTCTCCTCGTACCCACGGTGAATTCCCGCGCACTGTTAGGACCCCCGTGGGATGCTCAGCACAGACATTCCTAGATCTGGTGCTGGCTCCTTGATGCTGATCTCAGACCCGCGTCCCAGGGACAATCTTTGCCCAATCTTTGTAGAAGTGGAAACCTCCATTCCTGGCAGCCCCGTGTGCGTGCGGTTGAGCAGAGGGAACCCTTCGTGACCCCTCCTGATGGGGGATCCATGCTCAGCACTGGCTGTGGAGGGGGATCTGCGTGGAGTAGCAACTGAGAGAGGTTAGCACGGGAATCACAGTGCTGAGTGTGAAAAGCAGCGGCTATACCAGGGGTGGCCAACCTGAGCTCCAGAAGAGCCGAATTTACTAATGTACATTGCCAAAAAGCCAGTAATACATCAGGAACCCCCCATCAGCTCCCCCGTTCCCCCACTCCCAGCTCCTCCAACCCACCGGCAGCCCCCGATCACTGCCTCCCCTCCCTCGCCGCACCTCCCGATCAGCTTTTTGGCGTGCAGGAAGGCTCTGAGGAGGGGAGAGGAGCGAAGACACGCAGGCTCAGGGGAGGGGGCAGGAAGGGGTGGAGTGGGGAAGGGGCTGTGGCAGAGCCAGGGTGAGCATGAGCACCCCCTGACACATTGGAAAGTTGGCTCCTGTAGCTCCCAGCCTCGGGTCGGAGCCTAGACAAGGAGCCATATGTTACTTCAGAAGAGCCGCATGGGCTCCGGAGCCAAGCTTGGCCAGTCCTGGGCTATACCGTATCTTGGACACTAGGGGCAGCAGAGGGTGGGGGTGGGGAAGGG